>NC_136633.1:24095790-24108290 GCF_933228915.1 Telmatherina bonti | reverse complement strand
CATGTCTTCTTGGGCATTACAGCAGCAGAATGATGGTGTGGCTAATGTGTTGGTTTTTTTCCTCATTGAAATAAAGTAAAATGACACGCAAAAAAGTTTTCTACATTTTTTTTGTTTTAATCTACAAAAATCAGCAATATCGGAGAATTGTGAGACTAACAATTTAAATCGAATCGGCACCCAAAAATTAGAATCAAATCGGAACAAAAGCATATCGTCACACCCCTAATAAATAAATAAATATGTATATATATATATATATATACACACATATATATTTTTATATTACATATACATACACATATACACTAATATTTCATCATTTAAACTAGCTTTTTGGGGTACACCTTGGCTTTTTATACGGTTTTGTATTTTTACTTGCATTTTATTTTATTGTTATTTTATTAGGAAGTTTTGTTTAATCACCCAAAGTTTTATTTTTCTATATTTAATTATACTTTAAATAATTTTATCTGTATTTTCTGTACTGTGAAGCACTTTGGTCAGCAGGGACTGTTTTAAATGTACTATATAAATAAATAAAAATGAATTGAATTTCTAGATCTAATACTGTCATTTAGACGGTTGTTTCCTGAAACTCCCAAAACTCAACTTATCCTGCAGGATTTGTAGCAACTTGGGAAACTGAACAGCTTTCCAAACTGCACAAACAGAAAACATTAAATCTGAAGAAGACAAATGCAAAACAGTCAAGACAAATGCAAAACAATGCAAAAAATTTTTTAAAAAATGGGATGTCAGTATTTCAGTGCAAGATTGGGCATAATCTGCATTTTATGTGACATGACTTTTGTCATGTCACATAAAATGCAGAACAAAGTTGACACTTCAGTTCATCGTAGACAGATGGCTTCAGACTCCGTCCTGCACACATCCATGAGCCTGAGACGCTCCACCGTGCACAAACACAACCCAAAACCATGTTTTCAAGTCAGGCTTTTGAACTTTATTGGCATTTTTGCAAAATATTCGTTCATTTTATTTCCAGTTACAGTAAATGCATTCCAACTGCATCAGATGTTTGGAGGAGTCTGGCGGCTGCAGCTCCCTCCGTTTGCTCACAAAGACAAACCTGCATTTGGACTAGATTAATCCTAACAAGAACCCACCGGTCTGGGTGGGTGAATCATGCAGCGGAGCTTTAATTCACTGGAAAAAAAAAATCATATTGCTTTAGTGGGATTCGACAAACACACTTTACAAAGGGAAAAAAAAAAAAAAAAAAAAAAACACGTTTGGCTATCACAGTCTCGATTAAAAGCAATGAAAGAAGACACACTAGCGTTACCGTTCGGAGAAATAAAAGTGCAAAAGGCAGATTACCCATTTGGGATGATTAAGATATCCAGTTTAAAATGAAAAACAACACTCAAGATGGCTGATATAACTTTTGTCTTTTTTTCTCTACCAACACATCAAGTTTAGCAGATTCACAAATCATTCTGTACAGAAGTTCTTCAAAGTGCAAATATTATGAATTGGCAAAAGCTTGTATATACACCTCATGTTCGAATGACAAAAATATCGTCAAAATTTCTTCTTTTTTTCCCCTCCTCGTCCAGTCAGGCTCCATTTGAATTAAACAAGTTAGTGGACTTTTCAGGCTCCATTCGCGTCGCACCGAATCTCCCAACTTCATCGCCGTCACCGTGAGCGGAAGTGGCAGCATCCAAGCCGATGTTCTAACAGCGTTAATAAGGAGCCGCGTCCCGTCACAAGGTTCTCGCTCGGAGGAAAAAGCCAGGAATAATTAAACCTACTCTACGGGGGGAAAGCCAAAACCCCAGAGAGAGATCCAAAGAGCCGGGTTTACACCAAGTCATGCACAACATGCAGAACAAGCCGCCGTTCACGTGGTGCCGCGCATCTTCCTCACCGCCGTCGCCAAGTCAGGCAATGCCAATGACACAGTCAACTTGTCCCTTTAACAGCTGATGCACTCTGGACCCGATGTCACACCCGGATCTCGGCCTCTGATCGGGAAACTGCTCGACTACGTCGTCATCATGAGACCTTAAGTTCACAATAAACTGAAGCATGAGAGAGTTGCATAAGACTTGCATTTGTGGCACGTTGCTGCGCTGGATGCTAAATGTTTCCTGACGGGTTCCTCTGACCCCAACCGCGTTTTTATTTGTTTATTTTTTTATCTCTCCTCGTTAGCTTGGAGATGAGAAGCAGACGTTTTACAGCTTGGTGAGTTGAGATGATGGACAGTCAGAATAAATAAGGTTTTAAGTTTTAACACGATGAAACTTTTCGTTTTTCTTTGATTCGTTCGGAGAGACGAGAGTCCAGTTTTAACGGCTTAGAAGGAATAAATCAAAAGGCAAAGAAAAGCAGAAAATGAAGTTGTACCATAATGCTTGTGGTTTGGAACTTCAAACCTTTTGTTCTTGCTGCAAGTGCTTTGCGTGGCGTCCCTCAGCTCCGGCGTTTGTCTGCAAACAACGCCAGGCATGCGGGTTTGTGGGACGGAAACAGGTCGGTGTTCCTCTCAGGTTTCTCCAAATAAAACTTGCTCCAAACAAGTTGCACTTAACAATAAAACTGCAGCGCATTGATTGAAACATGCAATGATTCAGCAAACTGAAGTTTTAACTGAAGACGAGCTGGGTGAAAAACAAAAAACCTTCCACTTCCTCCCAGCTCCCAGGTTGAACAGGATCATTGTGCTTTTTGTGTTTCGGAGTAAATAAATGGCTTTTGATGTGTAAAACATGAGCAGTGAAGACGTGTGCGAAGCTTCGAATCAAAGGAAAATGAAGAGATGTGACGTGAAAGACGGATTTATCGGCTCCGTTTTGTAGAAACTTCAGAGTGAGTCGTGGAATTGGTTTTATGTGAACCGTACTTCTTTCCTTCATTCCTTCCCCAGCTCCTCTCTTCGCTGCTAAGCTCCTCTGCCAGGTCATTCGAGGGGGAGGGAAGGAACTTCACACTGGAAAGGAATGCTGCTGGAAACCTGAGAACAATACATCCCATCGTTAAAGCAGGAAAACAGCTGCAGCTGGTCTCGTCGACCAGCAGACGGCGCTCCGCGTCCTGAACCAAACTCACCTTCAGTAGAGGAAGAAGAGGCGCGTTCTGTGAGAGGTCGCCATGTTTTCTGACATGTTGCGGACTTTAAGGTAATTGACGAAACCCCTGAAGAACAGCAGGAGACCTGCGGAGGGAGAATCGGTGCCCAGGTTGTTATGGCGACGATGAAAAGCAAAACCAAACCGCGGCAGATTAACGACGGACTCACCGAGCAGCAGGAAGATCCACCAGAGCCAGTACTGCCCGTTGAAGTAGCCGGTGAAGTAGTCGGAGAACTGAACGGAGAAGAAAGAAGTAAAACGTTTGGAAAAATTACATTTTTTATTCGTATTTTATTGTAATTTTACCTGAAAATGAACATATTGCCTTCATGATTAATAAAAAGTTAATCAAACGTGGTTAGTCTAAACGACACAACATCAAATCACCATTAATTAAACATGTTGCCTTGATTACCATCAATTAGTTGTATTTTAATATTGATATTTAGCTTTTATTACAAATATTTTAACAGAATATATTAATTTTCCAAATCATTTAAAGTTTTTACTGCATGAAGGTCATTTAGTTCATGTTTTCAAATATTTTTAAATCATTAAAACGGTTGATCTGAGAATGATTACACCCTTCACATATTACTGGACAGACATTTAGACGACATTTTTATTTAAAACAGATTCAGTAAAAAATGCATTTTTAACATCGTTTTATTTTTTCCCAGGCTAAATGTGGAAAATAGAGCTGGAAACTTACTCTCACGATGAGAATCCACTTGATGAGCGAGAGACCGAAGCCGCAGATGGCTCCGTAGCGTCCCGCGATGGTGTTGGTCAGACAGAAAGACAGACAGAACCCGATCCAGTTGAACAGGAAGGCCACTGGAGGAACAAAGAGACACAGTCCTCACTCAAACTCTTCTTTATGTGCTTCAAATATTTCATTCAAGAAGAATTTTATCTATAAACTTGACTTAGTACATTTACTCACGTTTTGTGTATCGTTATTTCGCGACTATAAAGGCACACTTAAAAATCTTTCATTTTCTCCAAAACAGACAGAGCACCTTATAATGCGGTGCGCCTTCTGCGTGTACTGAGTTCCAAAATCTATAAATGTTGTTGCGTGACTTTGATCAGCGCTCCGCTCGACTGACTGCGAGCGTTTCCGACACGCTGCTTATATAGATAAAAGGTGGACGTAACAGAGGGCAGCATGAGAGCGTTGGGAGTGAAAGAAGATGCTAAAGGCATTCCTTCAGTAGGTATCTAGTGCTGCCGGTTTGTGCATTATGCAAAACAACATCGGTTTGGCTAATGACCTTTAATTAAAATAGCACCTGCGAAGAGACACGGTTACGAAGCGCAGTTCAAACTGCAAGCTATCAGCTACGCGGACAAACATGGGAATCAAGCAGACATGAAAAACTCAAGATCAGCCGCTGTGAAGAACCAAACGCGGCAAATAAACTCGAAGCTTGAACCGTTCCAGGAGGCTTGACGAATGAACTCCAACCGCTGGACATCAACATAAACAGGGCGTTCAAAGTAAAGTTGGGAACGGCGTGGGGGTGATGGATGACAGATGGCGAACACAGTGTAGAGCAGGGGTGTCGAACTCCAGTCCTCGACAGCCGGTATCCGGCAGGTTTTTGTTGTTTCTCTCCACCAACACAGCTGATTCAAATCAAATGCCTCCAGCAGCTTCTTGTCAACCTGGTTTTAAGTTTTCGGTCAGGTGTGCTGGAGCATGGAGACAACAAAAACCTTCAGGATACCGGCCCTCGAGGACTGGAGTTCGACACCTGTGGTTTAGAGGCAGCGCCAGGCGAGTTACGTCAAAATTTGAGAACGGATTGCGGATGTTTGGGCTAACGCCGCTTTAGGGCGGGAAAATCAAATAAAAAAATCAAAAATCTGGATTTTTTGTGTTTCACAATTTTAGAATAATTTTATTTCATTGAAAAAAATCTAATCTACTACAAAATTTATTTTTATTGATCTTTTTACTCCTCTTCTTGGGCGTTATAGCAGCAGAATGATGACCTGGTTTCTGTGCTCTTTTACTCCTGACTGAAATCAAGAAAATTTACTAGCAAAAGAAAGTTTTATAAGTTTTTTTTTGTTTTTAATATATGAAAATCAGCAATATTGAAGAATTTTGAGAATCACAATTTAAATCGAATCGGCACCCAAAAAAAATCAGAATCGAATTTAGACAAAAGCATATTGTCGCAGCCCTCGTCTGCTTGCACTGTTGTTCGAGCTTTCGAAAAAGCCGGCACCATCGATGAGGAGCCACACGGCAACGGGACCGACTGACAATGACCAGCGAGAATCTGCCATGTTCGATGGAGAACTAGCCCAGTTGTTCATTTCGGATGCAGAAGACGAGGACTTTGATGGATTTGTGAATGAGGATTGATCAAGAAACAACAAGAAAACATTGATAAATTCTTCAATAAAGTAGTACGTTTTTCTTCCACTGCCTTCTTAAAACGCAAGCAAGCATGTTTTTAGCTAGAGCACCGGTATGGTTTACCATGATCTTTTTTTTTTTTTTCTCTTCATGGAGTTCTGAGACGTATCCTGTGATTGGTCAGACCTTTGAGGTTGGGCGTGGTTAACACAGAAAAGCATGAAGCGGAAAGTTCTGGCTTCCGTGGTTTTGCTGATGCAGGTAAAACGGATTGTTTTGGTCCAACAGCTGATCGAAAATGTGGCGTTAAAACACACGGAGGCGTGCACAACCCACCCTGCTGCGGACGAATGAAATAATCGGGTTTATTTCACACTAAAACCGACACGGTGCGGACGAAGCTTCTGGTGGAGAATGAATGGACCAAACGGAAAAGAATTTCTTTGTTCTTGCATCATCGAGAGCAAAGATCTCACTTCTTGTGGAGGATGGAACAAGCGTTAAACTGGGGGTCCGGACCCCCACATTGGTCCTATGATCGTTGGTTAACAGGAGCACAACAATCTCTACTCATTTGGTTTTTTTCGACCAAAACAAAACAGAAGAGAGCGAGGAAGACATACTGAAGAAGGCCAACATGAAGATTCCATCGTTCCCAACTCGAAGCTGGTCGGCGTCGCTGAAGTCGTCTCTGGGAGGAAACTCGTCGTCCTTACAGGAACACAGAAAACAGATTTATCAGAATGGGATTTTAACCTGGTTAAATAAAAAAGTTCAGCGGACATATTTGAAATAAAAGTTAACATTAAGACAAAAATAAACATAAAATCAATTAAAATAAAAAAACAAAACTAAAAATATCAAGTTATATATCAGAAAATTAAATATATATAATGAACAAAATAAAATATTGTATAACTATTAAAAAAAAAACAACTAAATTTATGTTGCATAAAAATGATAAAATAAAATCTGAATAACATTAATAGCGTAAGAAAATATTAAAATTATGGAGAATTGTGTAGCTTATAATATTTATATTGTGGAACAGACTGGTGAACAAACAAACAATGTACAAATATTTAATTTTTTAAGCAAAGGGATTAAACAAAAAGCAGCCGATGTGGAGTCCAGAAGGCATCCGACATGTTTAATCCGCTTGTACGACGGTCCCGCATCGTAAACATTTTACAAGATCCGTTTAATACTTATTGTTTGTTTTGGGGTTTTTTTTTGGACAAAACTTGCCAAATATGCTGAAGTCCAGGAACTACTACATGTACATTTTATGCTAAACAACCGATATCAAGCTACACTGCGTTTCAGTCATTCACCTGTCGAAAGCCAGCTGGTTCACGAGTTGCTATGGTGACGCCCATAACAGATACAACAGTGATTTAACTTGACGAAATACGTGAGAAAATGCAGCCAGTTGGCGTTAAAATGATCACAGACCATGTTGTAAATCACTGTATTATAACATGGTCATCCGATGGTACAGAAAGGAAGGGGGGGGGATGATGATGATGATATTGCTCATATCATCATCATCATAATTATTACATGCATTACCATAGTGGTCACTTAACACAGTAAAGTGTATTGATTGGTATTATTACTGCACTTATTACTGTTATTTTTTATATATAATATCTTATTCTATCATTGCATACATGTTGTTGAGTGTGTGTGTGTGTGTGTGTGTGTGTGTGTGTGTGTGTGTGTGTGTGTGTGTGTGTCCATGAGGGCTGAATAAGCGTTTGCTTCCTCCCTTTTCACAAAAACTTTTTGTTTCTCTTTTATCTCCCTTTGGTTTTGGTTTTTCCTGTTTTTAATAATAATAATAAATAATTATTTACGATTTTATTATCATATAAATAATTATAATTATCTCGAATAATTTTTATGCTACATAAATTTAGTTGTTTTTTTAAAAAAAATAGTTATATATTATTTTATTTTATTAATTATGTATATTATATTATTTGGGGTGCGGGGTGCTAGAAGGGGGTCCTTAATGATGTAGAGTTGTATTATTTTCCAGGTGAATCGTGTGTTTGTGTACAAAGAGGAGGAATACAGGTGGAGCTTTGAGGTTAAACCTCGTCTGTCTGACCTACATGGACAAAAAAAAGTCAGAAAGAGGAAAAGTACGAGGGGAAACCTGATATCTGGAGGAAAGACACGCTCATGTGGTTGTGTCTTCTTACCCTGGGCAACACCTCCACCGTGGAGGCAGCCATGGCAGTTGCTTTCGCCTTCTCCGCCTCATCGTACGTGGGTAATGAGGTGGCGACGCTGTAGGGTGGAGGCACCGGAAAGTCGCCTTGGAAACTGCTCTCTGTGAAGGAAAAGGTTTGCTTTAGGAAGAATGAAAGAAACCACGAGTGGAGCCACGCCAGCGGCCAATGATGTGGCGGCGCTGTCATGGAGACGGACATGACTCAGACGCTGCAAAAAAAAAAACAAAAAAAAAAAAAACACTGATGCTATTTCAGGAAGCGAGCGTCGCTTTGGAAACGTTTAGAGGAATTAAAAGCCAGAAGCAGAACAGTAACGTCGTACCGGGCGCTGCAGCGGCTGCACCCAGGTCGATGGAGGCGTAAGGAGGCGGCGGCGCCTCTGCATCCCCCTGAGTCCTGGAGGATGATGCCTCCTCTGTTGCCAGGGACGGAGCCGGGCCTGCCTGAGCCTGGTCCTGGTTCTGTCCGGACACTTCAGCTTGGGCCGTGGCCGACGTGCACGGCTGCTCCTCGCTGGTGGAGGCCTCAGGACAGTCGTCCTCATTGTGCAACTGCAAAGAGACAGGGGCGGAGCTTAGAGAGTTAGACTCCTCTGGAGGAGTGGCAACGCCAATGCCGAGCGGCGTTTCTAACGACACGGAGAGGAAAACGCTCAGAAAGTCCACATGTGCGGCGCCTGCTTCACGCTGCAGCAACATCAGCCAGTTATTATCTAACTAGATGAGCTTTGCACATCCAGCCGTCGCTTGTCGACAAACATTTCCACCTGAATAGCCCAGTTAAACCAGCCGGAACCAGTTTATTCACAACTTTTAGTGACTAAACTGGGACATCTGAGTCTGTAAAACACAAACTTTTATTCTCTTATCACAAATATTAGGGGTGGGAAAATCTGGATTTTTTTGCTTCACAATTTTAAAATAAATATTTTATTAAAAAAAATTGATTCTTGTTCAAATAAAATAAAATTATCCATTACAAAATTTTTGTCATTTTTATTCTTTTTATTGATCTTTTTACTTGTCTTCTTGGGCGTTATAGCAGCACAACGATGGTCTGGCTACGGTGTTGGTTTTTCATAATTGAAATCAAGAAAAAAAAAAAAGAAAAAAAAAAGTTTTGTTTATTTATTTTGTTTTTTAATCTACAAAAATCAGCAATATTGAAAAACTGAAAATCGCAGTTTAAATCGAATCGGCACCCAAAAAAAATCTGAATTGATTCGGGACACAAGCATATCATCACAGCCCTAATAAATAGTGAATTATTCACCATCTTTACGCAGATATTAACCCTTAAAACTCTTTTTTTTTCTTTTTTTTGCCATTTCTGGTCTGCCGTTTTTTTCCTACACGTTAAAAAAAAGCATATAGAGGCCAAACTGGTTAAATCCCAGTCAACATGCAGACTTTACTGGTCCAGGACAGCCTTGGCTGTCAGGTTCTGGACATTGAATGAGTAAATCAACAGATCCTCTCGGCTTTCAGGAGAAAAAATGTTTACATATTCATTTCTGCTGCCGTTTATAAACCATCCTCACTAAAACAACTCCAGCTCAGCAGCTTTCTGGTGCACGAAAACGCCACTTTTCCAGCCGTAGAGGATCACTCTTCCTCTTCTTTTCTGTTCGCTTGTTGATCTTCAGCGGCTCCTGATTGGACATCGATGTTAATTCAAGCTCTGTGATTGGTGGAAAGTGTGACAGGAAGCTGCTGCATCATAATTTCCAGGTAAAAACAGAATCTCTTAGCAACGCAGCAGCGATAGCGATCGTTTTCTGTGGTCACTAAAGGTGTCATCTTTGTTGATTTATTAGTCTCTGAATAAACACGACATTTTGCTGCTGGACTGTATATCTGGACGAGATAGAAGTGTCAGAAGACGTTGATATATTACCTAAAGGGTGAAATATCCATCGCAATTCACCCCACAGAGCTACACCCTGCAGTTACACACTAACAACAATAGAAGTGGAAGTAATCAGGGCGTTTTACGACTTAATGGAGCCCTTTAGGTCTGAAGAGGACGCCCTGAACTTCAACTCGCCTCTCATGCTCGTTTTCAGCAGTAATGTTGAGCTATGATACTTCTACCGAAGGTTTGAGGTGAGCGTGAGGGCTTCACAAGAAATTATTCATACACACACAACTCCCCACAAGTCTCGGGTCAGCCTACGCGTCTTTCACTTGCCTCCAAGCCCGCCTGCTGTTCCTTAATGTGGTCTGAAAAACATTTCTGAAGGTCTTTCGAAGGTTTTCTTGTCTGGTTAACGGGACTGCTTTCACTCAAGATGAATCACTTTCTCCACGTGTGTCGACACGTAACAGACAACTTGGCAAAAAAATCCTTTTATATCTGATCTTTACACATCATTTATTCACATTTCTTTGTTTTCAATTACATAAAATTAGTATCTTTTTGCTTAAAAGCTTGGCATGGTGAGGAAACCAGACTGAAACCATAGTTTAAGGACTTAAAAAAGAGAAGTGAAACAGAAGAGCGGCAACGTCTTTCATATAGGGCTGGGCGATATGACCTTTTAGTAATATCGCAATATTTTTATGCCATGTCACGATATACGATACATATCTCGATATTTACCTCAGCCTTGAATTAATGCTTTGGTGCATACAATCACACCAGTAAGATGATTTTGTGTCTCCATTAAAACATAATTGTTCATACTGCATTAAGATATGCTGATTTTAAACATTTATGCCAAAAGGATGAAATTGTAACAAAGCAAACTGATCAAAAACGTATTTACTGAACAGTTAAAGCAGTGGCAGAAACATGTAATTTTAAAACAAAATAAGGTGCCTTTGCATGATGTAATAAATGCAACGTATGAAAATACGTGCTCTAGGGGGGACTTTTCAAATGATGAACTATTATAAGGCTTTGCTTTATGGATACGTTTTTGAGTTGTCGTGTATTTTTTTAAAAAGTCGCTAGATTTGTCGCTAGTCGCTTTTCACAAAAAAAGTTGCCAGATTTAGTGAGAAAGTCGTCAAGTTGGCAACAGTGTCTACACGCTGCCTCTCATGACGTAGCACGTAGCTCACATTATGTACGTAACAAGGTGCGCTTGCTTTCACTCTCTGTGCAAAGCGGTGGAGAGTTGAGGAGAAGGGAGGAAACCCCGCCCACAGCTAAAAACAACTACGTGTCAACAGGATACTCGAATATGACGAATATAGACATTTTCTATATCCCACAGAGGACTAGCCACGATATCTCGAGTATATTCGATATATCGCCCAGTCCTACTTTCAGACATAACAGAAAACGACGTGACACAGGAACCTGAGAGACGCAGCTGGACAAACGGCAGATCTATGCCTCATGACACTAAACTGAAGTGGAAAACAACTCAATATGAAATTAAATTAATAGCGAAAGAATTAAAATCACTTTCATAATCCCATATATGCTTTTTTTTTGGTTTTTTTATTACAACTGAAGTCAAACAAGGATTTAAAGTGTAAAAAATGTTGAAAAACAATCTGTACAGTTTTTTTGTGGTTTTAGTCCATTTTTTAAAAGAAAAAAGGACGTAGGAATTTCAGTTCTTTAAAAGGTGGAGTACGGTATGTAAGACTTTCAATATTTTCAAAATAAATTAACTAATAAAATAACTACAATCATAAATACAAAGTTTTTTGAACATGTAGGTTCCAGTCTGTCCATATTTGATGCATTATTAAATTACAAGTTTAATTAATGACAAATGACAAAAAGCACTTTTTTTGCTGGTAGGCAAATATTTAAGAAGGGTCTTTGTCATTAATTAAACTTGTAATTTAATAACACATCAAATATGGACAGACTGGAACCTACTTGTTTAATAAAAACTATCTAATTATGATTGTAGTTATTTTATTAGGTTTTTTTTTTAAATATTGAAAATCTTACATACTCCACCTTTAAGAAAAACACTTTCCTGTTAAATAAAAATAAAAGATACTTTTAAACAAATCATGTTTTTTGCGTTGATGTAGCTAAAACGGTGGTTGGGGGTAAAAAAAAATGATGAGTGCAAACAGAAAAACGACACGTTTCAGGGCGAGGAGAGGTTTTAAATTGGTAGGTGGCAGAAGAAAATGCCAGTATTTCCAGTCTGTGCAGAGTACAGACTGGAATAAGATTACAGCACCGTTTGCCCTCTGCAGAATGTTTGCCACGAGGAGGCTACATCTCTGGAAAAGCCATCTGTGTCCATGTAATCAGTGAACGAAGGTCCCTGCTGCATCCAAGAGAGACATCCATGGACTTAAGCAGATTAATTTTTGTCAGAGCCGAGAGCCAAACGCTTCTGAAATTACAGAGCAGCGATGGTGGGGGGACGTGGTCACCGAGGGCCTGGGAGGGCAAACAGAAGCGCTTTAAAATGTCAGCGAACTCTTTAGAGAGTTTCACGAAGCTTGGTGGAAACTGGGCGGTTTCCTCCCACGCCGACCTCCACCTTCGTTCTCCTCACGGTGAAGGAATGAAAGCAGTCTGGAGGCGGTTAGGCCAGTTCAGCTCGTTCCTAAAACAAATTCCTGAACAGAGCAGAGGTGCTGCAGTCCTCTGTCGGATCACAACATCTGAACACGTACGTTCAGGTTCGAGTTTTCCAGATGAAACGTGACAATTACAAACAGATCTGTTTGTCAACTCGCTTATCTGGGAACTTCAACCTTCCACTGAATACGCAAGGCAAGAGGGTAAATGAGCCTGAAGACTGGCTCAAAATCAAGGACAAAGCATTCTGCCACCCTGCGCAGAGAGGGGGGG
>NC_136633.1:23685790-24090790 GCF_933228915.1 Telmatherina bonti | reverse complement strand
TTTAGTCAAGATAGAAGCTGCAGTTTGACTGGATGGTAGCCGTGAGAATCTGAGGTGAATGCTAAATATGCTTTTTTTTATATTCCAATTTACATACATAAGGTAGCAGAAATGTTTCTGTTCCAACTCTAAATGTGAACATGTGAACTTCAGTGACTGAGTACCCAAAACAGAAGTGTAGTGTCATATTGTTAGCATGCACTGCTAATAATTAGCCTCGTCAGTGAGGACAAAAATGAGTAACTTCAAACTTGAACAGGATTTCCAGTGCAATGTCATTTCAGGCTCAGATATCACATGGAATGTAGCTTGAAGACGCCACAAGGAACCTTTGCTAATTATTTTCGGTAAGGCACCCCGCCCCCCTCCCCCCTATTGATGGCTAACAGGGCATCCATCTTGCATCCTACTTGTACTGTTAGCTCTTGTGTTTCTTCGCTGAATCAGCCACAGCTTGCATTAAAAATGGCCAATATGTTGATATCTGCTTGCTTACCTCAAACAAGTCCAAAAAGCTGAATTTTAAGTTTGGAAAGTTGCATAGTGCAACTCTAAAGTTGTGATGTTTAATGTTCAATGCTAACTGCTAAGACACAAATTTACTAAACACGCCTCATGGACTGTTTTTAAAGGTTTTTCTGGCAGAGTTTGTAAAGCTCAGCTGTCATTTTGACAACTAAATTCAAGGTGAGTGCTTCAAAAATTTAATCAACTGTGGTCAACATCATAAGACATTTTTTCAAAGCATTCTGTGCAAGTCACTGCTGGAAAACAGTTCCAGTCATTGCATTGTTCATTCCACAGAAAACTATCCCTACAAGGACTGTAAAGGTGCAACAATGTAGAATACAACACCAACCACCCGTATTACTGAGGGTAATAGTCAACCAAACCAAATATATGGTATGCTCACCAAAAATATGTGTAAATGTCAGATTTAATTTTAGATATGCTGAATTATATCTGTTCTTATATTTCTTTATATTTATCTCACCCTGCTGAGATCTGTCTTTGGGAATGTTTAGTAACACTTCAATCAGATTTTTGATAATACAAACTACAGATGTCCAATATTATCGGCATACCGATGTTATCGGCCGATATCGACATTATATGCAATATAGTAAATTATCGGTATAATTATTTTACTTTTTTAATGACGTAACTTTCACACAAAAGGCACACAGTGTGTATCAAAACTATTCAACTGAGTCTTCACGAACTCAAAATGACAAAATACAAGCAATATCATGTATAATTTTGCACATGTTTTTTTTTTTGTTTGGCACAACTCGCTCCAAAACTATCAGTTTTGGTTGATATTGATATTGGAATCAGAGAAAAAGCCAATATTGAACATTCCTAAAACAAAAACACAAAACAAATGGTGAAGTTATTGTAAAAAGACACACACACACACAAATCAAGTTTCATTAATACTGTATTGCAACCAGAAATAAAAGTGCAATCTAGGAATTTATTTAGTTGATATCCCCCAAGCAACTTCCTGCCCACTTCTCTAGTTCTCGCTGAATACGAGTTAACAGGTAAGTGCAAATAAGCAGAAACTCTAGCACAATGTATCCCCCCTGCATGGTCCAAACTGCAAACGCAGAGTAATTAAAGGTATAATTATGGTTTCCATGGCTATATTGACAGTTGCTAAATAAAATGTCTTTTAAATAACGGCCACTAGACACAGGAGCTGCTAATTAGCAAGATGTGAGACTGCTGAGTCTTAATCACAGCGCTTCTCTGTGAATATTGGCCATGTGAAAGTGGATTTAGGAGGAAATAATAAAGAAAAGAAATGGACACAGTGCATGTGCTTGTTCTGTCCAGCAGAGAGCAGAAAAGACAAAGCTACTCTTTCAGTCACCACCTTTTCACCACATCATCCAGCAAAATCACACTTTTTAAAAAATGCATGAATAAAATGAAGCCATTTATGATAGAAAGCCAAATGTAGTTCGGTGAAATGAAGTTCAAATTTGTGATTGTGGTAGAGTTTTTTACTTTTTATTTTCTTTATGCCACACACCCCACCCCCTCTCTTTGGACATTAAACACAGCCATGATTAAAGAGGACTTGTTAACCTTTTGCTGACATTTAAAGCAAAAATTCTTTTGTGTCAACACTCAGCATCTCTGTGGCAGCAAGCGCTCACTGCGTCCTGATAATTATGAATCCATGGGATGGAAGGGCTCTTGTCTTTGGAGAGGAGAGCTGAGGCAGGCAAACGGTTGCACTGGCTGATAATGTCAGCGCAGAATAAAGAACATTAAAAGACACATCATTAAATCTGGACAGCTGGGTATCAATATCCTAACTGGATGCTGCATGGATGGTTCTAGGGGCCTCTTAGTCCACTTGTACTTAGAAGTGATGCAGTAACATTTGAATGACCAGATTTATTGAAACATTATAGACAATGGGTATTGAACTCGGTCCTATTTGAGGTCCGCAAACCAGCAGGTTTCTCATGTATTTCTGCTTCAACCCACCTGAGTCAAATTAAAATGGATCTAACAGCCTATCAGGTTCTGCACAAAGACTCAATAATTTGAGTAATCTATGTTGGAGAACTGATGCATGGTAAACCCACTAAATTGTGGACCTTGTCACTCATACTGACCCACACACCTTTATCTTTTCAGCGTTTCTCCTCTTTCCTTTTCTTTCTGAACTGGGCACCTGATGGTTTCTTTGCTCTTTTATCTATGATACACCATTGACTTGATTTAACATCATCATCTGTCAAACACCCAGAATTAAGATTGATGTGAACAAATTCATGTTGATGCAGGCAGATTCATGTTTTCCTTTTTTCTTTTTAAAAAAAAACATTTTCACGCAACCCAATAAATGTAAGATTATACGTATGTGTTAATTTTATTAATGAAATATATAATTTATTTGGAAGCAGCAGTTTGTGTTGTGTGTTTGGCTTGGGATCAGTTCATATCCCGCCCCCCTTCATCCTCCTTGCTTTTCCTCAGATTGAGACGAAGCGGCACCCGCCCAAGGCATTCCTAGGCCTAGAGATATAATCCCTCCAGTGTGTCCTGGGTCTTCCCCGGGGTCTCCTCCCAGAGGGACGTGCCTGGAACACCTCACCAGGGAGGTCCAGGAGGCATCCTGACCAGATGCCTGAGCCACTTCAACTGGTTCCTCTAGCAGCGGAAGAGCAGCGGCTCTACTCTGAGCCTTTCTGGGATGACCAAGCTCATCACCCTATCTCTAAGGGAGAGCTCAGCCACCCTGCGGAGGAAACTCGTTTCAGTCGCCTGTATACTTTCGGTCACGACCCACAGCTCATGACCATAGGTGAGGGTAGGAACGTAGATCGACTGGTAAATCGAGAGCTTCGCCTTCTGGCTCAGCTCCTTCTTCACCACGACAGACCGGCGCAGAGTCCGCATTACTGCAGACGCCACACCGATCCATCTGTCGATCTCGCGCCCCATCCTTCCCTCACTCGTGAACAAGACCCCGAGACATTTAAACTCCTCCACTTGAGGCAGGACCTGACTCCCGACCTGGAGAGGGCAATCCACCCTATTCCAGCTGAGGACTGTGGTCTCAGATTTGGAGGTGCTGATTCCCATCCCGGCCGCTTCACACTCGGCCGCGAATCGCTCAAGTGAGAGCTGGAGATCACGACCAGATGACGCCAACAGGACCACGTCATCTGCAAAAAGCAGGGACCCAATCCTGAGGCCACCAAGCCGGATCCCCTCAACACCTCGGCTGTGCCTAGAAATTCTGTCCATATAAGTTATGAACAGAATCGGCAGCCGATACGGGCACAAATCCGACTTACTACCGGTAATGCGGACCAAGCTCTGACACCTGCCGTACAGGGACCGGACAGCTGGTACAAGGGGGTCCGGTACCCCATACTCCCAGAGTACCCTCCACAGGAGCCCCTGGGGGACATGGTTGATCGCTTTCTCCAGGTCCACAAAGCACATGTAGACTGGTTGGGCAAACTCCCATGCCCCCTCCAGGACTCCAAAGAGGGTATAGAGCAACCAGGACGAAAACCACACTGCTCCTCCTCAATCTGAGATTCCTGTGGGCTCATCATCTGCGGGAGTAGCTGTAGGGGTCGGGTGACATGTGAGTTGGGCGACAGCAAGATGAAGGGACCCTGGTGGTCTGATCCCTGTGCCTCGATTGTTGAGGCAGCCCGCCGAAACTGTGGCCGTAAGGTTGCTCTGCAATAGATCCGTTTTGTAATTCATGCCTATGCCACTCACGCATGCTCGTAATTACCAAATGCGGCCAGAAGAGTTTACTTCGATTTCGGTTGCCACTCCTGGCATTTCTACTGTCCTCATCAGAAGACAATAGAAGTCACCCAGAAGCCATCTTTACTTGGAATGAACTGGTCACAGGACCCCCTTCACCAAATCCAGTCATCTGTAAATGCAAAATGTTTCTGTTACACTTTCTGCTATATACTTGTTTTGGTGTAACCAGAAAAGGCTGAACCTTAATTTGTAATTTCACAAAATCCACATAAACGCTAAGAAACTATAAGGGATCTTACAAATCACTGCAGTTCATTTAAGATAGAGGCCCCTCCTCAATTTCTTTTCTTGTGATTCCTCTATAAATTCCTTAAGCCTCCGATATCCCATGTCTTTTGTACAATCTTCCTATTGAAGAGAATTCGGAGTGGGATTTATTTTATTTTGTCTCCTTTAGCCTTCGGGTAGAAAATTAAGCAAAGGCTTCTTTCAAAGATCTCGCTGTGTCGCCTCAATCTGTAAGTCAGCACAATGCAGAAGTGGACCGGTTACATTGTCATGCCTGAAATGACAATGTAGCAGAGATCAAAAAGGCTTTTTTACGATTTTTGAGAAGTTTTCTTAAACGGTAGGTACTTTCATTACCAGTGCTGTGTTGTGATGTTTGACGTTTTGTGCAGTTCTAGGGGCAATGGAAACGCAACTATTTTAAAACTTTGGTTATTTACTTTTTCAGTCATCCTGTTGCAGCTTTGCTGGTCCGTCTGGGGGTCATCATCCTGTTGTTGTCAGACACGCCCTCACTTTTTACATAAAATATCCTGGTAAACGGAAGAGTTCATGGTCTGTTCATTGGTTGCAAGGTGTCTAGGTCCTTCGGCTGCAAAACATCAGCAGGACTTGGCGATACTGCAAATTTTGGCTGTGATCCGGCACAAAGTATCACCACTGCAGATGCTGATATGTTATGCTTGAAATTTAACAGTTATGATCATAATAAAACTACGAAGATTTTTTTAAATCACTGAAACTTTTTTTTCATGAGCAATTTCAAATGAGAGACCTTTAAATTTTTAGATTTTCTGCTTGTAGATAATGGAACAAAGTATTTTTGTTCACTCCTTTTATCACACCAGTTAATTGAAGAAAAATAGTAGCAACAATGCAAATTAGCTAATCTAAAGCTAAACCTACTATCAGCCGGCTCTCATTCACATTTAACTCCAAAGCCCTCTTCAAGAGAAATATCAATATAATCTCAATGGTATTGACGATACCGATACGAGCTTAGTATTAATAGTCTCAACATTTGGGTTGATTAGCTCAACCCTAACCATCAGCTGTCCACTACCATGCTTGACAGTTGGTATGAGGTGCTCACTTTGCTCTCTTCTGTCCAAATGATGCTGGGGTTCATCCAAAAATAGCAATTTTTCCATTACATTTTTTCACAAAATAAAAGTTATATTTCTAAGTTTTGACAAACAGCAATTGCAATTTGCAGGATTAGCCTCAATTCTCATAAAATCTTGACCAGTTGACGAGATATCACGAGAATTGCAGCTCATGAAAGTTAGCAACGTAGCATTATTTTGGGGTTTTCTACTCGCTGTGGAGAATTTGCTAAGTTTTTTTTTTTTTTTTTTTTTTAAGCTTTTCTCCTCAGTTTTCTTTTTTAAAACTGATATTAGCTGTTGTTTGTTCCATATCACGCCATCTTTACCGGAAATGAACTCATCACAATCCCCCACGTTACGTCCGAGGACAGGTAAATGCGAAAAGTCTTTCCATTATACTTTTGGAAAATATTTTGATTTTGAAACATCTGACAAACTACCTCATGATGGCGTAAAAACTTTCTAGCGACCTTTCAGTCCTTTTTCTAAATGTAAGCGTTTCCATTAGCATTCTTTTCATTGTGATATTTTCTTTTTGTGCAATCCTAAGGGTTATGGAAACACACCTAATATCTTCTTACAAGTCTTCTTAAATTCGTTCTCCCAGATGTCCTTAAGAAGTTTTTTAGGAACTGTCCGACAGCTTCACTACTGTCTTCACAGCCTCAAAAATTGTTTGTATATTTCCTATTGGACTGATGAATGCCTGTCTCTCGTACGTTGAAAGGACAGACCGACTATTATGCATAGGTAGATGGTGAGAAACGGCTCATGACAGGTCACATGACATTTCAGCTGAGTTTTGTTTTATGCACTTCGTCACATGCTAGCAGGCATATATAAACACATCACTATTTGAAATAAAATTATTTTTTGATCAGCAAATAAAGGACATAATCATAAGAGAGGAAAAAAAAACTGGCGAGAAAGGACTTGGAGTACAAATAGGATTCAAGATGGATGCCCGCCAGCAGGAGGAGAGTCACTGACCAAATGGAAAAAGTAGTCTGCCTTTAGAATGAGAGTTGTTTATGATTGGCCTGAAATCTCCCATTCCTGACATGTTCATAACCCTATCCTCATTCATTTACTGCCCAAAATGTAACCATACCTGCAATATAAATCATTCATACAGGTGTTTATTGCTTATTTGCACTGAAAAAAAACCAAAACAAAACAAAGTCATTCATACTGAAACAGAGAATAACAACACATATTTCAACCTTATCTCCTCTAAACTAAATATAACAAACTACTTCTCTTGACAATCCAACTCTCTCTGTTTCCATCCTCTCCTGCTGAATAGTGGATTATTCATGCAAAGTTTTGAACTGTGATAGGTGATCTCATTACAAATGTCTGCTCTTCTACGTGTGAACCATTCTGCAGAGGGAACAAGCAGTCTCGCAAAGTGCCTCATGGAATTTTTTGTAGTCAAAATTGTTGTGTGTAGTACTGCTGAACCTGACTGGAGAAGAAGACAGACGAGGGACAGAATGTAAACAGAAAGGTAAAGAAAGATAAACAGAAAGCAAAGAAGAGAATGAAACACACAACAAAAGAAACTCTGCAATCCAATCACAGATTCTTCACCTGCACCTGTACAGAAACATAAAGGACATCTCATGGTCCCCCAGCAGGAAGACAAAGTCAGCAAGTGGAAGCAGCACCAGAGACAAACAAAACCAGAACACACACAAAAATTCAATAATGGAAAATGGAAGGACAACTCAGTGTCTGTGTCAGCATGCAGAATACACGGAGTGAAGCGTGCTCACTGAAAAGTCATCATGCCAATGTGACCCCGCCTATAGAAAGGTCAGAGGCAGGCCAGGAAGACCTCGAGTCCTGGACAAACAGGAGCCACCCATAGGCCACCCTCAGACTACCACCCGGCAGAAGGCCAGTCCACACTGTCGGTGTGTTCAGACCAAACACGCTTTGAGCGTCAAAATCGCTCAAAACGCTGAACGCTCAACGCTGGTCACTAAACTGACACTTTTGTGTCCGACGCCCAAAATGCTCCTGCTGCGGCGGAAAAGAGAGGGGGAAAGGTGGAGCTTTCCTTCCGGTCAGTCTGAATGATGGCGGATTCAGTAGAGCGATGGCATGGTTTTATTTAATAAATAAAGCTAGAAAACGTTGTCGTAGGGCAATGATAGCCAGTGTTAATGCAACAAGAACCGCACTCAACAGAGAGCCACCACCCCCCAAACAAAGCGTTGCTAGGCAACATATCCTGCTACGTTGCCAAATCAGGAACATTTCGCTTTTTAGCAAGGGATAGCTATCCTAAATATTGCACGTAGTAATGGCGTCTCAGCCCTGTGTCTGGGTTCACCACAGGAGCTGATTGCTCTGATTGGTTGATGCCCCGCGTCGAGCGGCCAAAGTTCAGCTTTGCCCATCTCTGGCTTTTGATGATCAAAGCTCGACGCTTTGATTTAAGCGTCGAGCTTAAAAAACTTCTTAAATTTTCTGCGCCTTCTGTGTGGAACGCCGACGCCCAAAACGCGACGCAAGAAAGCTCGACGCCCCCTTGCTGCACCTCCACATAGACTTTACATTGAAACCTGCCGCTCTTGACGCTCAAAACGCGTTTGGTCTGAACACACCGTAAGGCACATCAGCCGTACACATCACACACTCTCACAAAATCCAGCAACACCTACTTCCAAAGACACTTACAACCCCCCAACCCCTCACAACACTCTAACCTCCTTCAACCCCAAATCCATCCAACTAGCACACCGCCCTGAAGGCACACAAAACCCTAATCCCCTGCTGCACAGAACCCCCCCCCCCCCCCCCATACATATACCCACAAAACCCTTGGCTTGATTTTTAACCCTTTACCTGCCTGCTACCATTTAGTGGAGCAAATATTTCAGCAATTACTGTCAATCTTATTTCAAATATGTCTGAATGAACCTGGCTGAGTCATCTTTACTGTACATGTACGACCAAAAGCAAGTGTTAATTATCCCATTACTGTTTCAAATTTTGACCATTTACCTATTGTTACTGTATAAAAGTGTTATTTTAACCATTTGTTATTACTTATTGTTATTGCTGTGTTAGTGCAAACAACAAAGCATCTCAAAGGAGCGCAAGTATTTTGTTGGCTGTGATCTCTGAGGAGCTTTGTAATGAACATATTAGCATATCAGAGTTCTGCTCTTTGGATTTTCTGCAAAAGCGAACGTTTGTTTCAGAAGCAAATGTTGTGTTTCAGTTTCTTTTTGAATGTGTAAACACTTGCCAAAAAAGGCTATTAAATCATTTTTCTTCAATTTCTCCCATAAAACATAAAACATCATCAGTCATATGTATAAACATGAGAGCAACTATAATCTAACACAGTAAGACCAGTAACCAGAAATAAAATCAAAGAAAGAAACCATTTCTCTGAGGCTGAAAGCCAAACAATAAAAGTGGGTTTGAAGTCAAGTTTTAAAAGCAGACACTGAAGCTGACTCTCTAATGTGCAAGTACCAGTTACCCCAGTTGGGGAGCAGGAAAAGTAAAGTAAAAGCCTTGTCCTCCTGGACCTCAGCCGACCAGAGGGAACAAGAAGTTGAGGAGGAATGAAAAATCACAGAAAGACCATTTGAACATCTAAAAACAAACAAATCAACTCTATAATAAACCGGCAACTACTTCTTATGAATTAAGTGTGCCACTTTATATGTATCTTAGGGCACATTCATGTCAGTGTTTTTGATTCCAATCATAGTCCGTCCAAATTAAAGTTATCAAGTCCACTAGTTTGGGGATGAATGCACCAAATGACTTCTGAAACAGACCTGGTCCGCCTACAAATGCAGGTTTTAGTCCGTTTCTGACTGACCAAATACAGAAAGCGGACTACAAAATATTACTTCCTGCATTTGGCGTAGCATTGCATTGTGGGTAAATACATAGCGAGGGTATTGAGGGTCCTCTGCCTTGTCTGTTATTCATGCTGTGTCCATTGTTGCAGTGTATTTCTGCAATGTATTTGCACAAGACGAAATAAAAACCCAAAACAGCGATAGTTTCGTCTTCACGTTTAACTCGCAACAGAGTTTTCTTCATGTGGTTCTTCCCCTCTCTTTTGCTAAATACTTGTGCAGCACCAATGGTGTGAATGGGGATATATTATTCTAACAGTTTGGCATGTTTGACCAAAGTGCAGCGTGAAACCAATCTCCGTCTACATGAATACACCCCCCTACAACTAAACCGAGAAGCCAATCAGACCTAGTCTAGGGGACTGTCCTGATGTGAATGCACCCATACGACTTTCCAGAAAAAACTTCTGAAAATGTCCATTTTTTTCCAGGACCACATTAAAATTTGTTAAAACAGACATTAGAGATACTGGGAACGCACACAAACCCACTGAAAATGCATCTGTAGTACATAAGCCAGGCCTGTAGGTGGTGCTGTGGGACTGTCAGAGATGCTACGTGGCGACGCTAGCCACGTTTACATGGACCATATGTTATAATCAATAAAGTTGATCCAAAAAAAAAAATGATCTGGCGTTTGGAGGAATAAAATGCAGGGACTCATTGTGATGGAAAAACTTTGCATACGATTTC
The DNA here is from genome assembly GCF_933228915.1 of Telmatherina bonti. NCBI lineage: Eukaryota > Metazoa > Chordata > Actinopteri > Atheriniformes > Telmatherinidae > Telmatherina > Telmatherina bonti. Next base: position 24,080,550 of record NC_136633.1, on the reverse strand, counting down.
AGAAGAATCTGAATATAAGGGTAGGATAAATGAAAACCAGTAAAAAGTATGTGTGAGGATGAAGTGGGGCGTTGATCACATTGGAAATCAGGATTTCTTCTTCAGGTTAAAAGCTGACAATCCTAAGCGTTTCAAAATTATTTATTCCGTTAAAGCAAGCTACGCATGTAAACACACATGAACAGGGCAGGTCTGATCAGAACTGTAAACCAGTTCAAGAGCTTTTAGACATGAAGAAATGGCGCAACGTGTGGGTTTAAAGCAGAAGTGCGATGGCGCCTTCGGTTCGGTAAACATGGAAACGAGACGTTGCTGTTCTCAGATTTGTTCACTTTGGACTCCAGGTCTATAAAGATGAAATTTCCTAACAAATCCAGCAAAACTCATCTTAATGTTGACATTTTCATAGATTATTCCATCTGAACTTCCAGCTTTTTATCTGCAATTAGTTTTTGCTTCCATGTGAATAAGTGTGTTGGTAAATTTGTGTGTTAGAAACACTGAGCTGTGTCCACTCTCTCAGCTCTTTGTCTTGCTGCCTCAATAAGACCAAAGTCCTCGGGAAGGTGTTGAAATCTGAAATCAGAGCTGATTAATCCCTTAACATCCACATTTTTTTTTAACTATAAACACAAAATAAACATAGTAAGCAAGCAGGAGGAAAGTAAAAGGTTGGAATGAAATAAAAGATACATTTAAATATACTAAATTAATAACAAATAACATAATCAAATAGATAACTATGAGTAGCATAAATTGCAAATAGATAAAAAGAAAAAATCAATAGGACAAAAAGAAAGAAAATAAACAAAGGTCAGAAATCCTCCAGAAAATAATACTTTAAGCCACTTGGGGTGGAAAATACTGCAAGATTTGGTATTGATATGATACCAAGTAAAAAAATATGTTTAGTAATATCGATACCAATACTGATACTGTCACCTTTTAATATGGCTGTCAAATTAAAGTGTTAATACAAAGACATTAATTTGTGGTTTTAGTCTGTCAATATCTAGTTAACAAATCAAACAAACAAAAGTTATTACTTCCACCATAAAAATCCAAATTTATCATTATTTCTTCAGGAAAAGCCGATTTAGGCCATATAGGAACCCAATCTTCCAAAATCAACTGTATCCTCCTTATTTTTAGATTCTGATTATTTTTAGGTCTTACATTTAAATAACCAATGATATCACACTAGTGATATCGATCGATATTGATGCCATCATTGGCAAATAAAGGTATCATCTATACCAATACTTTTTAATAGGACTGTCAAAATAAAGTGTTGATGCAAAGAAATTATTCTGTTGAATTAACGTGTTCATTTTTCAACACAATAAATAAAAAACTAAATTATTCCTCACACCATAAAACCCAAATTTGGAATTATTCTATTGGGAGAAGCTGATTTTTTGGTATGATTCGGTGTCCAAATACCCCAAAACAACTTTATCCTCCTTATTTTGTATCGTTGCTATCACACTGGTATCAATCAAGCTGTTAGTATCAAAACTATCCATACTTGGTTTTAGGTTTTCAGAATTTTACTATTGGACTTGAAAGTAGCAAGTCTTTGCAGGATTTTTACCATCAATAAAAAGCGCAAAATACTTTTTTTTTTGCATCTTCATTAGACCTCTGATTAACCCCGTGATGAATATTTTTATTCATTTATTTTCAGTTTTCAATTGAATGTTTTTCATATTATTGATTATATCTTTGTATATAATTATTGTTAATTGTTTGTTATTCCAGTCCTTTTCGGCTTTCCTCTTACATTTTGCATGGATTTGTGTTTACATATTTGTAATAAATTCAGTTTTAAGTCATTAATACAAGAATATGAAGTTGTAAGACAACATAATGTTGATTTAAAAGACGAAGCAAAAGTATTGCGACATGACTGTCAATACAAACCTAAATGAAAACATTAAATCTGAGCCAAGAGGACCAACATCTGGTTATGTGTCAACGATTTACTGCTTTATCACGTCTATGTAAATCATTCCTAAAAGGCATCTGCTGTAAAGTCTTACTTTGCAAGTTGCGTTTAATTCAATTAGCCGAACAACTACTGATGCAGCCATGCTGTCATGTTCAGTTAAACATAACATTAATCAGCCTTGCATCGCTGCCACTAATGTGCTGCATAAACCTTCCTCTCCATTTTGACAAAGCAAAACAGCATTATGATCCGAGCAAGTTAGTATTCTCTTCAATCTGCCTCTAAAGACCCTGTTTTTTTCTTCATAATTACTGCAGTGAGATGTGTCTCCAGATATGAGTGAGTTGTTTCTGGGTCATATATAATAGGAAGTGTTATTCTCTGCAGTATCAAACACAAAGGGAATAGCCCTTTAAATGTTTAATGACTCAGGGATATACACTGGCCCTTTCAAGAAAAAGTTTATCCCCTCGGGGAGTGGAGAGGATTCACTGCAGGGCAGATGAGCCATCACTATATTGTGTTGTGCAGCTCCTGCCAGCTGATACCAGGAAGTATGTCTGACAGAAGACAGGTTATAATGAGAGACAAGGTAAAAAGCATGCATGAGAGGAAATAATGAGTGGCAAAGTCTATTCAGATGAGTGATCGGGAGAAGTAGGCTAATACTTTTCTGCTGCTGTTCATAAAACAGAAAGGCATCATCAAAAAGCACATCGAAGAGTCAGTGTATTCCCCCCAGTCTCAGAGACAGTCTTTTGATGCTGAAACAGACTTTCCTTCTCTCTCCATCCATCCCTTCTCCCTCTTACTCTCTCCCACGCTCCCTCCATCACTCGCCATGCAGCTGATGAATTAAAGAAAGTATGTCAGTTTGCTTGCAGCTGGGCGGGGGGGGTCGGAGGGGAGGGAGACGGAAAGAAGACATCAGAAAGAATTCATTCAGTGAGTTAGTTTCTCAACTCGAAACACGGGGCTGAGTCTGCGCCGCCTCGTGAGTTTTCAGAGCTGGTAGGCAGTTTTTTTTTTTGGGTCAGCCGTCACCACTGAGAGTTCACCAGCGTCCGACCACTCTGCGCTCTCATCTTCTGTCACATTACGAAGCAAGTGCATTGATAAGCTGGCACTTACTCGTATTAGAACAACTTAGCCATGGTGTCCAAGGGGGGGCTTCGTCTCTAACAGGCAACACACAATACAGCTGGTGTTTGCAGGAAGGCCCGACTGTGGAAGCTGCTGTTGCCATGCAACCGTCTTTACAGCACAGCACTGCTTAAAAGTTGCTAAGTTTTTACAAGTGTGACAACACATGAGGGTTTGAAACTATATGAACCTGGCAAGGATGCTAAAAAGCCATTTAAAAGATATGAATAATGTATTCACAAAAAGACCAATGTCTCATCCAGAGTACACAAGGGGTTGAGAAATTACATGGCGTTTCAAGGAAAGCAGGGCCACTGCTAGCCATTTGGGGGCTCGAAATGCACCTGAAGGTGCCTAGATTTAGACTGTCAAAATAAAACAAATGCATCAAGGCAATAGTGGGACCTTCAAGAATCTGGTGTAGCGAAAAAACAAAGCTTAGTGATCATCACGGGGCATGAACAACAACATGATGGATGATGGCAGCATCCTCTTCAAAAAGAGCAAATACAGAGGATTCACAAGGCTCAAAGCATTTATAAGTCTGAAGAGATGATGGCCAGCTTGACCTGGTCTAACAAAATAGCATATAAATAAACCCATTAAGTCATCATTTGTATTTAGATTGCTAAAAGGATGACAGTCCTGGTTTGTATCTTAACTGATGGGTGATTTTAACCTAAAATAGACGGGTAAAGCTCAAATGATGCGTCAGGAATGGCCATGGGACATGAACGATGAGAGCGGTAAAATATCTTTAAAGTTAGAGGTTTGTAAAGTTCAGGACAAACAAAACTGATATCTGCGAACATGATGATAAAACCTTTAAAATGTAAGCTTTAAAAAATATCAGAAAGTGCATCAAAGAAAAAGGAAAAATTGGTTTTTGGTGAAATGATTCACTGCTGTAATTCACTGCACCTAAATATCCAAAACCAGGTTTTTTTACAGAGACGATGCGAAATTCAGATTTTTAATATGGCATCAGTAATAACTTTAATTTGTGCATTAACACTGTTTCAGTATGTGGAGGGTGAGGCAGGAAGGAAACAGGAACACAGGTTCAATTAGAACTAAAAAAAACTGAAACATATGCAGACTTACAACAATGGCGACATCAGAGGCACAACATGAACTGGCAGTAAATAAATAATAATAAGTGCATACACACTGAGGTGAGCTAACGGGGAGCAGGTGAAGCAAATTAGCAAATTAAACCGGCAGTGCAGATGAACAGGAAGTGAAGCAAACAGAATAGAGGAGAAAATTCAACAAAATAAAACAGGAAACAACACAACAATAACAAAACACACAAAAAAAAAAAATCCAAAGATAATAGAAAACACATTACTTTCGACAACCCTTATAAAAAAAAAAAAAATCTCATATTTAATAAATGTGGGCTTTAATTTCTTTATACAATGATGTGGTGATGCCAGTGGAGTTGTTTTAGGACTCCTGAACTTTGGGAAGGCAGCTCTGTCAGACAGGAATGAGACAACATTTATCTCTGAAAGGTTTAGAGTGTAAATAGAAGATGGGACACTGCAAAGTGCTAAAAAGTTGTTTAATCTCTTTAAAAACACACTTCTGCCATCAAATTCAGAGTTAAATATCTACTTTTTCAACATATGTATTTAATTATCTTTCCTAAAATAAATATTATAAGATTTATAACATTTAATTCACAAACTTTTATTAAACTGGGATTGTAGTTTAATTAACTTTAATTTGTTTTGATAAACAAAAAAAAAAAAAATCATGATATATTTCTGGACCAAAAAGGTCTATTTATGAAATGCAGAATATTTCTGGGCTTTTTCTGTGGAAATGTGTTCTGAAGAATCACAAAAATCTTCCACTTAAGCTGTCTCCATGACATGACCCCGAAAGCTTGACGTTCCACTTTTGAAAAATAATTTAATTTGACGGGCTGCACGGTGGCGCAGTGGTTAGCACTGTGGCCTCACAGCAAGAAGGTTGCTGGTTCAATCCTTGGCTGGTTTGGTCAGTGGCCTTTCTGTGTGGAGTTTGCATGTTCTCCCCGTGTATGCGTGGGTTCTCTCCGGGTACTCCGGCTTCCTCCCACCATCCAAAGACATGCATGATAGGTTAATTGGTTACTCTAAATTGCCCCTAGGAGTGAGTGTGAGTGTGGTTGTTCGTCTCTCTGTGTGTGGCCCTGCGATGGACTGGCGAGCTGTCCAGGGTGTACCCTGCCTGTCGCCCAAAGCCAGCTGGGATAGGCTCCAGCTTCCCCACAACCCTGAATTGGAATAAGCGGTTCAGAAAATGAATGAATGAATTTAATTTGACTCTAATAGGCAAAGAAATTTTATGGTGACTTATTTCTATGTATCCATGGCAACTATTAAAATTTGTTCATGATGCTGACAGTTGATTTGTAAGAAAAATGTATTTTAGCTCAAACATGATCATTTCCAAATCTTAACAACGTGATGTTACAGCCTGAAGCTAACGAGGTTATGAAAAAGTGCTGTCTCTTGTTGTGTTTACATGTATCCATGGCAACCAGTAAAACAGACTTGATGACAGTGTCAGTTACCTTGTAAGTCCCAACATCAGGGGTGTTCAGCTCCGGTCCTCGGGAGCCACAATTCTTCAGGTCTTCCATGCATCCCAGAAAGACCTGCAGGTCAACACATCTTACTCAAGCTAATCAGTCATTGTGCATAATTTAATAGGCTAGTGGATCCATTTAATACAGTGCTCAAAAAATAAAGGGAACACCTAAACAACACAATGTAACTCCAAGTCAACCATACTTCTGTGAATTCAAACTGTCCACTTAGAAAGCAACACTGATTGGCAATCGATTCCACATGCTATTGTGCAACTGGAATAGACAACAGGTGGAAATTATAGACAATTGGCAAGATACACCCAACCAAGAAGTGGTTCTGCAGGTGGTGACCACAGACCATTTCTCAGTTCTGATGCTTCTTGGCTGATGTTTTAGTCACTTTTGAATGCTGGCGGTGCTTTCACTCTAGTGGTAGCATGAGACGGAGTCTACAACCCACACAAGTGGCTCAGATAGTGCAGCTCATCCAGGATGGCACATCAATGTGAGCTGTGGAAAGAAGGTTTGCTGTGTCTGTCAGCGTAGTGTCCATAGGATGGAGGCGCTACCAGGAGACAGGCCAGTACATCAGGAGACGTGGAGGAGGCCGAGGGAGGGCAACAACCCAGCAACAGGACCGCTACCTCCTTCTGAGTGCAAGGAGGAACAGGAGGAGCACTGCCAGAGCCCTGCAAAATGAGCTCCAGCAGGCCACAAATGTGCATGTGTCTGCTCAAACAATCAGAAACAGACTCCATGAGGGTGGTATGAGGGCCTGACGTCTACAGGTGGGTGTTGGCTTACAGAACAACACCGTGCAGGACATTTGGCATTTGCAAGAGAACATCAAGATTAGCAAATTCTCCACTGGCACCCTGTGCTCTTCACAGATGAAAGCAGATTCACACTGAGCACATGTGACAGACATGACAGAGTCTGGAGACGCCGTGGAGAACGTTCTGCTGCCTGCAACATCCTCCAGCGTGACTGGTTTGGCAGTGGCTCAGTAATGGTGTGGGGTGGAATTTCTTTGGAGGGCCACACAGCCCTCCATGTGCTCGCCAGAGGTAGCCTGACTGCCATTAGGTACCGAGATGAGATCCCCAGACCCCTTGTGGGACCATATGCTGGTGCAGTTGGCTCTGGGTTGCTCCTAATGCAAGACAATGCTAGACCTCATGTGGCTGGAGTGTGTCAGCAGTTCCTGCAACACGAAGGCATTGATGTTATGGACTGGGCCGCCTATTCCCCAGACCTTAATCCAGTTGAGCACATCTGGGGCAACATGTCTCGCTCCATCCACCAACGCCAAGTTGCACCACAGACTGTCCAGGAGTTGGTGGATGCTTTAGTCCAGGTCTGGGAGGAGATCCCTCAGGAGAACATCCACCGCCGCATCAGGAGCATGCCCAGGCGTCCTAGGGAGGTCATACAGGCACGAGGACGCCACACACACTACTGAGCTTCATTTTGACTTGTTTAAAGGACATTACATCAAAGTTGGATCAGCATGTAGTGTGTTTTTCCACTTTCATTTAGAGTATAACTCCAAATCCAGACCTCCATGGGTTGATACATTTGATTTTCATTGATAGTTTTTGTGTGATTTTGTTGTCAGCACATTCAACTATGGAAAGAACATAATATTTATTAAAAATATTTTATTCATTCAGATCTACGTGTTACTTTAGTGTTCCCTTAATTTTTTGAGCAGTGTATAAACTAAGGATGATGTAACAGTAATACATCAAAAACCTGCAGGACAGAGACCCTCAAAGACCAACTTTGGGCCCCCCTGCCCAACATGATCATTTCCAAACCCTAATCAAGGGAAGTGGTCTGTAAAATATAGGATATTTCTGGTCTTCACGTCTTTTTCCACTTTGTTCTTTGTTGTTTACTGTTGCGACCTCCATTTCTCATTGCCATTATAAAAAATTCATCAAAATCGGTCTAATTCTTGACAAGCAATGAAATTATAATAAAAATGATAATAATGAAATATTCTCTTTGCTGTGGAGCAATAAGTCAGCACATAAACAGAGCTCATACTGCCTCTCTATGTCATGCTTACTCGCCTCTTTAAAAGCAACAAGCCTTTTGAGGCCAATTGCCCAAATGGAGGCTTTTTTGATCATTTTTAACCACACTTGCCTTGAATATCTACTTTTTTGAGCACTTATACAGACACAGATGATTTGTGTTGCCAGTTGATGTTTCTTTAAACCAAATGTGAGAAGCTTGCTTATTTTCAAAGTCGATAGGATCTAAGATGAAGACAGCGGGCGTGATGGAAACTGCATGTAGAGAAAAAAAAAAGGTTGCTTTTTGCCACTGTAACCTTTGGTTGACTTTCATTTTTCAACATAGCAATACAAGCTTGCAAAGTTAGAGAGTAGGAGTTTGTCTTTTTTTATCTTCTCAAAACTGAGCGTGGAGATGATCTGGGGACCTGATGCACTGTAGCAGAGACAGCTTGACAACAGGAGATGAATCTTTAGGTGAGAACCGTTTGTGCGGCAAGCAAGAAATCAGGTGGGATAAACAAACACATCCACTGGAATTTGCTATATTAAAACCTACATAACACTTCCAATGCTATACCAAAGCGAGCAGCTTAACCACCGTCATGATCTCCCCCTCCAACCAGCCTCCCTCCATCTTTGACCTCGTATTCCCCTTTAATTTGCTGTATTACAGCGAACAGTCTATCAAAGAGCATGAGTCATTTCTCCATGAGGCGGAATGTGTGCCTTTGCTGTCAACAGAAGCCACGTTCACATGCCTCCCCCAAACTGCTGAACAATGATATTCCTGAATGATTAATTTAAAGATAAAATGCACCATAAATCTTTGGGTTAGAACCCTTATATACATTATAAAGGGTCCAAAGGCTTGAAAAAAATCTATCATGCATACCCTGAGGGACACATATACTGAAGAGAGGCAGGAGAAACTTAAATAACAAGCAAAGCTCAGCATTTTATTCGGTCATGATGAATAAATTGTGCGTTTTGAAGCTGGTATTAATTTCCTCACCTGAGATGCTTAGAGATCACAATTACATCAAAACTTCTTATCTACAGAATGCATAGTAAATTAGGCTTTACTAGAGTCTGTGTACTGTTTTTCTTACCATCTTGGTGACAAAACGTCATCCATCTTGCATCGGAATGGACGATATACAATACTATTAGTTTATGGTACTTTTGAATCAATATCATAACTGATTTGCTTGTTTTTGTCCCTTTCTTACACTGAGAAAACACAGTAACCTTCATTGACCTTTAAAGCTACAGTGTGTAACTAATGTGGCTTTTTATTCGGAAAAATCAAGCATTGCTTCAATAAATACATATTCCACTGAAGTCCAGTCACAATAGCATCCAAATGAAAGCTTTCTCATAGCTTAGATTGGGTTTTTTATAAATATATAGGTGGTGGTACACTCAGCAGAAGGCTGCCATGTTGCATCACCTTCTTTCAATAGGGTAGCCAAAGGAGTAGACTTGTTAGCCTTATGCGACCATATATCATTCAACTTGTCAATTTTCCATTGAACTGGTGAACCGGCCATAAATAGGAGGAAAAAATAGCCAAGAAAAGAAAAAGATATAATAACCAAGAGAAAAGGAGAGTGTACATGGGTGTAGTGTTTACCAGATGGAGACAGTTCATCATGGAGAGGGACTTTAGAGCCGAGGTGGAGGTTGCAGCTTTCTGCTTGCCGGGTAAGTTCATTCAATCTATGTGCTATTGTCCTGTATGCATGCATGTGAGATTCTGAGAAAATATGATGGACATTACACTAAAACCTCCGCAAATAATTTCAAATGATTTAGATTAAAAGCAAATTATTATTTAAGCTTAATATTTAATTCACATTTGGGATAGATGTATCAGGAGAGCTGTGATAGAGTTGGATTCAAGAATTTGTACAAAAAGACTTTCAATAAAATTCATTTAATGACTGATATACTTACCGTCATAATAAACCTAGACTAGACCCAACATCCTGAGCTGCATTAGAACACATAACTTTCTTCCATATTCTGCACTCGTATGTGGTTGTGAGTAGGTGAAAGTTAAGACTAGGTCTGTGTGGGTCCCTTTGGTTGCCCTGACCTCTTTTTAACAGCCTAATTATAGTTATTAGCTTTACATCCTTTTGTAAATACAAATTACCCTGTTCAGCTGAGGCATACTAGCTTAGCTTCCTTTTACATTTAAATTCTTTTTTAACCCCCAAAAAGGGCCCAAAGGGGTATATTTTTCCCCTTCTTTCTTTTCTGGTGTACCACTGACTTGATCGACTTCAACCAGACTCATTGTTCCAAAGGGACTTAAAATACCTACAAAGCCTAAATTTGACCACAGTAGGAGGTCAGCATCATTCCTTGAAAATATTTGCAGAAAACTTTACACTAACGATAGACTAAAGAGACATACCAAATTTCACGCATTGTGCCAACAAGGGCTAACATATAGCCCTACATTTCAGAGACAAATTAGCCTCCATTATGCTGCACCACCTTTACAATTAAACTTATTCATGAAAATTTAGTTGTCCAGGTTTGATGCTTGAAGCAGGTTTTCACTCTTATTCGCTTGTTGCATTTCAGATACATTTAAGGTCAATTGTTTAAGGGAATAAAAAATCTTTTTCTTAAGGCAGTGGTGTCCAAAGTTGGTCTTCGAGTTCCATTGCCCTTCAGGTTTTCAATGTATCCCTGCTCCAACACACCTGGCTTCCATTAAATAGATTCAACAGCCAATGAAGTTCTGCACAATGAGTGATTAGTTTGAGTCAGGCGTGTTGGAGCAGGGATACCTGTTGGATTGTGGCCGAGGACCGAAGCTGGACACACCTGTCTTCAGGCCTTTACCATAGATTGTATATAATAGATGGACGGATCCTCCGTGGCGTTACCCGTAGGCTTTTGAAGAGCTGAACTGGATGGTGGATGATTGACTTCTAGCTAACTCCAATCTGCCTGTAGCTAAGAGCTATCTCATGATCTTATCCATTTTAAATTTTAAAAAAATTGGACTTTTCTGCCCAGTTGTTCTAAGGTTAAAGTTTAAAAGGTTAACAAGCGTGATCATTAACTTTGCTGTAATTGAGTGGGCCAGAAAACACTCACAGTTGTAACAGCCAATAATAATCCCCCACATTATGTTTCCTTCCCAGGTTTTATGTATATGAGGAACTACTTTACTGTTCAACGCCATCAATCTGGCTCACATTCATTGAAGTTACTTCACACACATCAGATAATACTTAAAAGAAACTTTTCAAATACAATGGAAAGTCTTTAATTGTGAGTAGTTGCATCAGAAACTGGCAACTATTAGATGCCTTGCTTGAGAGTTCTTTTGGTGCTCCAAAATCCAACCCCAACTAGGCTTGGGATAAATTTAATGCAAGTTATTTGAAGTGCGTTGTGTTAGAATCTTTTGAACCAATCACAGTAATACCAAAGTCACAACACAGATAAAAAAAAACCACAATGCTCCCCAGTTAGCCACAACACAACACAGAAGCTACAACAGAAATGAACACTGCTGTTTCCCTTTTTGACACTGCACAAAGTTGGCATCAGTCAAAGTTACGTCAAATGAAGTGAATGGTGACGGCAATTACTACCACTAATGGGAAGTAACTTTTAATGTACTTATTATAGTCAACATTTATAATCGCACATACCAAAATTCATTTTCATTCTTTAGATTTGGCGTTATTTTCTCTTGTTAAGCTTTTTGTATGAATATGTAGCTTTTCATACATAATATGCAGTATAACTTCCTAAGAATTTTAAATTAAAAAGGGCAGCGTACCTTCTGTTGCAGCTTTTGTATTTTGTTACAGTTAATTGTGGAGTGTTGTAACATTTTGTGGCTTTTGTATTGCTGTGAAACTTCAGGGCCACCATAGTACTATCTCGCTTGCTATACAGAATGCGGCTCCTTTCTGACATGTCATGCGTGCTCGTAATACCAAATACACGAGTACAATGAATATCATTTATTTGATGGTTTAACATGGTACTCTATTGAAAAAGGAAGAGAAACATAGAAGAGATATACAGTATAAATCTAAGCCTAAATACATTTTGTGGCAGCACAGAACATTTCACATTCCATCATGGGACCAAGGCCATACAACACCTGAAATCTGTGACTTTTTTTTTTCCTTTTTGTTGTGGTTTTTCTTTTTGGATGTAGGCTCACATGGCATAGAGTCCTCTCTAAAATGAGCAGTTGGCAGTTTTCATAAATATGTTTGCAAAGGATCTATAAATCCCCCCCAAGTCAAGAATTGCTGCATGCATGATAAACAAGTATCTAGAGTAGCATGTAGAGTTTGTAAGTTGCCATTTCTAAGGTTTCCATTCCACTTTGTAGTGAGATCATTTGAAAACTAAATCATTTTTAAATCTCATCACAAACTCAAAGCTAAACAGTAGGCAAGGAAGATTTTTTTTTAAAACTTGCACTGTAAAAATTTCTTTGTTTTTTTTCCCTCAGTATTATTTACAACACACTGAGTCTTCATGAACATTTTATAGGTATAACAAATGTCCTCTAAACTACACAAAGCAGCTTTGGACCGACTGGTTCCATAAAAAAAAAAAAAAAAAAAAAAAAAAAAAAAAAAAGTATTTTATTGAAGTATTTTCTTTTCATTTCATTTTAAGGTGAGTATATAATCTAACAAAGTTAATGGAAAGATTTCACCAAAAGAAATAGACACTTTTTGATTTTTATGCATACTTCACTAACAAATGTACGTATTGGTTTCCGTATCTACCCTGGCACCGCATATGCATGGCACCATTGTCACTTTTTGACCACATGCAGCAGTGACCCCATTGCCATTAAACTGTCATGTTATGTACCGACTCCGAAAGACATTTCAGTAAAAACATCAGACCCTTTTATTTTTTTAAATGCATTAAATCCACAATTTAATGACTTGACAAGCTGACATGGAAAAATATGCCATCTGTCCTGATGGTAATCAATTCATTCAGATTCCAGATGACATGGTTGATAAAGTGAACCAATTAGTTGTGTTGACATGATGTAGATAATATGATCATAGCAATTTGACATGCACAATTTGGATTAATTTGGAAAATGTTTTTAGGCTTTGATAGTTTAAAAAAAAAATTTTTTTTTAACCTTTTGACTTTTCCAGTTACCTAATAATTGTTAAACTTTTTAGTTTCTAACAAAAATGTATTTGCTACAATACAGTTCTTCTTTTCTTTGGCCAATTTTCAGGTCTGGCCCGAATGTCCAAAACCAAATGAAGGATCTCTGAAATCCACTTGCAGATGGCCAATGGTAGCTGTCTCCCTGCATCAAGGTTGGTTTATTTAGTTTTAAATTTTCAGCTCAGCTTGCTTTTGATGGCTTCTTAGGTAGATCAGAATCACATTTGGGACTCTAACAATGCCCTTCAGCTTTGTTAGATCCACCACTTTATAAAAAGTTTAATCTGACATGGCGTGTAAACAACCTCTTCTGCATGCAGTTAAATGCAGGTTTTTGTGACATATGCATAAATCACATAGAAAGAACATAGTATATAGGGTTCCTATTGGTGTCGATCCTGGAGCTAAATGAAGCCATGTCATGGTGAATGAAAAAATTTGACAAGTAAATTTGCAACAAACATTTTGTTTTATGCCTGAACACAAATTCATCTAAATGCTCTGACTTTTTAAGTAAAGATATCTCATCTATAATTGGTGTTTTTCTTCTTTCCTGGGCCCAGGTTTCAGTTGCATTCAACCCCATCTACACAGTAGAAAATGACACATTATGCTCCTCGAATATGGAATTGACAACAGCCCTACCTTCATCAGGATTTCGGTCATTCTTGCTTTCGGACAGCATTTGCACCGTGACAATCAAGAGTATGATACATTCAGTTCTTTGTCACAAATCAAGCTGTACACATTACAGTTTTTTTTTATTAACCTGTTCCCAAACTTGCCGTTATCAAGTAGAAGACCATATTCTCTGCGAACTATTCTCGTACATGCACAAATAGCAGGAATGTTTTACATGTAAGTGACTGAACAGAAATGCCTTTGACACACACGAGCCAGTTGTAACCTATTATTTTATGACCGTAGGTGGGATGGCACACGTTATTCTTCAAATGAGTCGGACAGGAGAATTATTTTTATCCACAAAACTATTATACATTGAGATTTACTCATATTTGAGCAAGCAGCATGGAAAATGAATGGTCTACCGATGCCCTTCCAATTCCCAAAGTCTCCTTAATCATTTCTCATCATACACATGCACATGCACACATTGGTAAAACACCACAACTTCCCTTCTCTCTTCTCTCCATTCCTACTGATCACTTGCAATGTGAGAGTGGGTGTGTTACATTCTAATGGAGAAATGATGACCATGGCTCATTATCCTCTCCCTGAAGAATGGATCTGATACATTCAATGCTAGTATGTGCTTATAATTACTCGACAGACTGGATATCGTGCTCCATCTTCAGACTCTGTGAAATCCATTTGCATCATTGTGTCGCTGTACAACCAGGCATGAAGAAGCTGTTAAAATGCAGAGCTCAACATACAGTGCATACGGTGGCATGAGTGGAACTTCAACATTGGTTGGCTGTTGGAGTAGGAGTGTACTGAGTGCCTCCCAAATGCTCAATAACTGATCAGATGCTTGAAAAACAACTGGTAAGTGAATCCTTGTCGTATCCCCCCCAACCCCCATCCCCCACTATGTATACTGACAATTTATGGTCGGTGTGACAATCACAATTCATTTTTTGGGATGTACGCACAGTATATTGTATATATACACACGTACATATATTACACACACACACACACACACACACACACACACACACACATATATATATATATATATATATATATATATATATATATATATGTGTGTGTGTGTGTGTATATTTAAGTATATACACACCTATGTACTTATGTACAGAAACATACATTAGATTCGTTCCTCCTTACTACCACAAAAGAATTGATGTTGAGCAAAGTAAAACAAGATAGGTTAGGAAATCAAACAAATACCTGAAGACACAGAGTACAAAAATATCATAATATTTCATGGGTTAAGTATTAACTGTGTTGCCAAAAAAGGCCCTTGGCAGTCGTTTTAAATGAAAGAAAAGACAGTTTATAGAGAAAATTTCACAAATTTGAGTGCAATTCTGTCACGGAATTACGAGAAGTGTTTTTGCTTGAAGGTAGAAATGGAAGAAAATGGCGGTTTTGTTCATAACTTGTGCTTATTTGGCGGTTTCTCCTCCTTATCAAATGACCAGAAAGAGCCCCTTTTCCTTGTTAAGGAAAGGATGCTCACCCCCACGCCCAAAAATATCTGAACCTGAGTCAACAATCATCCTGAACAGAGGAGAAGATCCTCGGCTTGAAGTTATTGTGTTTGGATAGAAGTTTAAGCCTGTTTCTGTAAAGTTGTGCTATAACCAAAGGCAAAAAATCTACCACAGCCGATCATTACATGCATTTACAGTGCATAGGGTACCAGTGTTTAATGGATCTTTATATATTGCCTGCACTTATCTAACCATCTGTGTTGTATAAAGTTTTCTCATATATTTTTCTATGATTAAAAAATTGTTGCTTTATCTGCTCTTTGTTGTTTGTTTGCAAATACAATATCGTCGTAAAATTTGCTGGCTTTGTATCTCGCTATTTACAAATTACTATGAGGGCAATTGTAGGGAAATGACCGTCACAAGTCTCAATTATAGTACACACTTTCAAAATAAAAACACTTTGGTGCCAAGGACTCAAAGACTGCAATATAAAAACAATTTAGATGAGAAGTTTGGTCCAGAACTCAGTAGTCTTTTTGAAGTCCGTTTCTCTCATTTGTCTTGCAGTGTTGCAGTCTTCGACGTGACAGATTTCATCATGTATAAAAGCAACAGAAAAAAAGGAGGACAAAGAAATCAAATGAAAAATAAAAGTTAAACAACAACAAGAAACAACAAAACAGTCCAATCAGACGTAGTACAGCCAGTAGATGAGGTTGAAGAGTGAGAAGACTGAAGGAAAGATGATGCGTGACCAGCGGTCAATGGCATTCACATCCGTCAGGTCTGGGATTTTGATTTTGAGCTGAGAGGATCGCCTCCGCAGGCGGCTGCGTTTCATCTGGGCAGACCGGTCCAAGGAGTGGCGGCTTGCGGAGCGTGGCCCAATTCCTCCGCTCTGCTTACGGTACTGGATGTGCGACGAGGCCGTGCTGTCCAACTGCACCATGGACTGAGAGTTCCTAATGTCTGCCACGCTAGTGGTGATTTCACCTCCCGCCACTTCGTTATGGATCTCCAGGGTGGTCAGCAGGATGTTCCCATGGCCGTGGGGCTCCGCCTGAAAGGATAAAGAAATACATAATAATTTGATCGTAAATCAAACTCAGTATAAATCTTCTTCTTGTATGCATGCTCGTTGTGTGTTTCTGATCTCAGGTGGATCTTAGCTGAAGTAGTATCATGTCCTTTATTACACCAGCTTATAACCCCTACATGTGTAACAGATTGCAGAGTTTTAATCAGGTTTCCTGATAGCTACTCTAAAGCTAAATGCTACTAAGAAGGGGTTTCATCAAAAAAGTCAAAATTTGAACATCTTAAAAGAACTCAAGCCTAAAACATTTTCAAAACCTACAATATGTTTCCGTCTCAGAAAGTTAAGACCTGTTCCCTGCAGTTTGGTAGGTAAACTATGATCTCTTTGTTTCCAACAGCTAACCATGCCTTTACCAGGTAGGACAGTTTCATTAATCTCATGTCCCTTATGCATACATTTTTTTCTGTTTTCAAGGGGCTTACCCCTCTATCCCATTGAACATAAAATCATCACGGTGCGCCTTGCCTTCACAGCCGACCGAAGCAACACCGGTCGACAGGACTGGTTCCACTAGATGAGGTGCAGCGTGTTTCTGAAGCGTCCCAGAAGTGCTGCCGCTTTCCACTTCTCTAAAACTCACATTGGTTCTATTTTTGACGCTTTGAAACCTTGTCAATCAAGAGCAGAGTGGATCGTTCAGGCAGGAAATCAGTTGATGAAAACCAGTGGATCCGGTGGAATTTTCCAGTGAGACTATGTCCACTTTGGATGCGTTTTACTCTGAAACATCAACATTTCCTCATTAACCGGTGGCACCAGCACCAATCCCGTAGGTTGGAGTGTTTCATTTCAGAAATGACACTATGGAAAACGGCATTGATCTTGGAGGAGACAAGTTGTGCTGTTTAGTAACCTGTTGTTTTGACACCACACATCCCTGCTGTAAAAAAATAAAGAGCGGCACCAGTCAAACTGTGCCTGCTTTTATATTCATTGCTTTTTTGTTTCCTTTAAAGCCTTTTATAAAGCATTTTAAGTAGGCCTACACTAACTATGGCACAATGACGCAATCCTCATGTGAACCGGGACACAGACATTCCCCTCTGAAACTCTGCATATAAAATAGGGTGTCAGGCGGAAAGCTCAGCGCACCCACAGTGCTTACATAACGCTTCCACGTTCTATGGATTCCCGGGGTTGACCATCCATTACTTGACACAGAAATTGGAGCAATACCACCTGAAACTGTGGGTGGTAGTGTTGAGTTGTAGAGCTGACATACAACCAATAAGAGGATCAAACCAGAGTAGAAGAAGAGGAACCTGGGCTGTTATTGTCTTATTAGTTCTATGAATTAAATGACTTCCGCTCCACTAATGTATCTGCTTCAACTGTGGAGCTTTAGGTCTGGGACATGGCTTTCACATCTATCTACAATAAATTGATTGGGACTGTGCAGACATGCTCACAGCTCTATTTATATGACTTTTCGGGTCAATTTCTCTGAATCTTACCATGCATGTACATCTAACTGGTTGATGTATATTGTAGAGGTGTAAATAAATCCGATGCTGTGGTATATCCTCAAAATAAACACCCATGTTGTTCCTCATCTTCTTTGTCGGGTGTTTTTTTTTTTTTTTTTTTGGAGAAAATTGTAACCATGGTTGGTTAATACGATTCATTCTGCATGCTGACAAACTGATGGACTGGCATGAAAATGGCTTTTAGCCTGTTGATGGTGCCCCAAGAAAGCAAAAATAGGTGTGCTTTAATCTTTAGGGTTAGTTGAAATATCTCAACTAAAAGGGATGCAATTCAACCAGAGTCCTGTGAGGATATATTTTACTTTTTTTTTTTTCATTCACTTCAGAACAAAATTACAATAAAAACTTTATTTTATGAGAAAATACATTCAGCAACGGTTGTACTTGTAAGTACCTTCAAGCATGCTTTCTGCATGTGGACGCATTTTTACCACCAGATTATATGCCTACCATTGTAAACATGCCATTTTCATGGAAAATTGAAAGGAATGCAAGAGTAGGATTTCTATGGTCTTATTCCTCTCTTCGACCTTTTCCCTTTGAGCAACCTTTCAGCTGTCAGAGGAAACTGATGCTTCTTCTCCTCGAGCCGATGCTGGCTCAAGATCTGAGGCACAAGATTCAAGAATATTCAAATGAGGACACTGAGGTGCTTCATGACTTGGGAGATACTGCAAATGCAATAGTCATGGACCTGACCGAGCAGCTTCAGATCTTCAAATAAGCTGGTGCTAGCTAGCATGCTAATGGTAAAGAACAAACAATATTATATTTTTCAGATCTCATGCAAGAAAAGGTGCATAGCTCACCTTCTATTACTCTACATTTTTCCCACATGACTTAGGAACACATTTTCTAACCCAATTGGGAAAATAATTTGTATTTTAGATAGAAAAAAAGCAATAAATCAGTTGTTGGACATGTTTAGCCAAGCTAAAGGCACAGGTAAAATTGTGGCCATTGACAGCCCATATAACCAAACTATCTAAAAAAAAAAGTTCTTTATTTAGACTTATATCAGCAATTTCTTTCAAGAAAGGAGATGCAGGACTGAACGTCATAATACATGCTTATGATGAGTGTGCCACAAAACAGATAAATAGGAATGGCAAGAGGACATTAGGTTGTTCATGCAAATGTAGCAACTGGTGAAGTCCCACATTTTTTTTTATTTTCATGTAGTAAATTTTGAGTTAACTAAAAAAAAAAGAAACACAGTAGTGAACATGTCATGCTTTAATGGTTTCATATTTTAGGGTTTAAAACCCTAATTCTGAACAAGGTGGGACATTGTGTAAAATGTAAAGAGAAACAGAATTTGAAGATTTTCAGCGCTAACGAGCCAATTTGTTTTTCCTGAATCGAACATAAACAACATATCTGATGTTAAAAGTAAGATATTTGATCTTTTTTCATGGAAAACATGAGCAAATATGTCCAATTTGATGAAGTTGAACATCTGAAAAATGTTTAACTGGGTGATGTTTAGCATTGTGTAGCATCCATCTTAAAAAAGTTTAAAAAAAAAAAAAAGAAACATCTGTAAACATCTGGGAAGTGAGAACACCAGTTGCTGGAGTTTTAGGACAGGAATTTTGTCTCATTGGTCTTGTGCAGGTCTCTAGCTACTCAACACTTCTAGACCTTTGGTGTTGGATTTTTGTTTTCATGATACTCCAGATGTTTTCTGCTGGTGAAAGGTCTGGACTGCAGGCAGACTAGTTCAGTTCAAGTGTTCCTGATCCAATTAAGTAAATTCCAGTACATAATTAGCAGCAACTGGTTTTGACCTTCAAGTTTGGCCAATGTGCACAGAGATTCCTTCTCATTCTTTGAAAAATTTGATTTACACTGTACAAAGTTTTGAAAATTTTACACTGAGGAACATTTTTCTAAAGTTTTTCCGGAACTTTTGGATTCAGTTTGTTGCAGATTAGTGAACCTCATTCACATCTGAGAGGCTCCGCTTCTTTAAAATGCTCTTTTTATACCCAATCATGTTACTGACCTGATGCCAATCAACCTAATCAGGAGTCAAATGCTCTTCCACTTGTTTTATATGTTTAATTTTTCTTAATCCTTATATAGTTTTTAACGGGTGTGTCGCTGCTATCAAATTCAAAATGAGCTAATATTTTCCATTAAATGGTAAAATGACTCAATTTTAACACCTCATATGTTGTTTATATTCTCATAGAAATATAATATGGTTTTTTTAGATTAGTAAGTCAATGCTTTCTGTTTTTATTCTCAGTTTCACAGCATCAGCACAGTTTTGGAGTTGAGGTTGTACTAATTTAACACCAAGAAACTCCCAGCAACAGCCCTGAAAATGTTGCACTAAGCCCTACAGCATTTGGAAGTGTATTCTAATTTCATAAAAGAACATTTTTAATATTCTTACATGAGTTCCAGGCTGTAGTTGTTTTTATAACTAACATAAAGTGCTAAAAAGGGGTTTTATAGTATGTTATACAATTACAAGGATATTATTACGCTCTTTATGACACCATACTTAATGTATTGAATGAGTTTGACATTTACCAAAGTATACAGCAAAAGGTCAAAATACATTTTAAAAAACACATTAAAATCAAACTGAAATTCATCAAATCAAATCAGAGACTCCCTTCAGCTCATAAAGCTCTTATCAGATCTCCCATTTTCTCCTATTGCTCTCAATTCTTGTAATAGTAACATTTATTTATAATGGATACATGGGGGACCTCTGCAGTGACTACCCAGTAGAAGTCAAAACTGCTTCACCATTTCCTGACATGCGCCATGAAAGAAATGATCATTGATGGTTTCAATGAAAAAGGCTTTACAAACAACATGCATTAAAGATGAGCTCTGTAAACAGGAAACGCCATCATATCCGACACCAGCTCTCACAACGTGCGCATGAGCATCATTTCACGATATGCAATGTCATGGAGATGTCATTGCTGAAGTCGTTGCATGGATGAAAAGATATTTTGCATCAAAGGCAAAAAGAAAATGAACCACATCCATGTTGGCTGATGGCGATGGAGTCTCACTGAAAGGGAAAACTCACCGAGCGTGAGTGGCGAAGACCCTTAACTTGATTGGACCGTTTTAGGGATGCGGTCCTACTACCTGCCTCCTGAAGAGATGAAAATATTCAGACAAATGCGGGGAACAGTCTTCATGGGCATCGTTGCCGTTTAGACACTTCTAAAACAGATTTTAGTGGTGCAAATATAGACATTTCTTTTGTTTTTTTCCCTGCCATTTCACCAAAACTAATCCAACAAACGGAGTCAAACTTACCCTTGCCGCATCATACTTGGCTGCCCTTTCATTGTTGGCCTTTTCTGCCTTCTCTGCAAGCTTCTTTTGCATCTGGGGACCCCTCCCAAAGAAGATGTAGTTGACAAAGGCATACTCGAGCAGGGCCAGGAAAACCATAACGAAGCATCCCATCAGGTACATGTCAATGGCCTTGACGTAGGGGATCTTGGGTAGCGTCTCCCTCAAGTGGGTGTTGATGGTCGTCATGGTCAGCACAGTGGTGATCCCTGAAGTAAGAAGAATTAAATTCTTTGTTAATAACTAAATCTAGACCGAGAAACAATAAATTATACCCTATTAAGCTTTTAATGCTGTATGTATCATATCTGATATAGCTTGACACCTTTTGCACAAGTTCATGGTGAAAACTTTGTTTATAACCTTGTTGTGCACAATCTGAAACCTGTCTTCTGCCCCATAGTTGATACAAGAAGCCAGAATACTATACTGCTATAATTTTGACATTTCACATGATAATTAATTGTAAATTAATTTCAAGGCATGTTGAATGGATCCGGTTCAGTGGCCTCAGAATTGGGTTCCTGGTGTTTGCAGATGATGTGGTTCTGTTGGCCTCATCAAGTTGTGATCTCTAGTTCCCACTGGAGTGAACCGGCTGGGATGAGAATCAACACTTCCAAATCTGAGACCATGGTCCTGAGTTGGAAAATGGTATTGTGTCCTTTTTGGACCAGGAAGGAGGTTCTGCCCCAAGAAAAGGAGTTTATGAGTGAGGGAAAGATGAAGAACGACGACGTCTGCAATAATGCAGACTCTGCATCGGTCTGTTAAGGTGAAGAAGGAGCTGAGCAAAAAGCCAAAGTTCTTCATTTACCGGTCAATCAACTTTCCCACAATCACGGCCACAAATTGTGGGTAATGACTGAAAGAACAAGATGTACAAGTAGCTGAAATGAGATCCTTCTGCCAGGCTTTCCCTTAGGGAGTCTAGTCACCTGGCAGTCACCTAGTACCTTAGAGAGCTCAGCCATCCAGGAGGGGCTCAGAGTAGAGCCATTGCTCCTCCACATCGAGAGGAGTCAGAGGAGGTGGATTGGGCATCTGGTTAGGGTGCCTCCTGGACACCTCTCCGGTGAGGTGTTCCGGGCATGTCCCTCTGAGAGGAAACCTCGGGGACATGCTGGAGGGATTATAACTTTCAGATGACCTTAGAATGCCTTGGGATCTTAAAGGATGAACTGGTGAATGTGGCTGGGGAGAGAGAAATCTGTCCCGGCGACCCTGTGGATTGATGCATAATTTTTAAACATTTTGTTAAAGGGCCAAGTAAACCCATTTTTTATGGGTTGGGATTTAAAGGGTTATGAAAGTTGATCTGAAAGCTCCCAAATTAATCTTGGAAATAAGTCTTGGACAGTATAATGCATGCTGGAACTACACTTGTCTCTGGAAATATCCTTAATCTGTCCTTAATCTTAAACCGGTGCTTCAGTCTCATGTGGCGATACCTCTAACAAATGTCTAAGGTGTTACTATAGAAACAGAGAAAGTATTTGTTCTGCTGGGCAGAACTGACCTAATAGAGAAAAATAATAATTGTGTTGCTCTGTGACTTCCTTCCTTCACTGCAGCAGGAACAATGAAGAGTGTGTGGAAACTCAAAGCAAACACTACCTTTCTTTTATGTCAACACTGTTATAAAGCAGTTTGCTGATTGCTTTCATGTTTGATCTTCATTGACTTGCATAAACACAATTGAGGTGGGCACATAACCTCTGCTTCATTGAAATTCAAAGGTCTACCTCAAAACATCCAACATCCCCTTTGGTCATCAGGCAGAAATAACTCATTAGAATATTGCTGCATGTATCTAGCTTATGACACAAGCTAACCTTATCCTTAAGGGGTAATGAATGGCTCCCCCCATGTACGAGGCACCTTTACACCTTGTGTGTTTGCATGATGTGATGATAACTAAATGATGTTAACGACTGATAAAATGACAATATGAATTGAACACAATCTGGAGATATCAACATAGTACGGCATAATAATAGATGTAGGTATTCATAAAAACAGGAAATGGAAAAAAAATTAAATTAATATGAAAAGTCAAGTAATTAACATGTTTTTTCAGGACAACCTGGGCAATCATAATATGCATTCTTAAATTATGCCACATGGATAGATCAACAGTTATATGAGTATAAAAACAAAAGAAAAAACAAAACGGAAATTGTATGACAGAATCTAATTTAAAAAAGACACATCAACAATGTGGAAGCTTTTTTATTTATAAATATGTTTCTCTCTGGCCTTGGCTATTAGGAGAAAAAGATTCCAAAAGTCTAACATAAACACAACCGAAAATGTATTTTCTTTTTTAAATTTTTGTTCTCCATTCGTTTTTTCCTCTCACTATTTGAGTCACTTGTGCAAATCTTGAAAACAATTGGACTTGCCTATTTTTAGTATTACTATTTGGAAAAAAGTTATTTCTACTTTGTTTTTTATTCTGGAAGATAACTATTTCAACTCACAATGATCTTTGACTGCTCCGATTAGTCACCGTCATAAAAACAAAAGAAGAAGAAATCTGAGCATCTGATTGGTCAAGAAACCGACAGAAAATCATCAGCGTTTACATCTAGCTTCAATATGGAGGTCCTCTAACATAATTGACACATTTTTATTCACAAAATGTTATGAATCATGAACTTGGCGCGGTGGAATTCACATGCACAGTTCCGGGAAATAACACTGCACTTAACGGTTTGATTGAAAACTTTCTCAAAAGGCTAAAATTGTCCCTAGCTCTCAATAGATCACCCACAAAGTGTGCTTGTGATAGCAATTTTCCCTGCTAAGCTTTGTTATGTGGTTCCTGAGATATTTTGCAAAGTGTTGATACTGTTGCTTTAGATCGGCGCCGAACCAGATGAGTTCCGAGTTTAGTCATCGTAATTAATGCAATAAATATCCAACCCATAGTTTTTATATTTGTATGTTTTCACACTCCCATGTTGTTTTAAAGCAGGCTATCTAAACAATGTTAGCTACTAACATGCAAATTGGGGAAACATTTTTATACATTAATTTTTTCCCCCCAAAAAATTGAGGAGTGCTTTAAGTCCTTTCAGAGTAAAGCATTTTTGTTGGCTTGATTTAATTTACATAAGTTAAATTAACTTTTTTTTTTCCAAATAAAATTGCATTAGTGTACAATTTGTTGGATAAACTATTAAATTAAACTGTGAGAAAATGTAGTAAATTAGTTGAAAAAATACTGAAATCAGTTGAATCATAATATTTACATGACTAACTCAGAAAACAATCTGATGAAGTGACTAAATAAGATGACTTGGCAATCCTTTATTAAGCCAGTTTGTTGTATTAATGTAGAAACAGTGTGCAATGTAAAAAAAACCCCCAAAAAATATGAAAGAAATTCTTTCCATTATCATCTTTTGGCCAATCATAGTTAACAGACTTTATACTAGAGTGTATTTAAAAAATGGACATAACCATCATATCACCAGTTGCTTTGTGAACTGAACTTTGGATACCTTAAATTCAACCTTTGACTGTTGCCATCTTGGTTTTGTTGAAGCACTGGTACTTAGGAAACTAATAGAAAAAATCTAAACTTTCTTTTAAAGGGCCAATATTCATTCAGTAATTAAATGGATAAGTCATTGTACGTTGTGATCTAATGATGATAAATTTTCTGCACTGTGAAGACAAATGAATCAGAGCCTGACAATTTAAATTAATCTCTAAATGCCATCTTTGATATTCTGCTCCTTTTTTGTTGAAAATATTTTTTCATAGATACATTTTTTTCAGGATTGCAGTACCAGATGGTATTTTTGAGTCAATCGAATCAGATAATAAACATTTACAAACAAGTTTAAATAGCAGGGTGTAAACCATGCAGTCACTTTGTGGGTAGCAATAATGACTTGAATTTGATGGTTTTTTAGTGAAGTTAAATTAGAAATAACGTACCTTGTTTGCATATTGCTTGGTCAAACATCAGATGTGTAGACCATGTGAAGGGATATTATTGTACAAGCAGAATCACCATCAAGGTAAGAATTTGACCTGCGACAGGATATAGCCATCAAACTAAATTTTTTTATCAAGGCTACATGACTAACGGAAGTATCATGGTGGTTTCAAACGTTACCCCTTTCATAATTTCATGCGAACCCTTTTACTATTGTCGTTGTTTGCCAATATATCCACCAGAGGGCAGTGTAGAAGTCAGAGCTCACCTACAAGTTCCAATGTCAGTTTCCGACAAAGGCAAATATGGCATTAGTGGAGGAGATTGTGATAATGTCCCCTCCCTGAGCCGTCACCTTATCGTGGTGGAGTGGTTTGTGCATCCCGAAGATCCTGGCAGCTATGTTGTCGGGGGCTTTATGCCCCTGGTAGGGTCACCCATGGCAAACAGGTGTCTAGGGGAGGGACCAGACCAAGCACGGCTCATCGACCTCTACGATGACGACCAACCTGGGCATGAATGTTCCCTTGCCCGGATGCGGGTTACCGGGACCCCCCTCTGGAGCCAGGCCTGGAGGTGGGGTACGAGAGCGAGCGTCTGGTGGCCGGGCCTTCGCCCATGGGGCCCGGTCGGGCTCAGCCCGAAAGGGTTACATGGGCCCCACCTCCCGTGGGCTCACCATCTGCGGGAGGAGCTGTAGGGGTCGGGTGCAGTGTGAGCTGGGCGGCAGCAAGGGGCGGGGACCCTGGCGGTCCGATCCCCGGCTGCAGAAGCTGGCTCTAGGGACGTGGAACGTCACCTCTCTGGTGGGGAAGGAGCCTGAGCTTGTGCGCAAGGTTGAGCGGTTCCGGCTAGATAAAGTTGGACTCACCTCGACGCATGGCTTGGGCTCTGGAACCAGTACCCTCGAAAGGGGCTGGACTTTCTTCCACTCTGGAGTTGCTCATGGTGGGAGGCGCCGAGCAGGTGTGGGCATTTTCATCAGCCCCCAGCTTGGTGCCTGCACGTTGGGGTTTACCCTGGTG
The DNA here is from genome assembly GCF_933228915.1 of Telmatherina bonti. Lineage (NCBI taxonomy): Eukaryota > Metazoa > Chordata > Actinopteri > Atheriniformes > Telmatherinidae > Telmatherina > Telmatherina bonti. The sequence continues at coordinate 24,054,612 of NC_136633.1, read as the reverse complement.
GATGAAAGGGTAGTTTCCCTCCGCCTCCGGGTGGGGGGACGGGTCCTGACTGTTGTCTGTGCTTATGCACCGAACAGCAGTTCAGAGTACCCACCCTTTCTGGAGTCCTTGGAGGGAGTGCTGGAGGGTGCTCCTTCTGGGGACTCCATTGTTCTGCTGGGGGTCTTCAATGCTCACGTGGGCAATGACAGTGAGACCTGGAGGGGAGTGATTGGGAGGCATGGTCCCCCTCCTCTGAACCCAAATGGTGTTTTGTTATTGGACTTCTGTGCTCGTCATGGATTGTCCATAATGAACACCATGTTCCAACATAAGAGTGTCCATATGTACACCTGGCATCAGGATTCCCTGGGCCGCAGTTCGATGATCGATTTTGTAGTCGTATCGTTGGACCTGCGGCCACATGCCTTGGACACTCGGGTGAAGAGGGGGGCGGAGCTGTCAACTGATCACCACCTGGTGGTGAGTTGGCTCAGGTGGTGGGGGAGGAGGCCGGTCAGATCTGGCAGACCCAAACGTGTTGTGAGGGTCTGCTGGGAACGCCTGGCTGAGTCCCCCGTCAGAGCGAGCTTCAACTCCCACCTTCAGCAGAGCTTCAACCATGTCCCGAGTGTGGCGGGGGACATTGAGTCCGAATGGGCTGTGTTCCGTGCCTCTATTGCTGAGGCGGCCAGCCGGAGCTGTGGCTGTAAGGTCGTTGGTGCCTGTCGTGGCAGTAATCCCAGGACTCGTTGGTGGACACCAACAGTGAGGGATGCCGTCAAGCTGAAGAAGGAGTCCTATCGGGCCTTCTTGGCCTGTGGGACTCTGGAGGCAGCTGCTGGGTACCGGCGGGCTAAGCGGCATGCGGCTTCGGCTGTTGCCGAGGCAAAAACTCGGGCATGGGAGGAGTTCGGCGAGGCCATGGAGAAAGACTTCCGGACGGCTTCGAGGAGATTCTGGTCCACCATCCGGCAGCTCAGGAGGGGGAAGCAGTGCTCCATCAATACTGTGTACAGTGGAGATGGGGAGCTGCTGACCTCAACTCGGGACGTAGTGGGTCGGTGGAAGGAATACTTCGAAGACCTCCTCAATCCTACCAACACGTCTTCCGATGAGGAAGCAGAGCTGGCGGACTCAGGGGTGGACTCTCCTATCTCTGGGGCTGAAGTCGCTGAGGTGGTCAAAAAGCTCATTGGCGGCAAGGCCCCGGGGGTGGATGAGATCCGCCCGGAGTTCCTTAAGGCTCTGGATGCTGTGGGGCTGTCCTGGCTGACACGCCTCTGCAGCATTGCGTGGACATCAGGGGCAGTACCGGCAGACTGGGGTGGTGGTCCCCCTTTTTAAGAAGGGGGACCGGAGGGTGTGTTCCAATTACAGGGGAATCACACTCCTCAGCCTCCCTGGTAAGGTCTATTCAGGGGTCCTGGAGAGGAGGGTCCGCCGGATAGTTGAATCCCGGATTGAGGAGGAGCAGTGTGGTTTTCGTCCTGGTCGCGGAACAGTGGACCAGCTCTATACCCTCTTTGGGGTCCTGGAGGGGGCATGGGAGTTTGCCCAACCAGTCTACATGTGTTTTGTGGACCTGGAGAAGGCATTCGACCGTGTCCCCCGGGGGCTCCTGTGGGGGGTACTCCGGGAGTATGGGGTACCGGACCCCCTTGTAAGGGCTGTCCGGTCCCTGTACGACAGGTGTCAGAGCTTGGTCCGCATTGCCAGTAGTAAGTCGGATTCGTTTCCGGTGAGGGTTGGACTCCGCCAAGGCTGCCCTTTATCACCAATTCTGTTCATAACTTATATGGACAGAATTTCTAGGCGCAGCCGAGGTGTTGAGGGGATCCGACTTGGTGGCCTCAGGATTGGGTCCCTGCTTTTTGCGGATGACGTGGTCCTGTTGGCTTCATCTGGTCGTGATCTCCAGCTCTCGCTTGAGTGATTCGCGGCCGAGTGTGAAGCGGCTGGGATGAGAATCAGCACCTCCAAATCTGAGACCATGGTCCTAAGCCGGAATAGGGTGGATTGCCCTCTCCGGGTCGGGAGTGAGGTCCTGCCTCAAGTGGAGGAGTTTAAATATCTCGGGGTCTTGTTCACGAGTGAGGGAAGGATGGAGCGCGAGATCGACAGACGGATCGGTGCGGCGTCTGCAGTAATGCGGGCTCTGCGCCGGTCTGTCGTGGTGAAGAAGGAGCTGAGCCAGAAGGCGAAGCTCTCGATTTACCAGTCGATCTACGTTCCTACCCTCACCTATGGTCATGAGCTGTGGGTCGTGACCGAAAGAACGAGATCTCGTATACAGGCGGCTGAAATGAGTTTCCTCCGCAGGGTGGCCGGGCTCACCCTTAGAGATAGGGTGAGGAGCTCGGTCATCCGGGAGGGGCTCAGAGTAGAGCCGCTGCTCCTCCGCATCGAGAGGAACCAGTTGAGGTGGCTCGGGCATCTGGTCAAGATGCCTCCTGGACGCCTCCCTGGTGAGGTGTTCCAGGCACGTCCCTCTGGGAGGAGACCCCGGGGAAGACCCAGGACACGCTGGAGGGATTATATCTCTCGGCTGGCCTGGGAACGCCTCGGGATCCCCCCCGCAGAGTCGGCAAATGTGGCTGGGGAGAGGGAAGTCTGGGCTTCCCTGCTTAGGCTGCTGCCCCCGCGACCCGACTCCGGATAAGCGGCAGAAGATGGATGGATGGATGGATGGATTGTGATAATGTGCATTATCACTAAGAGAAAGGGCCAAAGATGATGGTGGTCTATAGAGCCATTAAATACATTCTGGTATGTTCTTCCTTGTTGTTTTTGCGGGTTGCACATCAGCTATACAGCTCAGTGCTGTCCTTTTGGTTTCCAGTGGTATAACTCTGTTTCAAAAGTGACCAAATTATGTATGTAAAAGACAAAATGCTCCATATCCATCTTTTGCGCAGGGCATGAATGGACTTTTCATAATAAACTGCATTACGATGTGATGAAATGTTAACACCCCTATATTTCAGTCATAAAAGGTGGTACTTGGGAAAACCTGGTGAGTTCGGAAGTGGTAAGTAACAAAAAAAATTGAGAACCACTGGTGCAGAACTTATTAAAACATTTAAACACTTATTTCATAGATAAATGATACCCGTAGACACAAAAAATAACAACTGAACTAACTCAGAAGACATGTCAAGGTCACCCTTTCTTTCCACTATCTTCCTTCCATCTTGTAGCATTTCTGCATTGAGTTGCATTTAACAGCTCTGTTACCACGGGTTGTGGGTGTCATTCAGCTAGAAACAAATAAACAAATACCTCTGTCATAATCATGTAGACCTTATGACCTTATGCAGCACAACAGCTGTATTTTATCTCATTACACATACACAACAAACATATCGCCACCGTTTTATTTTCCTGTCTTAGAAATAAATGGAGTCTATCAGCATCGAGGCGGCTCGTAAACACACATAGACATGACATTTGGTGTGTGTGTGTGTGTCATAATGTACAGTGAAGAGACAAGTAGCAGTCATGAGGTTGGGAAGAGGGAGGAGGATAGCTAAGGTCAATCTAGCCCTTAGTGTGATTTATTGGCACATTACAAGGTTAGAAATGCTTGTGTATGTGTGAATCTGCGACCGCGCACATGCTCAGTGTCTGGGCCGCTATTGGACGACAGCCTTGTTCTTTATAGGTGTTCTTTCAGCTGTGCCATTACTCTCTGTCCTTCACTCCCTCCCCTCCACTCCTCTTCCTCTCTTCTGCTTCCTCCCTTGCAAACTGTTCGGACAATTTAATCAAAGGGCCAAGCGCCCGTGGGCCTCCCATCTTTTTCATTGCCCTGTTAGACTCTCCAGAGAGAAATATAGTTTCACAGGGTTTCTCCTGCTCTCCGTCTCTTTTATTTTTTTTGGGTCTTGTCCCATTGTTCTCTACCCCTTATCTCATCTTCTTTCTCCCCTTTCATTCAAGCACCAGATCTCCCCATCAATTAGTAATTGTTTCTCTGTGCCCTTCCTTTCTCATGGTACATGTCCCAGAATCTCGTCTCCACCTTTATTACACGAACAAAGGTGCTCAGAAATTAAATTGACACTGATGAGAGGCCATTGCGCCATTTGCAATCCTTTGCCATTTTGTACTCTACAGCTGAGAGAAAAATGTTTTTAAGATCACACTGTGGTTTCAAACTTGTCTTCCATTACACTGAAAGTGCTCCTGCTCTAGCCCACACCTTCCCAGTTTATATAATATGATTATGAACAAGGGGCAAGAGTCTGGGAAACGGCTTCAACCAGATTAAGGTTCGAGCAGGTAATTCTTAACTTTGCAATCCTTCGAAATTGCTCAGGAAAATGAGATTCTCCTTCAAACAATTCAATTGTTTGCCTGCTGCCTCCTTGAATTGATTTCCCCCAGATCATTACATTGCTCTTACTGGCAGGTTGGCACACACAAAAGACCGAACCCACACACATACAGTACGCACTGTCCATCTCAATCACGATACCTGCTGAAAGCTCAAAATGGTCCATCAGAGAAGTGAATGGACCTCCGGTTGCCTTTCAGATGCCGAGGCGCACACCGGATATTGCAGCTATCCATTTGCTCACAAACGTACAAATCAGGAAAACACTCCAAGGCATAATAACCGGATATTACATGCATGCCTTAACAAAAGGGTAAGAGAGACCATGCAACACAACAGATAAAAGAATGTGCATCTCCTGGATAACTCCCAAAGACACAAAGAGGTAATGGATAACAGCATTATGATAAGTTAAAGTCATTATTGGTCCATTAACTTTTCACGCAGCAATAGGTTGCCATGGTAAGATTGAAGTGTTTGGCTCCCAAGCCAATATTTACAGCCAGACCCCGTTGACCTCCTGTCTAACCCTGTCACTGATAAGTTATACCCAACACAGCTGACCATGCATCACAGCCGCGCTGCAGTTTGTCCAATGTCACATCGGTTTTTCAGTCTCCCAGATATGACAGCTGGATGATTCTTCCTCTCTCGTCTTGTAAATTGGATTTTTTTTTAGCTACTGGCAACTTAACTTTGGGTTTTAATAACTGACTGAAATCCCAGGCTGCAGACGATGCAGGATTTGATGCGCGTTTGAAAGATGTCAATTAGTTAAATAAAAGAAAGTGTAAATGTAAAGTAATAACAGAAAAAAAAAAAACATTTTATATATTTAAAGACTATAAAAATACATGATTAAAAACTTTACAACTTAATTATAATAAAACGAATTTCACTAATTAGTAAAACATACATATATAATCTAGATACCAATTATAGTTCTTAATTAAATTTTTGATTTTATTTCTTAAACATTGCTGTCCATATTATTCCATAAAAAACAGTAATTTGTTCTAGATAGCTAGTGACAAGGTGTGTATATCTCCAGTTTGATCGCAATAAGATATATCAGTTTAATGCAAAACAACTGTTTTTGCTGATATTTCAAATTTAGTCACAATCAGACTTCAGTTCGATTCAATTCAGGATTCATCGACTGATGTGAAGCAACGTCACAGGTAACTCAACACAGTAATTTCCATTCATATCAAAATCACAAAAAATCACAATATTGAACATTTTTAGTCCTGATTTAAATGAATCAAATTATATAAAAAATAAGTTATATAAAAAAAGATTGATGACTAATGACAGGAAAACAATGTGTAAGGGGAAATGAAAATACAGCCATTTTCCAAAGTACATTTGATAAATGGTTATTGCATCAATTTTTCAACAATTTTGGATTGACGTCATTGGATCATTGACAACAATCAATGATTGATTGATGATCATTTTTGATCCTTTGATCAATGTGCTGATACATTGCAGCTAACGTCACAGATGTGCTTTGCCATCCTCAAACTTTAGCCGCCGCCATATTGAGGACCTGCACTGGTATCTGGTGCTACAGCGACTCATTCAGGTTATTGGAGATGTCGTCCTAATGCTGTGCAATGACAACAAGACGGATATTCCACATATTTCCTTCTATTGATTACCAAACGAAGAGGATGGTTGTCAGAGATAGCTTTCAGCAATCAAGAAGACTAACTGGACACACACTACAAGCAACTTTCTGTGCCATTTAAATTTCGTATCAGGTGACTTTCAAGTTAGGAGAGCTAGCTTTAGCTACTGCTAATTTTGTTTGATGTACAAATTTATCAAACAAATTAGGCGGACAGAGTTAATCTATTGTAGACCTTGTGTAAGAAACATATTTTATCAGCATTTAATATGAAGATCTTGCTCCAGAGATAGCAGGTCTTAGCTTACCTTAGATATCAGTCTACAGCAACCAAAGTTTCCTGTCCTTGTGATGCCATATTTTCAGGTCAACCCAACCTGCTATGAAATAGTGATATGTATCTGTGCTTTTAACTCATTGGCTGCCAAAGATTTCTTTTGCACTTCTGCAGTTACTGTATATGGAAAGTCAATTTAGCCCAGCAGAAGTTGAAACACCTCCAAAATGTGCCCTGTGCATGCCCCCGAATGTTGTGAATGTGTTCCAAGTGTGCACCTCGACGCCCACAACCGCAACCAAAAACTAGGGGTGGGAAATCACATCATAAAAATCCAATAGAGACTTTTTTATGTTACAATTTTAAAAAACAAAAAAAATTTGTTTAAAAAAATTCAGTTTTTTTCAAATAGCTAAAAAAATCTATTATAAAATTTCTATCATTTTCATTGTTTGAATTGATCTTTTTACTTGTCTTCTTGGGCATTATAGCAGCAGAATAATGGTCTGGCTACTGTGTTGGTTCTTCCTCACTGAAATCAAGTAAAATGATGAGCAAAAAAAGTTTTGTACATTTTTCTTTGGTTTTAGTCTACAAAAATCAGCAATATCAAAGAATCATGAGATTCAAATTAAGTTGTAACACACCTACTAGTTATCATGTTTGTTGTGAAAGCGTATAAATGCATCAAAATCTGTGTGCAGGTAAGTATTGTTTTCTAAGCAAATCTAAGAGATGCGTTTAATGACGCTGAATCAGAAGTTTGCATTTGCTCTGCAGAATCTTCGTCTGATGTTTGGGGTGATTGGTAAAATTAAACGCCTTTTCATACCATGTTGGAGCAGACAAACTAGGTTGAATGCTGCTTTCTGACCTCTTAACCCCACCAACGACATTCCAACTGAGACTCATCACCAAGAAGCATTGTTACAACAAAGAAGTAATTCTCTTACTTTTTCTGCTCAATTTGCAATCGATGCTGCAGCAATTTGAGTGCAGGATAACATAAAGTCTCATCTTTTGTAAATGGTAATAAAGACAGTCGCTCATCAAGCGTAGGTGGTAAAATTGCTCCTTCAAACTTTGGATATTTAAATAAAGTTACAGTTGAACACTGAACACACATTGTTAATGACTCCTCCAGAGTGCCTGCAATCTAAATTGCATTTTTAGATGTTGCCTTGACAGACTCGTATCATTGTGTCCTATGTGTCATTGAGTGAACATTATATAAAGATAAACCCATACCACAGCCTCCTGTGAGGCATCATAATGATTAGAACCTGCTAAGTCCATCTGTGCTTTGTTTACTGCTCATTAGGGCTCTACGGTGAGTGGGCCTCTGCACCTACACAAGCAATCTTCGATAAGAGGTAAAATTATGCATTAGTTCTTGAGATTAGGTGAACTGAAAACACAATTTACAGTTTTGTTTGGCCCCATTGCCCCTGAGAAATGCACATTTAAAAAGCAAAGGCCCCTTACGACAGACACTGTGGTAGTCTGCAAATTTATCTCTCTTTGCCTTTAGCGTCTTGCCCAGTCTCTTGCAGCGTTCATAAAATCACGACTTTCGTGAATCCGATTGGGAAAAAGGGAGCTTGTGGTTTGTGTTGGTCTCTGAACTCATCAAAGAAAGTCAAATTCCTGCTGCTTAACAGACACTGCTTCTTACCCAAAGCCACTCTGGCTGCTGATGCGTCATAGTTTATCCAAAAGGAGACCCAGGAGAGGATGGTAATCAGGATCGATGGCATGTATGTCTGCAAGATGAAGTAGCCAATGTTCCTCTTCAGCTTGAAGCTCAGAGACAGTCGAGGGTAGGCACCTATGGAGGGAAGACACGGATGTAAGTCGCGTTGGATGAAAGCATCTGCTAAATGACGGTCGAATAGAATAGACATAGTATAGAACAGAAAAAGTAGAGCGTCAGAAAATCTGTGAGGTGCTCTGAAACGCCTCAGTGCATCACAGCTAATTCAAAACGTCTTCAATATGAGAGATTTGCTTTAAAAAGATTTTCTAACTTTTGTTGGAGAGCATGCAGGGACATCTCGTGTTTTTGTTTCAGTTCCCATGACAACTCCAACAGCATGGGTTGGATTTATCACCATGGTAACAAGCATCACCTCCGCAACTCTGCCACACACATACACACACAATTGCAACCCTATTTTGTGATGATTCGTCACAATATTTCGGATAGTGATGAAAATTTCACCACATTTTGATCGCTCATCTACTTACGACTCTGAGGGGTTTAACATTTTTACAAGAAAGCCAGCTTCATAATAAATACATGCAGCAGTGTCTGATGCTTCATAAGTCAGCAATTTGAAAATATATTCTGTCATGATCTGCTACAAGACAGACTTCTGCCATTAATTCCTTCATGAGATGGAATATAAATAGTAGCAGTGTGTATATGTGTGTGTGTGTCCATGCAATGCTGATTTTATAGACGTGTGTGAGTTCCCATCAATCACACAGCTTTATGTCTCCATACGGACTGTATCCATGGCTCGTTACTCCCACTATTCTTAGCTGGTTTTCCATTTTTGCTCTAGATTGGAAGAGAAGTGGGGCCCATTATGGTGTAATTTCGACTCTGTGGGTTTCAGCCAAAGCTACTTGTGGTGAGCGTGGGTCCACACTTGTGCATACTATTGGATAGGGAGCAATAGAGCCACTCCGAGTGTAAAAAATAACACCCATTTTGATCAAGATTCACTACCTGCTGTGTGTTACAGTACAAAAAAAAAAGGTTAGTTTGAAAACAGGCTATTCACAAAAATGTTATCTTATCTCACAAGCATTCACAGACATGAGCAGGTGCAGTTTGGATCATGACATCAGTTCATTTAGTTGTAACAAGGTAGAGTAGGAGTAGTGCAAGGTAGAGTAGTAGAGTAGTGCAGTCAATTAATTAAATGTTCACATATAAATTAAAAATATTTAGTTACCTGCGCAACAGACTGGACTGATAAAAAAAAAATACCACCGAATCATTCTAACCAGCCGGTTCTAGATGATTCGATTTTCGAGTCTACAGTCATTTATCAGATGTTTTTATTCAAAGCAACTTACATACCCAAATAGGCACATTGGGGGGCAACTTAGGGTTCAATGTCTTGTCCAAGGACACTTTGGCACATAGTCTGAGGAACCGTGGAGTCAATTTCGAATCAATCGATGATTGGATGTTGATATGTCTGTCAAACTCAACTGACATCCCCCCCCCCCACCAAGCCCTCAGGAACATAGACTGTGTAAAAAAGATGGACGGATACCCCGTGACGTCACACGTAGGTTTCTGAAGAGCTGAACTGAAGCTCATTGGACAGTTCCTACTGTCGCAATCTTGCCAGTATCACGCATGTCGTCTCCCCGGAAAATACAAAAATGAACAAAGATGTAAAGGTGAGAGGGGGGCTGTGAGCATGGAGGTGGATGATTGACATCTAGCGAACTACGACCTGTAACTAAACTAAGAGCTATCCGAGTTAACCCAGAACTGACAGGAGCTAACCAGCTAATGAAGGTAAGTAGGCCTAATTATGCCGAATTTCGAGATTAAATTACTTTTAAAGGGGGGAGTTAGAAAGAAAATTCACTTCCCCCACAGTTGTCATGAAGGTAAACCTGACCTATAAACCGAAAATGGATTTTTGTACCAGGCTGTATACATGTTTATTTCTGCTGAGAAGTTGGCCTTTTTAACATGGGAGTCTATGGGATTTGCTCTGTTTTGGAGCCCCAGGTGGATGGGGAAGGAACTGCAATTTTGGCACTTCCACATAGGCTTGACTTTTAACTGCCAGAGGTTGCTGCTTTCTCAGTAATAAGCATTTCACATTTCTGTGCTTTAGAGGCGCGACTTCGGGGAGAAGTCTGTGGAAAGAAGTTTGGACTTTTGAAAAGTATATTAAAAAAAAAAGCTGACTGTTTGAACCATTTTTCCAGGATCTCCTACCCTGCCTTTACGTCATGAAGACCAAAGAGTCTAGCCTACATAACTTATTTTCCATTTGACGACTTGCAGATTGCCTGAGAGTTTTGTCCATCTCCTGGACAGCTTTACCTGATCAAATACCCAAGGTAGATAGTCAACTATCTTCTATAACTCTCAACTTAAAAATATCCCAACAATACCTAATTTATCACTTTAGAAGATCCTGTTCTATTTGGCTCTTGATTAACAGTTCTGGCACCACTGAACAATTTCGATACATGCTTAACATATATTACAGTGTGAAAACAGGAACAGACTGTGGCATATCTTTAAATAGCCCATTCACTCTCCTTGATGCGGCTTCTCCAGACTAAGATGGAGCAGCGTATCTCTGCATCAAATAGATGTAGAGGTGGCTGAAGAAAAGAGGAGGCTGAGGTACACTAGTGTGTAGGTGTAGAACTGTACTGGCTGTAACTGCTACAGAAAACAACATCCGTGAGTGGGAGGAACACCATGTGTGAGGCCATGAAGGAGAGAGAGGGAGAGAGAGAGAAGGATGGGAGAAAAGTTAAGTTGATGATGACAATACGACAACCGAGTCTGGCAGTATGACTGGTAGATAGGGGTGTTGCAGAATAAAGGATCGAGTGGGTCTTTCTTAGGGGTGGGAAAATCGAATCGAAAATTGGGATTTTTTTGCTTCACCATTTTAAAACAAATTTTTTGTTAATTTTTTTTTTTTTCAAATAAATAAAAATGCATGATAAAATTTTATTCATTTTTTTTTTAATTTGTTTTTTAATACTGCGCTTTCTCCTAATCGAAATCAAGAAAAATGATGAGCAACAAAAAGTTTTATACATTTCTTTGGTTTTTAATCTACAAAAATCAGCAATATCAGCAATTTAAACTGAACTGGCACCCAAAAACATTAGAATCGAATCGGGACAAGAGCATATCGTCACAGCCCTAGTCTTTTTTGTTACTCTGATGGCAGAGTTCTTACTGTGAGTTTACAGGAATTACAAAACTATGTTATGGCCAATGATACTTAAAATTTGGCCATAAAACATGAGAGGGATGCATCCATTGACCTCCATATATGGATACCCCACTCTTTTTTTTTAGGGTGTTTTAGCTTTACCCAATTAAAGTAATTGTATCAGAAAGGTTCAAGTTTATTTTTGTTTATGCATTACCATAGAGTTAATCTATGAGAAGCTTTAAGGGATTCTAAAATTTGCTAACAAAATGGTTGTCACATTTGTGTCAAGCCCAGATGCAGCATCAGAGTTCCCTTTGCTAAGCTAACATACTGCTAATGCAAAACCGTCTGTGTTCATGGTCGTTCTTTAACAGTTCTTCAAACACAACTTCAAGACCTGTTCCCAATTGCTTTGAAATGTCAGCTAGAAGCACAAAATAGCATCCATCAAGTCTAGTCACTAGCATCATTAAGATCAATCACATTAGCTTAAGCTGCTAGCTATAGCTTCTGCTGACTCAGTGGGAATATGTATTGCTGATGACAAGTTCTTGTCACCTTACTCCCCTTTTGAACATGAAACATAGACTACTTTGATTGATTAGCTTATTAATAATTAAATAGGGACCATTTAATTGTAACCCAAGTAAACATTTACTGATGTGTGAATAGTTCATGAATATTGAACTTTTTTCCCCATTTTTACTGTTTTCAGCCTTTCCTAGGAAATATGTCATGAGTAAAAAAAAGTAAAAGAAAAAACTGGAGTTACAAGGTTACAAAAAGTTAATAATTTCTTGTAACGTTAAAAAAGTGACCTCATATTTGATGATAAAATCTAGCTTTTGTAGCTTCTTACAATTCTTTTTAGTCACATGATTCACAAACGGACTACAAGAGCCCATGCTACTAAGCTAATGCACTGCTAAGGAAAAATTGTTCATCAAGCATGGGTTCAGGATCTTATTCAATGGTTTTAATGTGTCAACTGGAAACAGAAAGAGTTTCCACCAAATCTATTGTCTGTAGTAATTCAGCCAAATTGGCTAACTAAAGCCAAATGCTGACTCTAACAGATGTTATTGTTGCTGTCAAATTCTTGGCAATAAATGTTAAACAGCTGTGATATTTGAAAGGGGAAGGGCTCATTTGTAAACTCTACAACATAAAAAAAAACAGGAAAAAAATCCTGAACAGATTAAAGTCTTGTGTTTTAACTGTAGATTTTTTTTTTTCGTTGCTAAAATGTACATGTTTCCATTGACTGGTTAGCCTATTAGATTAGTTATTAGCCTTATCAAGCACTTAGTTTGCATGCCTCTTAGTATTGTATGAGTCATAATTTTCTCTATATCCTTATCTGGGATATTGTACTATAAAATACAAAAAACTACTATTAAACACCTTTATTGACATTTTTGGCATATCAAATTTACATTAACACATCACATACTAACATTTAAACATTTATTTTGAGTTTATGGGAACAGGAAATTCAGGCATAGCTTGAAGTCTGCGGACTGGTTTGGGAAATTTGAACCTTAAATGTCAAGTTTAGAGCAAGCACTGTTTTTAACTGGTAACAGGTTAATGGAATAAAGGTGATGTTATGGCAGCTGTCAAGGGAATGGCCATCATTAGGTGTTTTAAAAAGTAAAAATTGATAGTGGTACTACGTGCCTGTTTTGCAAAATGGTCAAAGGTTAATTGCGAATCACCTTAAAGGGGAAAAATAATCTGATATGTAGCGTATAATCACTTCTAAGGTGCTAATATGTGTTTCTACATTCTGTATAACTATTGATTAGTCCTATGAAAACTATACTACTGTGACAATGTCTTTAGGTGATTTTAATTTGCTTCCTAAATTTGAGAGGGATCTCTGCTAGAAAACAAAGTATTTATCTCTCTGCGTATGGGGACCAAGACAGCCTATTAATAAATATCCAGAGCTGCATTAATTAAAAATGAGGACTTTCAGGGCTATTTCTCACAAGCTGTTCATGAAGTATTTCATGTTTTCTAAAACACACAAACTTGAAGGAATATTTAAGGTCTACAGTGTGAAATTATGCAAAAATAATCAAATATAGATGATACTGAATATTTAAAGCTATTATTGCAGCTGCTTTTACAAGGTGAAGACTGCAGTGTGGATGAAGACAGTAAATCTGCTCCTAGCCAAGACAGTCAAGTAGAAACACACACTTAAATGTCACTTCACACAGATAATGTTGTGTGGCCATGCATGTATTTATACATGGACATGCAGGCTGCATGTATACACACAAACACTGATGTTGGCATGTGTGTTTACATGAAAATAATTAATGTTGTGGATCTTTTTCCACATGAATATGTGATGCCCTGAGTTCTGGGAGCGGGATAATTGGCAGCCTAGTATATCTTTCACAAGCAAAGAGGAAAAGTTAAACTGAATAGTTGAAAAAGGGAAAGAACAAGAAGTGATAGACACTGAGATGCGATAGAGAAGAGGGCTAGGAGAAGTGGAAAAGTGGGCAGGAACTAAAGGCTGGCTTGTAGCACATGTAGTGGAGGAAACCTGATCATTAGCCAGCCATGCAGGGAGCCTTTGATATGCTTCACACATCCTGCCAAGAGCAAGTGAACAGACCACTGGACACTAAACTTTGATAGTCTCCACCCGCAGGGGACACGCCGCTTCATTCAAACAAGCGCACTCTGGTGCATCCTCCTGGGTACATTCACATGTGATGCTCACTTAAATACACCATCATACTGTAAACAGCTAGGAATGATGGTAAATGCAAAGCAGCGCATGTGCTACTTTTATAGATAAAGGCAAACATGCTGTGAAAATGAGGGCAAGAGGGAAGGATACAGCGGCTTGATCAGCAACTCAGAGAGCTGAGAGAAGGGTGGGAAAAAGAAAATCACAGTGTTGCAATTGAAATGTTAAAAATAGTCCCAAAAAACAACAACAAAGGAGTGATTTACTGTCCCTTTCAGAACAAGCATGACATGCCCTCTTGAGCATAACTTCGGCAAGAAATGATGATTACTAAATGTCACAGTTTTTGTCCCCCCCCCCCTCGCAGCTTTGAATAAAGGCTGCCTAGAATATATGGTGATCAGTAAAAACACCAATAAAGACATCAAATCTGGCTAATTTAGAACTTGTTTATTGCATGTATTAGTAAAACCCCTGTGGGGAAATGGAAGATTGCTGAATAACTCCTCTTCACTGCTCCAACACATTAATTACAACATGAAATGTGATATGGTGAATGTTTTTCACATGCAGCAACTTGTCAAATTGTCTTAATGTGTCTCCATGTTTCCTAATTACTTGTCCCGAGAGATGAAGCGCTCTGCAGAAAGTCGCTGTTGTGATCCTATAAATAACATTTGATTGATGTGTTTCGGAACACCAGTAAATGACAACGCCAACGTCAGAAGAGTTAAAGGGCGTTTAGTTGAGGATCTACATTTTACAAAGGGCTTTAAGGATGGCCTGACTTCAAATAAGTTTTTTTTTTTTTTTTTTTTTAATCATTCATGGGTTGGCCATCTAATGTGTGACAGCTAAAATGTTTATATTCATTCATTCATCCATTATCCAAACCGCTTAATCCAGTGAAGGGTCGCGGGGAAGCTGGAGCCTATCCCAGCCGTCTTTGGGCAAAAGGCAGGGTACACCCTGGACAGCTTGTCAGTCCATCGCAGGGCCAGGTCTATGTTATTAAAAATTTATTCATAAAATATTCTTTTTAACATAAATAATGGAAACGTGCATAGCTAGTTAAAAGTTTGCAAAATTCACCATACACCAGATGTTTAGAGTTTATTTCAATAGCGTCTGCTATTATGTTGATAAGTTTGCAGTTATTAAACATAAGCCCACATAACAGGAGCTAATGCTTCTGTTTCATTCACCAAGACGTCCTTCCAATCTTTACGATATAGGTAATATAGAATGGGCAGCTACGAAGATTCAAGGCTAAAACCGAGGGAAACTGCCCAGTTTAGACAATCTATACGTAGGAATAATGCTATTAAAACACTAGAATGCATACTTACATGAGCAGAGACGAGGTAGGATTTGTCACAAAGGTCTTTATCCCAACGCCTTTCACCAAATAATCATTAGGAAGTTATAGAGTTCCAATATCTTAATATATATATTGTTAAAGACTTCCACTATTGCATGTTTTCATCATTTTGGTTGTGTGGAAGCTCACCTGAAGCACATGACAATCTGACATATTGAGTTACTTAACTGATGGGTATGTATCCAATAAAAAGTTGTTAAGGGGATCTCTGCTACCACATAACTCAATTATTTTATGGTATTTAGTGTATGAACTTGTTTCTACACTACAGCCTCTTTGCGGAAATGTGCGGCATCTCTGCACATTGGCCATTATCCATTTGTTTGCCCCTCCAGACGCACTGAGCCTGTAAAAGTCAAGTGAACACAAGCAATAGAGTTCATACATATGACACTATTAGAGCTGCAACAGTACTTCGCTCAATATGACCTAATGACCTTATGACATAATTGCTGTTGAACTGGTGTGAAAACAAAGAAAGCACATCTTGCTGTTGATTGTACCAACAACAGGAATGCTTGGTTCTCTTGCTTAGAAACGTATAAAATGAAAAGAAGAAAAAAATTAGAAAACTACAATTCAGGCTCAGAAATGCAGATTTGTCTAGAGTCCTGAAGGATTTTTGGTACAAAGGATATCTGAGCAACTAGATTTTTAGCTGCCCTCAGACTCTGTTTTGGAAATTTTCCAGGAATGACATCCAATTTAAATATTAGGAAATCAAATTTCCAGCCAGTGTGGAGGAAATTTAACCCTTTTATTTCATGTCTTATTGTTTCTACTAAATCAATTTACAACTTAACAGTTAATAAAAGACACCAAACTGGTGTCGACTATTATTTGTGCCTCTAAGTATGCAAAATACTTCTGTAATAAATACACATCTCCTGTAATGTATAAAAGAGTGGTCATTCAGATGCCTTGTGGATATGTGTGACAGCTCTTAGTCTTAATAAACTTGAGTTTGATTTTTCTCATCGAGACTCACGATTAACAGCAGACATTAAAGTTTGTGGTCCTTTGATTCAGTAGGTTGGGAGCATCTTTGCTGGGACCAGTGGCCTTTGATATAAGGTTGTATTAGGTTGTAATACCCCCAAGATTAATGTTTTGTCTGGATGAAACAAACAGGGCTCTCGCTCTGAAGTCTTTAGGAAGTGGTGGCCTTTGCCTAGCAGACCCTAACTCAAGTCCCCTGGGCACCATCAGAGGTGCTCTGCTGAGAGACCTTGCGCAAGGCCCTTGACTCCTTACGATTGCTCCCTGAGCACTAAAACATGGCAGCTCAACTATGACTTTATGGCTTATTAATCACTATTTAGAGCTTTAACAGGGTCTTTAGGGCAATACCTTATCTTGTAACCAAGCCAGAGGATGCCATTCAGTTCAAACCATTCAGTCTAACAAATGTTATCTCAAAGGGTCAAGAACCACCTGATGATTTGCTTCGCGATTTACGCCATGTTTTGGTGAAGTGCCACTCTGGCATGCTTGCATCAACTGCAGCTACTTGAGGGACACTTCAAAGGCAGCTTATTTCCTCATTTCAACCCAATTAGAAGCACTGACAAACACAACTGTGGCTCTGAGGATTTAAGTCCAACCGATCAAGCTTTGGCACAGATATATCGGCTCCATAAACTGATTAAATTATCAGCTTCAAAACAGCCCAGTGCTTCATTGGTTTAATATCATAGAAAATATGGCAAGCAATTAACTCTACTGCTTGGGGAATTCCGCCAGAATGCTTCAATGCAGCATTTACCTGTGGAAAACACAACGTTTCTGGACACCAGTTTGTAATCGACAATGGAGAACTGTGGCAGCTCGATGCGTGTCACCCCCGTTACAGCTGTGTTGCCTCCTTTCCAGTAGAACTCGATGTCATCTGTGGTGTAGCCATCTGCAGAATAAGGAGCACACATACACCAAGGTGTAACCATCTGTCTAACCATCACAGGAGACCAAGATATGCAGCGTTGCTGATCATCCAACTGGGCTGTCATTCGGGAAGAGGAGAAAGACATGTTTGAAGTTTTTTCCAAGAGCCAGACGCTGCTTTGAAAAGCAAATCATCAAACAGTTTACTTCAGTTCAGGTCAATATCATTTCTATTAAGACTCGTACCTGATCAGCCAAATACAAGGATCATACAGTGTTGTATACCTAGCACTAAAGAATATACTTTAATTTAATTTACTTGGCACTCCATGGATGAATTAAAGTGTTAAAATGAAAACAATCTGACAATATCTGTAAAAATCCAACATAATATGTTTGTTATGGTGGTCTGATAAGAAATCTAACTGTTGGAGCCCTGAACTTATGCAATATTAAATAGCATACCCATGATTCATTAGCATATTTCTGCAACCTCTGTATCTATTTGAATATATCTGGCATCATCATGAAGAGCGATGAGATGAGTGTATGTATGTATGAGTGTATGAATAAATGAAGACAGCCCACAGCACAAAAAAACATTTTCAGGAAGAATACAGGTATCCATTTGGAAAGAAGCTCAAATCTTAATATATGTGACCGTTATCTAAGTAAAGAGAAATTTTAGAGGTTTTAGAACAGAGAGGACAGACAAGGTCTTCAATAAGGCCATTTTAGCATAGTTTGGTACAGTTTGGCCATTGGTGGATCTGAAGTGTTAGGTGTTTGATCACTATTTTTATATGAACAATACACCAGGAAACTACAGTTAATGGGATCATGATAGCTAGTAGTAAATACTTTACAAGGAGCTCCCTTTGGTAGTGGTGGTCTCAAAGTGTTCATTAAACCATTGAAATTTTCCTTTGGAATGAATTCAGAACCCCTATTGATAATTTATTGGCTTGGGATTGGACTGCTAAGACCCTCACCTCTATATAACACCATATCACCCATATGGTGCCTTCTGCAGGTGGAGGCTCCACAGGATGGCCGTCCGATGCAGCACCCTGTGCATAACCTTATGCCACAGGCAAATAACACACTACCAGGTGGTTGTAGATACTCCTATTCCCCCCCAAGGTTTGGCTCCAAGATGAACCCCTGATCTCTGTCTGGGTGCCTTGTTGGATTCATCACAAGGGATTTTGATTTGATCTTGGTATGCCTGGAGTAGAGGAGTTAGGTCAATGGATCGGTAATGCAAAGCTTTCTATCTCCCGCCTCTCTGCATCAAAGGGGAGCAGTCCAGGGAATTTTGGGTGTCTGGTCTGGATGTCCACCAGATGCCTCCAAGGTGAAGCATTTGGCTACATTCCACCATGCTGGAGAGCATATAGATTACTGGTCAAAAGTCTTCAGCATTTCTTCATTTATATATAATTGAACAGCCAATTTGTGAAAAAAACTTTTGAAAGTCCTCCAGAAAGCCTGTCAAACTATTTCTTGTTTGACAGACTTGAAAGATTAGATGAAAGTCTGTCCACTTGGAAGTTGTAAATAAACAAATAAGGAGTGTCTTAGGACTTTTAAACAGTAGTTTTTACCTCAGATGATTTGTGCCTTATTGTTTCATTAGCAGCTGGGGGAGATGTTGGTGGGGACAGAGGTCTGGTTATCCCAGTTCAGATGGTCTCAACCCAGGTTATTTCAGGTTAACAACTACATATTATATAAGTTATATTATACCCTTTAAATTGAATTTTCCAGTGTTTTACTATTACTTTTCCTTACTGGGATCCTCCACACTGGGAGCTATCAGGTTCACTGCTGCATTAATGACCCTTGTCTGGGGGGTTGGTGGCATCTTGCACTGCATACTAATGGTTGTGATGTTGGGAACAGAGGTGGCTAGGTTGGTAAGTGGGGGTGCTTTACCTGTCTGAGATTGTAGAAGATAATGATTTTATGCGTTTTGTTTTTAATTTGGTTGTGCTATATGCTTTGGTATGTGAATGCTTATTTTTATTTTGCTTAGTTGTTGGTATTTAGTTGTTATTGTTGTCTAAAGCACTTTGCACTGCTCTTTTGCATGAAAAGTGCTGTATCAACAAAATTTTGACTTGATTCGACAGATCTAAAAGATTTACCTAAGGTAGAAGTAAAAGTCCAGTAATGCGGGCATTTGTACATGTTATGAGCCTGATAATAAAAAATAAAAAAAAACCTTAAAATGGCATCAAGGTTGTCTGAAATTGGATGTGGAGTCAAAGTTAATGACAGAACCAAAAGCCCAAGCTCTAAACCAAATATCTGAGTGTTTTCTCCATTTGAATGACCCAAGTCGTCATAGGAGTATGATGCTAAGCTAATAGAAAGAACTCAGCAGTTTCTCCTGTTGGAAACCCAGTTAAATGCTACAGAACATAAAAGAACAGCCATGTGTAATATTGTTTTATTCATTTCACACATGAAAAGGCACTGAACGGTGAGCCCTAAAGGCATTAAGCCTCTCTACTCACAGCTCTCTATCTCCAGGGTGCAGTTCTGTTCGTCCAGTGGATACCTCCTGAGATCCATCATACACGCTGCTGTTGTAGTTATCCTGAGAAAAAGAAAACACAGATGGAAAGAAACAGACTTCAGAAACTTAAAGTGCAGTGAAATGCACACAGACAGGAAATGAGCTTGAAAGTAAAGCAAGACTCATTTCTAATGGAATTATAACAGCAATCCAGGTAAGGTGTTACCTAAAAGCATAAGGTACCACCACTGGGATTAGATTAAAGCATTAGGATAAAAGCACTTGACATCATCTATCATCTTTAAATGAAACTAAATATCTTTTTTTTTGTTTTGTTTTTGGTTGGTTTCATATTACTGGAGACTACTGGCATCTTAGAATAACATTGCTGCATCCTCTGACCCCACCTTCCCACATACATATGAACAAATTGTCAATATGACTGTATATCTGCATACATAAACCAAACTGTACATCACGGACAGACAACCAGGCCACATGTTTGTTTTAGTGCAAGTTCATACTAAAGCATATTAAGGCAACACATTTTGGCAGGGTCACAAGGAGGTTCCCCTATTGTTTATTGGATGTGCGAGCTCAAACGACCGATAATCAGACTGTTAAAATAAGCAGCAAAGTGAAATGCAAATTCAAAGTGATTTAGAAGAAGTCTGTCCTGATTAAAAGCCGGCTGCTTGGCAGTTAGCCACTGGATGTCTCCATTCAGTTAAGACTCAGATGAGGCAGTGGAAAGTCATTAGCTGATATTATTATACAGCTAAAATTACAGCAACATATGGAGCTTTCAAAACACAGATGTATGGTAATAATGATGAAACACAACAGATAATAAATCATGCAGATAATTTTACCAAGACTCACCTTGGCTTATGGTGGTTACAAAACTTTCGGAACGCTTGTTCAACATTGGGTCATTGCAATTTTGATTTTGTTTTAAAACCTAAAGTGTTTAGATCTAGATGTGAGGCTTGTTTCTAACTAAAATAATTCTTCCACCTTTTATAAACACTCTAAAGTTGCTCAATGAGACCGGAAAACTGCTCATAATCAAACATACTGCTGAATATGCATCTTTAGGCAGCTGGCTGAGGAGTCCCAGTGGTAATATTCACATTCATTGGCTGTGTGAAACATTTAAATAAATGACTATGTAATATGGAAAAGTGGAAAAACCCCACGAGTCAAAAAAACCGTCACTATGTTATGATGGAATTTCTCTCTGTACCTTCCTTGCAGAAAAACTACTCCATGTATTTGTTTTGTAAGATTGGACTACCATAATTCCTTTTTGATAAAGCTTCTAGTTAGGGTTGGCTTGGCTGGCCGTTAGCCATCCGTTTAGTTATGCTACTATAGGCTTAGACTGCTGGCAGAGGTCCCATGATGCACTGAACACTCCCCTCCATTTCCCTCTGTTTACTCTCTATCTCTATGCATAAATACATTAAATTATTTTTGCCATTAACTTGTGTCTTTCTTTTTCTTTCTCAGCAGGTATTTCTGGCTTTGAATTATGGTGCTATTGTCCACCCTTTTCCGACATCTCAACAAAAGGCTGCGTAGCCTGAGCCTGGTTTTGCAGAAGTTTTCCTTCCTGTAAAAGGAGAGTTAATTGGACTACAAATGGATTGGACTGGATTGGGCTGTATGTGAAAAGTGCTTTGAGAATACTTTAGCTTTGTCAATTAAATTCAAAAGCTGAATTGGACTGAACTGAGCTCAACCAAAGCGAAGTGATCCGAACCAAATTGAACTGAATTGAAATTATGTTGCTTCAGGTCAGTTTTTTTTGCATTGGTAGTCTCTTTAAAACAAGTTAATACTGCTATGTTGAGCCTGCTAGCTCCTGTTAGCTAGTATTAACAAAAATGTCAAAGTCATAGTCTACATTAAAGAAAGTACTATAATTATTGAAAGAATTCGATACTAAATATAACACATACAGAATGAAAAGCTGTAATTTGAAATGGCAAACAAAGTTTGAAATAGAGATTAGATAGCAAAGCTTAAAAAGCTTGCTAGTTAGCTAAATTCAAGCGTTGTCTCAGGGTGCATTCACATCAGGATAGTCCCCTAGACTTTACGATTGGGGACTCGGCTGAGTCACGCTGCACTTTGGGCAAAAACGATGAGCCTTTACAATAATATATCCCATTTCCCACCAAAGGTGGCGCTAAACTAGTATTTAGCAAAAGAGAGAACAAGACCCGCGTGAAGAAGAAAACTGACTAACTGCAAGTTAAAATAGTGCATGAAACTATCGCTGTTTGGTTTTTTTTTTGGTTTTTTTTTTATTATCTTATGCAAGTATACTGCTGAAATACACTGCAACAATACTCAGTATGAACAACAGACAAGGCAGAGGACTCTTGACGCGATCGCTATGTATTTACCCACAATGCAATGCCACATCAAATGGAGGAAGTGACTTTTTGTACCTCAGAAATTTATATTAGTTTAAAGTGTAATAAATTGTGAGGAATATTCGACAATCCTTAAGTTTGTCTCTGCTAACACAAACGAGAACAAGCTAGTAGGGCTGGGCGATTAATTGGATTTTAATCTCAATTACGATCTGGGTTTTCAACAATCATAAAAATAAAAGGGTGTGATTATTTTTCTCTTTGGAGTTTCCTCTCCTGCTGTCTTCAGTTGCTAATCGAGCATCACTGGAGCATCACAGCCAGTTTCATTCAGACACTGTTGCCAACTTGGCAAGTTTCTTGCTAAATCTGGCAACTTCTTTTGTATTAAAAGCGACTAGCGACAAATCTCGCGATTTTTACTGGAGTTATTAGAGATTTTTCTGGTATTTTGGCGACTGACTTGAAGGCACATATTGTTCTGCAGTTACTGTAACGAACGAGCACGTCCTAAAGCACTCCCAGGCGGCCAGTCTCAGTCGGCTCCAGCTGCAGGTCAATGTAGAATAACTGCAGTAGGTTGTGGAAGTTCACAACAACGTAGTTTATACCATTGTCAGTGACAAATGGCTGCATTATTTTCATATACATAGTTCGGCGAGTTAAACACTGCAATATCCCTCTGTGACGGGGCATTACCATAGCAACGAATTAATCAGCTCGTTCAAATCAGCTGTCTTTTAACAGGTGAATGAGAGAAATGCGATGTAGCCAGACAACGGTTGTTTGGCATAAAACGTACATCGAGGCCAGCATAAAATAGTTCCTATATAAGCAGTAAAAGCGGATTAGACAACCCGGAACCGTGCATTAGATGGTTATAATGCACGACACAGTCGAGAACACCACGACGTGCAGCGTTGTTTAAAAATACTTGATAATTGTTAATAAAATCGTGATTATAATTTATGTCAAAATCGAGCAGCCTTACAAGCTAGCAGTCAGTTTGCTGAACTGATGCTCATGTAGCTAAAAATTGTTTAATTTCATGGTTATGAAAAGTAATATCAAGTAAGATGTGGGACATTGCAGACTTTTTAAGAGTAGTATTTATAAATACTGTAGTTAAATGAAACTTTCCTATAATTTAATAGCCTTTCATTATTTTATAACAACACTACACCTTATAGAGTGAATTTTTAATGCTATGATAACAATCTGTTTTCAGCAATATACCCAACTTTACCTGACATTTATTTATGTAACAGCTCATATCACAAACACCAGCCACACATCTCCCTCTTCCTTTGATCTCTGGGAAGCACTGCAAGGTCTAAAAGTAGCCCACAAGGCTAAATGCTCTGAACTCCACTTGCATAATCAAGCATGGCTGTTTGACTTTTAAGTATGAACGCTGACAGATGCTAATGCAAGTATGCAAGTACACATTCAAATAAAAAGACACACACACACATGCGTGCACATGCACACACTTTTTGCTTTGCCCTAATAATTCAAAGCTTGCATCCATATTCATAGGTCACAAACACTCCTCTGAACCTGCCTGACGAAAAGATCAATGGAACATTCAAAACAAGGCCTACTTGAAACAAATATCAAACGACAGCTGGAAGCTGAAGTTTGCATTGTGCATCATGTCTAACCCGTTCTTGGTTATTTTTCCACTGTGCCCTTGAGCATGAAACGTATTTCTCTCGTTGCTCAGTGGGCTGTAGCAGAGGACTGCTAGTTTCTTAGATTACATTATGGCTTTTAAACACATAGATTTGTCCTGATACTGGAGAACTTTTTGACCCTGAACCCCTTATTTTGCTGCCTGATGCAGGATAAGCGTATAATTTACCAGATGAGGTGTTAGTCAGAATTTTCAACAGATCCAATGAAATAACCAAGACAAATTAATCACTTCAGACTGACTTATTTGTGAAACTCGTCCAAAACATCTACATCTAAACTGTGATTTTGTTTTTTTTTCCCTTTCTGTTCATATTATAAGAATTTTTTGTCTCCAAAATGGTGACCAGTAGATTGTAAACATCATACATGTAAACTCAGAAAATTTTGGGAAAAATATCAATTTTTTGGCAGTAGCAGTAGGAAGCTTTGTTGAACTCCTTTCACTTTTGCCTTGACCTCCATTTATAACCAGGTCCAGATCCAGCTAAACTTTCACCTCAGCCCTCAATCAAGCTGCACTGCAAAAATAGCATCCTCCTCCTCTTCATCAGTCAGGCCAGGGCTCTTTATCCATCAGCATAATTTTAACCAACCGCATCCGGCTGGGAACAGGGATTGCAATCACTTATTAAACCAGATACTAGTGTTCATGTTCTTGTTTTTTGACAATACCATCAACTAAAATTTGATAGGAAGATGTAAACAGTGGAGCAACCCTTCCAAAGACAACTCACTTTGTTCTGAGAGGCATTGTAAGCTAACGTCAACTACATAAAAAATGGCACAAAATGTAGATTTTACACAGTATTTTGAAACATCATACTCCAAAAACTAACATATTAAAGGCTTATAAGAAATGTATCACACCAGTGAACCCTGTTGCAGTGAAAAGCTTGCAGGATTGTTCAGATTAAACTGTCAGATTAAGTCTGAGGAGGGACTGAATGATGTAGCCTGATCAATAATATATGCTAGGATAACATTATAGGCTACAGTATGACTCCCATCTGCTGGTGAGCGAGTTCCAGCTCATGCCATCAGACTGGAGATTTAGGGTCCTGAGGTTACTATGCGCTTCAGGAACAGCTTTGTTCTTTCCAAACAAGACTAGCACTTTAATCTCAGACTGGGATCAACTCCTATTTGTGTTTTTTTTTATTCATGATTGTTCGCATTCCATGGGCTTTTACCTTTAGTATATAATTAATATATTCTATCAATTTATTTTTTAATACATTTGATGTTTTTTAAAGTATTTAAACATGCACGTTCTGGCCCTAGATAAGATGACTGTTTTGTTTTTTTTTTTTAATAATTGTGCATTTGTATTTTTGTGTTTCTTAGTGCGTTTTCTTTTTGTACAAAGATGGCCTCTCTTTTACTGCAAATCCAATCTCTGTCCGGTATCAATAAAATCATCATGAACCTTCAATCTTTACTAAACTTGAAGTAAAAAAAAAAAAAAGAAAAAAAAGCTGTCCATTGATACAATCAAAGTAATTCCTGATGATAATATTTAAAGACCCAAACTGCTCAAGATCTGGTCCTGCTTCTCTTGTTGAGTCCTACTGAAAACTAAACCGGCCAGGACCAATATGGCGGCACTGTTGACATACTAAGCGGGAACCGATGCAAAATGATTTGATGATACAACATTCTATGTAACATAAAGTTACCAAGGATATTATATTGTTGACAAATAAGGAGAATTTAAAAAAACTGACGTCCACACATTAAATGTCGTGGAGGGTGAAAAAAAACCATGCTGTGATCATGATCGTGATTGATGAACATTTTATTGTGAAGACGTCCCCACTTTTCCTGAAAGGTTCATCCCTTCCATGCCCACCTACCCTTTAACCCCCTTAACCAGCCGGTCCGTCATTCGCCTACTGGTCTGTCAGTAGTACTGAAATATGGTATCAATGCTATACTATGGTATCAATGAAGGTATTAATGCTTTTCTGATAGTATAATAATAATAATATAAATTAACTGGCTTTAAATAAGTTTCTCTTCAGGGACACACAAACAAAAACAAACTTTTTTTGCAAAAGCCTATTTTTCTTCAGAACGGGCCTTAACCAGCGGGCCCCACTGGTTAGGGGTTAAAATGAAATATATGGATGGATGGATGGATGGATTCATTCATTCATTCATTTTTCGAACTGTTTAGTCTGATTAAGGGTCGCAGGAAAGCTGGAGCCTATCCCAGCAATCTTTGAGCAAGAGGCAGGGTACACCCTGGACAGGTTGCCAGTCTATCACAGTCACACAAATACAATTTTGCTTTATTTGACAAAAATATCACCTCAGATAAATCTCTTCAAGCCCATTCATTGTGATCCAGTCCGAGTTTATACAATACCATACATAGAAAATAATAATGTAGCTAAGGAAAACAAATGTCACATCTGGACTCAAAATGGTCAAGTTTTGCCAAAAAAGCAACACGTTTGACTAGATTTACAATACACATAAGACTAAAATCCAACCCACAAAGTAATTCCCAGTAAAGAACATACCTGAGTCCGTAAAGAACGGTTCCGTCAGGATGCAGGCGGATCATGCGGTTTTTCACCGTCACCCCGTGGACGAAAGACTTCTTGTCATTGAGGAAGTAGGTGTCAGGGACCCAGAGCTGGTCAGCAACCCTGTTGTCCAGAGTCAAGTTTAGGGGTATTCCTACATAAGCTAGACGCTTGTCCCTCCAGTACTGCTGGAAATACATGGTCAGTGTGTAGTCCTGCAGATAAGATGAAAAAAAACACATTTAATACATCATGTTGAGTCTACAAATCCTTCACCCAAAAGGCTGCAGCAGCCATTGAAAAGCATCGTTAAAGGCTGTGAAGTATTCCCTGCTGTTTGTGCTACGAATATTTATGACATGACACAGCATCCTACAAGCTGGATGGGGTGTAGGCCAACTGGTTCACAGACTGCAGCCAAATTCTTTGCAGGGCCTTTACACTCCCTTTTGGAAATACAGTAACTCATACAGTAATGGGCCACCGTACATCAATGTGTGGGAAGGTTGACTCATCTTACTGCAGCTTTTGTAAAAAAAAAATTTTCCATGAAAAAGTTTCCACCTGCTATTCAACGAATTTCTCTCCCTCGTTTTATGCCCAGTGATTCACAAAGTTCATCTGAAGCTTTTAAAAAAAAACTGATTTCATGTCACATAAAAAGGCTGATGCTGTGAATTGCTGTCAGTTTGTCTCCAATGGCAGGTTTCTTTCTACTTAAATTATATCTGATGTTACTTTCTCTCCATTCAGGAAGAAGGAAAATTTGTGCTTTTAGTGACACTTTACTGTGCAATCCTTAAAGGTCGTAGCTAATTTGTTAGTCTAATAGATATTTTCCCATTATTCACATACAATCAAAATCGAAAGTACTGCATCGTAACGGCTTTACTGCTGTGTGTAAAAGCTTTTGTTAGTTTCCCCAGTTGTTGATGCATTAGCATTAATTTAAAGTCATATTTTTAGCCTTTAAAAGATCATATTTAACATACTTAATTTTCCTAATAAAATATTCAGTTGCTAAGTATTTAAATGCGCCATGTTCAGTCAAGTTAATCAGCTGAGTCAAAGGTTTTTCTCAATGGACGTGGCAGCTATTAACAAGCATTTAACAGATTCCAGGGATAATTTTCTAATTTCACCGGCTTCATGGCAGTTTTTCACTACAGTGAACCCATCCTGGCCAAAACCTCATAAAAAAGAAAAACACAACGTAAATGAAGAACTGCTTCACAATAATTAATTTATTCGTTTTCTGTCTATGGACCTCAAGCCGTTTACTCAGGCGTAGTCGAGGCCTATAAATGTGAAATTTCTATCCTTCCCTGTTACTGCTACTGCTTACTATTTGGCCATAGTGAGAAAGTCTCTATAAATGGTGTCTGTCACAAGTGCTGCTAATGATAGGTTGCTATTCTAATACTGTGTGGTTTCATTAGCTCAGCGTCTGTTTTGCTGTGAAAAAGTATCAATAACCATGTTCCATAAAAAAAAGGAATACATTGGAAGTAAATTTAATACTAGAGACAATATTGGCAAAACCACCTTCATCTAAGATCTAGTAGCTCAATAAATCAGCTGAGAGTAAAATGCTGTCAATGCTGCCCTTCAGTTGTGACAAGGGCCAATATGGTGGCGCCATTGCCATACGAATGTTCCAGTATTCCACAAGGGGGCGCTTTGCAAAAGTCAGACGGAACACAGTTGCTGAATTTGTAGGATTTAAATAGGGCTGAGCGATATGGCCAAAATCTCATACCCTGATTTAGCTAATATTATATCCCCGTAACGATATAAAATTTTTTGTGTCATTTTGTGTCGGTCATCACTTATGTGTCAGATGTGCTTGGCAACGGCAGCAGTGATCTGCTTCCATCTGGGGGAACTATGGCCGTATGGCGTTCCACAGGGAAATGCCTGTTGCAGTGTTTGCATCTTGACGCTCCTTTTGCAGTTTTTGCTTGTTTACTTGTGCAGGTGATAAAATGAGTTAGCTGTGTCAGTGTTTGTTGTTGGGACAGTGAGCTAGTCTGTTGTCGGTTCCATGTCGGTCTTTTTATATCTAAACCGCATCCATGTGACAGAAGCTTCCCCTCTTTTATGAACAAGCTCATCAGTTTGGGTCGGCTGGTCATCTTTTAGTGAATTATCCTGCTCTGATACGCATCTGCTACCGTCTTTCTCCATGTTTGTTTTTATATTGAAACGTGCATGCCGTAAAGCACATCTTGTTGTAATATAATGCAGTTAAACGCCTTATCGTGGCGTAAACGATAGAGCCTCATTTGGCAAACAAAACAAACAAGTTAGTAGTTTGTTAATTTTATGATCATGGCAGAAAAATGAAAGTGGCCAAATCATAGATAGAACTTGAGAAACCCCAAACCGCTCACGCCAAGTGTAGCTCCACACTTGAACCATGGTCAAATCCGTAGGTACTCCTCTACGAATTATTATAAAGAAAAAAACTTAAAATTTGATGCAGAATACAGATAGAGTGACAGAAAATTAAATTAAAATTTAAAACAATTATTATTAATAAATAACAAATAGACAAATAATAGTGCCTTATAACTACAAAACAAATTAAAAGAATTTAAAAAACAAATGAAAAAAGAAAAAACACTAGAATAAAATAAAATCAAATATTAAATGAAAGATTGAGAAATAACGTATGAACAGTGTATAATAAATTAAAATATAAATATAGCAAAAACTGAATTAAAATAAAAAAAATTAGGAGTGGACAAAAAGATAAAGACTTGAACAGAATATAATACAATTAACTATGAAATAACAAATTAATTAAATGAATAAATAAATATGACAAAACAAAAACTGAGTTTTCTTTTTGCATCTCTGATTTCCATTTTTGCTGACGTTTATGTAGCCCGCAGTCACTATGTACAGTTCTGAAACTGATCAAACAAACAGCAATATCTTCCTGAGCTTTGAAAGCACTTAATAAATTATAGTTTCCATGTCTACTTTATGCTTTGTTTAACTCACTATTATTTTAACTATTTAACCTACAAGATTAATGGTAATTAATCTTTAAACATTTATTGACATCTCTAATTTGGAGATTCTGACGTCTCTTGGATCCCTTTATATAACGAACCCTTGCCATCTGGCACCAAAGTCTAGCCAATTGGCGTTCGTACGGTTGTGTAAGTAAATGTTTTGGTTTTCTACTGATTAAAGTAATATTTGACCAGAACAGGAGGTGCACCAGAAGACAGAGGCCCTCCCTCCTTCTTTCCACATCACATAATCCACTTACCCAAGCCAACAGTCTCTCTCTCTATCTATTTCTGTTTCTCTCTGTTTGCACCTCGCTCTTTATCTGCTTCTTTCTCTCGGGGCAATGCCATGATCCCCCCTCCGCCCGCTGTGGCGTTGAAATGAAACCAGGCTGCACCAAGCTGGTGCTGGTAAAGGCACACATGTTCCTGTGGCGCTGCAGTATTTCAGCTTCGCACCCAACAGAAACCAAAAAAAAAAAAAAAAAGAGAGATTAAAATGGCCACTGCGATGAGCACCGCTTCCCCAAAAAATGTTGATGTGCGACGGAAGCTGTTACATAACTGAAGTAGTTATTTGTCTCATTGCAGAGCCTGGAATACTGTGTTACTAATGCTTCCAAAACGAGAGGTTTTGCATTTTCATGAGGTAAAAAAGAGGGGGGGAAAGGCATGATGCAAATTCAAGCAACCTTCTGAATGTTTTTTTTTTCCCCCAGTGCTTCATATCGGGTAATATTTTGGTTAGCACCCAAAAATGCGAAGTGGAAGATCTTAGTCAGCACAGGATCCAGATTGGTCACACAGCATGACAAGGAAAGCAGATTGGCACTAATCCATAAACGTATAGTGATGGAAACATGGCACGTTTGGTAGCCTGCAGCCCCCAAACACTGCCCAGTCGTGATAATTATAAACCATGTGGGAGAAAATGTCTGGTTTCACTGTAGGAGCTGCTTTTGTAGGACGACCATTATCATCCAATGCAAATCATCCTCTTTCTACCCTCTTTAAACAAAGGCTTTTGCATTAAATACACACCACATTATAGGATTCGTTGGCAGCTATTTTTCATCCTAAAGTAAAGTTGGCTTTCTATGAGTGCATGGCTTCATACGAACGTACTACAAGCACACAACTCAGCATGTGTGATATGTTCCCCATTCAGTGTAGATTAAGCTGAAAATCCACGCTGGAAGAAAAACGGCGGTAAAATCTTAGTATTGTCTGAGCATGCTCAACATTGCTGAATTCTTTTGTCAAATATCGTAAAAACGAACAAATAAATTCATTTAGACTCTCTTTAGAGCCTCTTGTACAGGAGAGAAATGGGAATACAGGAGTAGGAAGCGGCCATCTAACATGTTATGTTAACATGTTATTTCCATCATCTACTGATTTCCAGCCTGTTCCAGTCCTACTTTCATTATATAAGTAAACACTATTCAGTCATATTGTGGTGTTTGTTTCATGTCTGTTGCCTTGAGTGATGAAAAGTTGTTCCTGTTCTGGATGGTAGCATCCAGAATGTTACCGGGATCCACATCTATGTGTGATATCTTGAAAAATTTGATGTGAAGAAGAATCTTTCACATTCCTGCATGCACATGTTGATCCGGCTCTCTCCCAACATTTAATGGAATCTAAGTTAGACCAAGACCAGCTCGCAGAAAAAAACATGAAATTCTTTCTAGTAGTTTATGCAAAACGTTGCTGACAGACAGACAGATAGGAAGATAAAAATGGTCAAGAACATACATGTTGCTGCTGGTTGCTTTGCTTTAAATGGACAGTACGATTAATTTGGTGCTCTCTGATGCAGACAAAAATGGTGTTTTGCTTGGCTGGGTGCGTGCGTTGAGGCAGTTCTGCTTTAGATCGGCGTGTTGGGAAGCGTTCTGAGGGAAGACGTGACGTACTGACATCAACTGGAAATAAACAAAATTTGCTTCCTGCTACTCGTCTTTTTGATCGAAACATAGAAAAAAAACTAGATATTAAGTACAGTTTCGCAGTTGTTGTGATTATAAGTTTTAACACCAGTTCGACAAGAGTGTATTCACTTTTTCACGACCGGAAATAACAGAGAGGAAGTAAGGTTTACATTATCAGTTTGGATCTAAAATGGGAGTAAACAAGCCACTTACTTTGGAATTACGTTTAGTTTTAAATTAACTTTTGCATTCAGAATTAGGTATTCACTTGGGCTGTGACGATATGCTTTTGTCCCAATTCGATTCGATTCAGATTTTTTGGGTGCCATTTTTATTTAAATAGCGATTCTCATAATTCTTTGATATTGCTGATTTTTGTAGATTAAAACATAAGAAATGTATAAAACTTTTTTTGTTTTTGCTTGTCATTTTTCTTGATTTCGATTAGGAAAAAACAACACAGCAGCCAGACCATCATTCTGCTGCTATAATGCCCAAGAAGACAAGTAAAAAGATAAATAAAAACAATCAAAATTACAAAAATATTCATATTTACATATATGTATATATATATATATATATATATATATACATATATATATATATATATATATACATATATATATATATATATATATATACATATATATATATATATATATATATATATATATATATATATATATATATATATATATATATATATATATATATATATATATTATATAAACTTATATTGGATTAATTTTTTTTTATTTGAAAAAAACAAAAAGATTTTTTTTAAATTGTGAAGCAATAAATCCCAATTTTCGATTTTTCTATTTCATTTGCCCACCCCTAGTATTTAGATGGTAATATTTTGTCAGTTTAAAGCGGATTTATCTTTTATTGGGAATTAAAACGTCCATGTAAACATTGCCATTCAGACGCCTTCACAATGTCCATGGAAAACATTCCCTTTTGAATTTAATCAAGAATCTTTTCAGAGAATCCATGCTCCAAAACAGCACTCACTGAGGGAAAAACACATTCATTTTCACTCGCTTTAACAATACACCCATAATAATATAGAGACATTTCTCACAAAATGAATAATAAACATTGTCAGTCATTGTCCCATTTAAATTAGTCGCTGTAAATTGATCTCAATATGCAATGGAAGTTAAATTTGCTGTATGAATCAGTGCTGAAGCCTCGTCCTCCCCCTCCCTTCCTACTGTAACTTCACCCTTCATGATTCCCTACAACTGACTAATGTCTTTCACGCTGTCTTGTTTTTGACCCTCACATTACATCGCTTCCCTCCTTCCTCCCTGAAGCCCTTGCTTCTCAGAGTCTCTCCTCGAGTATCACGCTCCAGGTTTCCATCTCCCCGTCAGCAGGTGGGCAACTCGGTGAGCGCCTTGTACTACATGAATGATTTAAATCAACTGTGTAGCCTGTGTAAACATGCAGGCCAAGGAATCCTCATCAATCTTGCATGGAGACAATCAAAATGAATTTCAGATGAGGATGAGCGCAGCTTTGCAATACCTGCCCTCCAACCGAGTTTTTGTTGATTTTTTTTAGTAGAGTGAGCTTTGGTTTCCTATGAACTAGGACTATAAATTATACATTATTGACATCTCCCCCAATTCCCACGACTCTCAGCTGTTTGTTTTTCTTTTTTAGCTTTCACTTTTCTAGCAGTAATAACGACAGTGACCAGTGGAAATTATTTCCAGCAAGCCCCAATTATTCAATTAACTGGAAGGGATAATCACTTCCATTCAGGGTCTGTAAGAATTCAGATAAGCAGAGTTTTGGCTGTGAACTGACCCACATTCAATTTAATCTTTCCCTCTCTGCAGTACTAGCACTCTGACTGCTATGTAGAGATATAACCGCCATTATCAAGAAAATGTCTTGTTTGTCACTTGTTTAGTGTTCTCCAATTAAAGGAAACTGCAAAGAACTTTTGTTAATAAAGTCTAATGAAAAGGCAAATCAAAGTCATTTGTGATAAATACATGACTGCAAGTTTATACCCAGTTAAACTTCACAATTTTTGTGTGGAAAAGAGGAAAAATGCTATGTAATCACAATGTACTCTATGTGAACCCTGCTTTGGTAAAGCAATTTAAGTCACTTCAATGTAATTTTGAGCTACCCCTTGGGATGGCCCTAAGGAGGTATATCACCGCAGTGCGGGGGAATCCCTCAGTGAGTTCCTATCCCCCTCCTTCTGCCTCTATAGAATGGTAAAAATAGCCATGTCCCTTAGTGCGAGCACAAAGTGGTGATTGAAATGGGCTTTTTCCTCTAAATGGCAGTGTTGGCCTTCAGTATAGAGCATAATTTCCTCACTGTCTAATATTTCATGATATATTGCCTCATAACAAAGCAGGAGAGCGAGGACAGAAGGGAGAGAAAGAGGGTACAAATAATGTACAAACATTTTTCTTCCTTATGAACAGCCTTTATGGCTATGCCGCATGTATTACTGCATTCAATCTGTTCTTCCTTTAGTCATTGCACAAACTTCTTTCTCTTGATGAATTCTTTAATGGAATCTGCTTTGTCAGACATCATTTTACCAATCTTGGCTGTGCCAATGTAATCCAATATATGGGTTAAGAGCAAGTGCGTTTTTAATTAGGTCCCAGAAGTGTGTCATATGCTTAAATAACAGATGCTGTTTGAAAAGGCAGTAAACAAGGGCAAAGCATGTTTTTGGCAGCCAAAGATTGAGTATCATGTAAGACAGGCCTGGAAAAATAAACCAAGAACATAAACGGTTACCTGTTGGTTGAGTAAAGCTTGTTGAGAACAGCAACAACAGGAAAAAAAAAGCTGGTTTTGGCTCTGTTATTTTGTAGTTCACAACAAGTGTTGTCCGTGATAGAGTGGGGTGATGTCCATGCCTTTATGTGTGACGTACCACTGGCCTTGTCAGGGAAGGGTTTCGCATGTGGTGGTGTTGGTTGGATACTTTTTCCTACGTTCTGACCGACTTGGCCAGCTGTTCTATCAATCCGTTCAAGTTCGTTGAAACTTTCACATTAGCAAAAGTGACAGTGTTACATTTCCTGCTTTTCCAACTTAACCATGCCCACCTCGAACTCTTCAAACAATCACACACTTGTTCTCAGAAGCCTTACAGGAACAAAGTTCAGCTGAAGCGAAAAACCAAGCCGCAACTTCCAGCGGATAAAAGTGAAGTCTATGCAAAAGTGCCAAAAATTGCAGTTCCCCTCTCCTCCACTAAGGGCTCCAAAACAGAGCAAATCCCCATAGACTCCCATGTTAAAAAGGCCATCTTCACAGCAGAAATAAGTATGTTTATAGCCTATAGGTACAATAATTTAGGTTTTACAGGTCAGGTTTACCTTCATTACAACTGTGTGGGGCAGTGGCTTTTTTTTTTAATAACTCCTCTCTTTAGAAGTAATTTGATCTAAAAATCTGGCATAATTAGGGGGCGTGTCCTTTTGATTGACAGGCAACTGATATCCTGCTCCAAGAAGAAGGAATGTAGAACAAGTGGGGTAGTAGAACAAGCAGGACTCCCAATGCAGGGTCGCAAGAACAAAACAAAACTGACTTAAGTTCTCTTTTTAGCTAGGTTTGTAACAAGATTTTACCACACATTAAAGCTTTATTCACACCAGTCCTTTTGAGTTGAGCCCTCGTTGATTTGCTCGAAAAGTCCAGTTCATTTGAGATGAAAATATGCAATCAAACTGATACACAACAAAGATGAAAAGAACCCTCCACCTGGCAGCTTAATTTCCAGTTAAAAGGTAAATCATTTTGTAGAGTTAGGGTTAGCAGAATACCACATTTGCATTAAAATTGTAAAATCTAGGTTAAATGGTTAGATTTTAGAGTGAATAAACTACAAAACCACTCATCGTTAAAGTGAAACTGCTGCTGGCATTTGGTAAAAGGAACAGCACTGGAACAGAAAATGGTGGATGAAAACCCCTGCAAGAAGCCATAGTAAACCCCGTTCTTTCATGCTGCATGTGGACAGTTGTTGGCCTGACTTGCATGGTGGGCACTCGGGTCAAATAAAACCTTTTCAATTGTGCCAACAGTTGAGACTAAATTTTAAAGAGAAAACTTATAGAAAAATTCTGGAGCCAATATAATTAAGTTTCTGATGCAGTTAAATATTTTAAGTTCATATTAAGGTGAACTAATTAAACTTTTTTAAAGGTGTATTTAGAATGAATTCAACCCCTTAACAGCTGTCAAGGAATTGGTTTTGCACACCAAATAACCTGTAAATATATTTCTTTCTACTATAAATTGGGGCATTGTAATTTTTTTTGTGTTTGGGTGAAAGGTTCAAATACAGACAATATAAAGTACTTCAGTTCTAGCTTATTACTTCAAAATGCAGGCTTGTTAGGGGGAGATCAGCATGATGCAGGACTGTTTTTTTCTTTTTTTTAAAAATTAATTTTATCTACATTAATAGAGTTATTGGTGGCCACAGTGTTTCATATAAAGATATCTTTCTCAACATTCTCGTATATATATAAAAAAATAAAAACAACAATAACAAACAGGTCATTTTTCTTCATTTCACACCAGAGTATATATTTTACTCCACTGTCAACTTAATATATGCTGTATCCACAAAGGTAAAAAGAATCAAACTGTGGACGGATGACATTTGCAAGAAGCACCGATATAAATCTATTTTATAGTTTGCCTGAGTGTTTTTGTTTGATACATTACGACTGCTTCAGCGGCACCTAGGAGGGAAGTGAGCCCGGCTTTTGTCAGTTTTACATCCCCCAAAGCAACACATGAGGTGTCTTAAAGGTGGATGCAGGCCGATTAAGTTCATAACAACGACGAGACCATAGTGTCACAAGTCCCCACCTCAAATAACTTGTCCTCTCAATGGACAGGCATTGTAAGCCAGGAAGTGCCCTCTCTTCTCACTCTAAATCTTCCTGATCATCACTTCATCCTCCAGCATGCTCTCTCCTGAGGCCAATTACATTCCATCAGGCAGGAAGCCAGATGCCGGATAAAAGACATGGGATATATTAAACCACACTATGAGCACAGAGAAAAGACATGCTTTCTCTCTACAGAGCTGCAAAACCTATGCAAGATAATTAGGATGACACAGTTAGTGCATTGGAAACATCAAATTCCAAGATGTATTTTATGCACAGTCAGACCCACATAGGGTGGATTTTTAAACCTCCCGGTGACACCTCATGCAATAACCCTGAAACCTTGATGCAAATGTGCATACTGCCTGAGAAGTGAGTGAACATTAAAAAGACACTTTATGTTAGAGGTGCAAAATCCTCAAAGAAGAAAAAAAGAGAAAAACAAGCAGCAGGAACATTTGGAGAAAGAGAGATGGAGATCTTTCCACCTCTCCATAATGACAGGCTTTTTTTTTTCTTTTCTTTTGACACCCACACAGCCGTGGGTGTATGGATGACTGGCTTGCTCAGCCTGTTACTGTGACTACCCTCACCGTACAGACTCTGACCATTTCTGTGTGCATCGCACGTTCTACCTTCATCTTGCTGGAACTTAATTTCCAAATTTTGATGATTTTCATGTAGCCCTGATAATGGCCTGATAGATAGATTCATGTCTGTTTGACTGCATTATAATCCTTACAAAATGCATACTTATTTTTCATCAAGATGCCCTTAACAGTCATCTGAAACTATAAACAAACATGACGCTTAACCTCACACCTTCCCAGCATCATTAAAAAGTAAAACCTCCTATCACTGACTACGTTAAAAGAACAAGCACTAATGAGTGACACATTTTCAAGCGATTACTTCTTAAGTGTAAAACTATCTTCCAACCACTGCCACTGCAAGTACATACTCTTTCCTTTTTTTCCCTTCGCTCTGATCTTGTCCTAGTATGTATTTCTCATCAAGCGAGGCCCCCGGCACACCACAAACAAACCTCAGAGGTAATTAGCGAGCCTTTCTCAGACGTTTTAGCATCTGCCAGTGCAGGAGTTCGCAAACTGCAAAGGCTTCAGTGGCAGAGACCGACTTCATCAACCTGCCCTGCCAGGCGGATTCATTATTTATTTTTGATCATTTTGGATGAGCCAGATGCCGTTTTCACAGCTTCTGGGATATTTCGATCTACTACCGCTCTTGTTTTACTCACATCTTCGATCTTTGCTCTTTTCTACTTCGCTCAGTCACTCAAAAAATCCTTCAAGTCTATCAGCTCTCCTCTTGCCTTCATTTCTCATGTTGCCTGATGCCTTGATTGCCTGTGTGTTAGGGATGATAGTTCTGCACAAACAACACTGCCATGGATGGATAAAATGAACGCCTGCACGTCAAATGAAACACTACTGGTAGAAAATGGTGATAGCAGAAAGCAAACATAAGCTAGTCTAGAAGTGATTGGCACCATAAACATTAGTGCGCTGAGAAATCATTAAATTTAACTTTTTATGAAGCAAAAACCTAACATTTTTTAAACCCCCTTAGCTCATGCTGAGTTGGAACAAGTTTTGCCATCATTAAAAACTAAAGCAGGCAAGGAAGTTAACATTTTCAATATTAAAAGATTGTAATGTGAATGATTTAACATGGCAGTCTGGCAAGAGGTGTCAAACCTGATAATACTACCAGCGAAGGTGCTAATGGCAAATTCTAAACTGCATTATGCTTATGAGTTTTAGCTGAACACACCTAGCTGAGCTACTGTTGCAAAACAACTACAGGACCACTGGCAGCAGCTGCAAAATAAAAAGCTAAAGCTAGTTACCTAGTTTTCTTGTTCTTCTAAATCTGTCATATGAGGCTCGCTGAAATGCCTCATACTGTGTTGGAACAATTAAAAACTAAAAGTAACAAACCAGTCAGTTTCAAACATGAATGATTTAATACTGCAGTCTGCCTAGATGTGTTATACATGACTATTTGATTGCCTTTATGTTGGACTTCATACTACATTTTAATTGGCGATAGTCTTTTCTTGTTCTTTTAAGTCTTTTCTTTTTTAAATTCTTACACATCTCACACTCAAATAAAACAAGTTTTGGCATCATTAAAATAAAAGAGGAGTTTTAAACTATCAGCAATGCCACTAATGTCAAATTCAGTACTGTATTTTGTTTGTCAGCCTTAGCTTAACGCTACTAGCTCAGCAACTATGTTAGCATTACAACAGCAATGCCAGCATCTGGTGCTAAACCGGATAAAGCCAGTCACCTAAAGCGCTCGAAGTTTGAGATATTGAGTAATGATGCTTATGATAGACTCCTAACAGTATTTTGCTGATAAGTCTTAGCTGAACACTACTAGCTAAGCTACTGTTTTAGCATTACTGCAGCACTACTAGTGACAGCAGCTAAAAAAGCTCAAGCTAGTCACCTAGCTTTTCTTAGTCTACAACTTCTGTTTGAAGATTGCTGAAATGCCTGTGTGGGAACAAATTGTACAATCATTAAAAAGTAAAAGAAGCAAAGCAGGTAAAGTTTCAGCAGGTAAATGTCATTTCAGCATATTGAGATGTAAATTATTTATTACAGTCAGGCTAAAGGTGTGACGACTATGGGACATCTGTGACAGTGTTGGGTTCTATACAACAGGCTTACATATAACCCAAGTAATGTAATACGACATCACGACTAGCAACAGCCATTAAGTCAGCTAAAGCTAGCAAATCACCATTTCTTTTAGTTCTTTACCTTTTCCAGTAAAGCACAAAAAATATATCATGTCTTTTAAAGCTAAAGGTACAAACGTACTAAAAGTTACATACAAATTTGATGCAAAAGCTTTAATTTTTTGTTCACGTCTTGATATAATTTCCCATCAAGTACAAAAAGAAGGAGCTGAGATAAAGATGCCTACTTTTGCGCAACAAGCCACGTGTATAACAATTAATTTGCTTGTATAGCACAACATTCTCATAATAAACTTTGATTTTATTCAATTTAGAATAATCGAATTGAAGAATTGTGAGATTTGCAATCTGAATTGAATCGGGACAAAAGCATGTCGTCACAGCCCTAATATCCAGCCACATTTACTACTCTGTAACATCTCTGATGTTGACATTGAAAAGTCTACCTTTAAGGCCTTATCCAAGCTTCTGCTCAGCACCTCTCTGTGACTCTGTCATAAAACCTCAATGCAACCTATAAAATTTACCTTTTTCTTATCAGACACTTCACAAGCTCCAGTAGAAAGATTTTTAATCACACACACCCACACTCAAGCTGCACGAACAAGACTCAATCTGCCCAAACCTTGGTCAACTTTCATGTTGTCCAGTTTTCTTTACATGTGTTGTTTTGCTCTGTTTGAATCTATGCTTCTTGCACATACTAGTTAGGATCTTAGGAAGCAGTACTTCCTTCACACTTTAAAGACAAGTTTCCTCTGTCATGTTTTCAGGAGTCCGTTGAAGTTTAATTAGCAGCTAAAACGTTATGAAATGAATACAGAATTGAGCACCATTTGTCAGGGCTTTGCTGTTCAGTGTTGATCAAGGGTCAAAACAAAAGGGTTTATTGTCCCTCTGGAACATCCAACCCCATACTAGAACCACAGACAGACCCGCCATTGGATGAATATCATCCACCAAATGTCAAGCGCTGAAAACAACAAACAGCTTGATCATTCTCACTTCTGTTTCAGCACTACATGACAGCCAGGATTTGTCCATTTAACAAGCACAGATGCAGTCCCTCTGTGTATCGGAGGCAGAGAGACATGGACGTCATTAATTATCAGTTGGAAGTGCAATCCCAGCGCTCTGATTCCCTGGATGATCAGCTGCCTTCATCTTTTCCGCGGATAAAAGCCGGAAAGTTCTTTTAACTGCTAAACTGTTAGCAAACAAAGCTTTTAGCACTAATCACAGCGGCAGGGCTTAAATAACAGATTATTTATAGACTTGTAGTCCCATAATAATACAACCCAGACTCAGAAATTAAGTTTATGATAGCTCTAATTTCCAATAGGAAGTACGAAATGGATGGCCTTATCAGTTGAAACTTTCATCTCTTATGGTGCTGTGTTT
Organism: Telmatherina bonti; assembly: GCF_933228915.1. NCBI lineage: Eukaryota > Metazoa > Chordata > Actinopteri > Atheriniformes > Telmatherinidae > Telmatherina > Telmatherina bonti. The sequence continues at coordinate 24,014,342 of NC_136633.1, read as the reverse complement.
TAAACAGACAAGTCCAACATAGTATGTATACGCTTAACCCTTTTAATCCCAGTCACCTTTTAGACATAATATTTTCAGGACAGCCTCAGTTGTCAGATTATTTACACTTATTTATACTACAATCTACTTACTATCCTCAAAAAACTAACTCAACCTCAGTTGCTTTTTGGCTCTACCATGTATCAAAATATATTCTGGGTTTGAGACCAGCCATTACTTTTGGGTTTTTTTTCCAGACAGTATCTAACTTTCGGCTAACTTTATTATCTTTAGCTGCTCCTGATTGGAAATTATTCTAAATTTAGGTTTAAGTAAATAAGTTTGACACACACTCAAAAATAGAGGTACCAGCTTGTACCTAAAAAGGTACAAATGCTTGTCGCTGGTTGTGTACTCTTTTGAGAGACATTTCTGTACCCTTCAGTTCTGGTATATTTTTGTACTTTCTCAAGTTCAACCTCACCTTATCAAGTTACGTTTTTTATGTTTTTCACAACATTAGGCCTGGTCCATGCCATTTAGCAATATTATCGTATCTTTAATCTAGAAATAACCTTCTAAAACTCAAAACACTGACATTGTGGGCTACAGCAAGTGTTGTGCGTCTAAACCGGTCTTAACAATACATTTCTTTTGAGGAGACTTTTTAAAATTTATTTAAATAAACTCATCAATTATCAGTTGTAATATGTGGTGAAGTCGTAGGAGGGTATACTGATTGCTGAAGAAAAGCTGGTAAAAGTCCCAGTATGCACCATACGCTTTAAAAAATAGTCCCGGTACGCAAAAGGATAGAATTTTAAAGTGCCGGTACTGCGTACCGCTGCATACCGGCCCACTTAAAGCACTGCTGCTAACAATAGTTTTTGTCACGACAAACATTTTTCAATGCTGCAGATACCTTTATGGTTAAAATGGTACAAATTTGTAGTTTATGTCACTTTGAACCCTTTTTCGTACTCTGAAGGTGTGCTTCTGGTCTCTTGAAGACCAGTATTGTACTTCTTAGAGAACATTTCTTTAAAATGTACCTATAGGTACAGGTACAGGTCCCTATCTTGTACCTCTATTTTTGAGAGTGCAGGAAGTGGTTTGATTATAATTTCAAGGTCAAAATAGAGGTCGTTTACCAACATAGTACTGATAGAGATCTTTATTTGCGAAATTAGAATAAAAAGTCATGTTATAATGGGACACTCAGCAGGTGGATTTACAATACAGTCTGTTTAAACACTACATTTTGTGGCTGTATTATAAACTTCCTGGATGGGATGCAAACTTCTGGCAAACCTCCATAGATCATCTAAAGGGTCAACCATCTATCTCAAGATGAAGCAATAGCATCATGGGTGCTGGTAATGTTTTTTATTTTTAAGGGTTAATTAGTTACAAATTTTAATAACAATTAGCTGCTCTTAGAAGCCTTGGTTTGCTTGCCTCTCTCATTTACAAAGACACTGAAAAAAAAAATGTCCTAAATGGCTTGAAAATAGTCCGACATCGATTCTTTTCAAATTCAATAATTAAACACACCATCAAATATTCCTAACGTTGCTAGTTTTTGTTTTTTTTATGAAAAAACAAAAAAGGGTGACCGCCTTCCTCTCTCAATCCAACGCCAGGAGACAAATCCGGGCTACAAAAGCAAAAAGACTCTGCTGGTTTCTTAGTGGAAGCTTTCTGGAATACAAGAACAGTTCTTTGTAGTTCATATTATAATTTATGCATGTTCATGACACAACTCTTTTTTTTAATTTGTTTTCAGCATTTTAGCTTGTAAACCGTTACTGTCTCATGCTAGTGTCATCTCGTCAATGAGCTTTGCTTGCGCTGCCAGCCGTTGTACTGATCTGCTTGCTGTCAGCAAAAGACGAGAATGTCAGAGTTATTTCCAGGCCACCTCAGGGGTTTCTAGGACATTTTACTTTTCCATGCAGCAAAGGAAAGTTGATCTAATGATCATGAGTGGTGCCGTGATTAAAATCAAACCACCTGGAAGCCTGCAACTTTCAAAATCTAAGCCAAATCAGGTGGTGCGCACCTAGCTTTAGCAGGTATTAGCAGGTTAGAGCACATAGGAGTGGTATTTCCATCTTGACATGACCAGGTAGCATATTTTAAGACCTGATGGAAGCATAAAGTATAAACATTAATGAAAAAACGTGTTTACTCTTTTCTGTTTCTGTGATCATTGTAGAGGGATTATGGCTCACTTTTATTTTCAGCATTGTCCTGCAAGTTGTAAATGTTTCCCTGTTTCAACATACAGGATTCAAATGAACGGTTCTTTGTAAAGAGATGTGAGGGAGAACCATTTCATTTCAATCAGATGTGTTGAAAAAAAGGAAACGATAGAATTGTGGAGCTTCACAAGTCTGGTTCATCCTTAGGTGCAATTATACAGCTCAGGAAGAAAATGGGTTCTGTGTCCCAGAGATGAACGTAATCTGGTCCGACAAGTGCAAATCAACCCTAGAACCAAAGCTAAAGACCTTATGAAGATGATGGCTGATGCTGGTAAGAGTGTGTCAATATCCACAATCAAACGAGTCCTGTACCAACATGGGTTAAAAGGCCACTCAGCCAGGAAAAAGACATTACTGCAAAAGCAACTTAAAAAAGCCAGATTGCAGTTTGCAAATACACTTTACAGTTTACAAAGACCCTAATTTCTGGAAACTTGCCCTGTGGTCTGATGAAACTTAAGTAGAATAGTTTGGCAATAATGACCAGCATCACATTTGGAGGAAAAGGCGGAAGCTTGAAAACACCATTCCAACTAATGTATGGTGGTGGTAGCATTATGTTGTGGGGCTGTTTTGTTGCAGGAGGAACTTATGCACTTTATAAAATAGACGGCATCATGAAGAAAGAACATTATTTCGAAGTATTGAAGCATCATCTCAAACTATCAGCCAGGAAGTTGAAGCTTGGGCCCAAATGGGTTTCCCAAATTGACAATGACCCCAAGCATACAGCCAAAGTAGTCAGAAAGTGGCCGAAAGACAACAAAGCCAATGTTTTGGAATGGCCATCACAAAGCCCTGATGTGTTGGCAGAATTGAAAAAAACATGTGTGCGAGCAACGTGCCCTACAAACCTGACTCAGCTCCACCAGTTCTGCCAAGAGGAATGGGTCAGGATTCCAGTAAATACTTGTGAGAAGTTTGTGGGAGGACACCCAAAATAATTGACCCATCAAGTTTAAAGGCAATGCAACCAAATACTAAGAAAAACTTCACCAAAATATTCAGTCTCCCATTATTGTGGCATTTAAAAAATAGAAATAATTTTGGTAATCCTAACTGTCCTAAACCACGTGAGATTTAGTCTGATTTGATTTCTGACAGTACAAAAAAAAAAGGTTAATGTATCTTTTTTTACACTGTATATTAACTTGTGGTTTCAATTGTATGTCCGATTCAGGAGGTTTACAATCAAGCCTCTATGTGCTGTGTTTACTCTCTAAAACAGGTCAGTTTTGGTGTTGGGTCCACCCTTTAATCATCAGCCAGACCATGACCTGGCGGGAAGTGATGACGAGCAGCGAAGTAAGAATTTGCCGTTTAAATGGAGGGGAGAGCGTTTGCCAGTGGAAGGGGCTTTGCCACAACAAAAGAATAATGATAAAAAATAATAAAGCTATAATTTTGCAGAGATTTCTTCAGGTTGTAGAAAGGAAAAGTGCAACAGTTTCCATCGGAGGCGTCTTAACTAACAAGGACCAGTCGCTGAACAACCCATCAGATCTGAGCAGGTCATTTGGTTGATCTGCCAGTTTGAAATGAAAACTCCGCCCACCTGGCTCACCCAGGTGGTAAATATTGCAGACCTACTATGTTGCTGTCAAGCTTTTGACCAATTAGATCAATCAGGAGCAACCAAAGATCAACAAATGAGCTGAAAGTTCAATGTGTGTCTGAAAAGAAGAAAAATAATAGTTCTTTAAGGCTGGAATAAAGACAAGAAGATGTTTTTGAGTCACGGCTGTGCCAAAAAGCAGCTGAGTTGGACTTGGCTTTGTGAGTACCGTAGCTAAACAGTACGATAAAAAACTATAAATAGTTCAAACCAGCTGGAGGAAAAGGTATAAATAGTTTCATTTTAGCCTCATAATCTGACAACTGAGGCCGTCGTGTAAACATAATCCCTGGATGTTGACTGGGAGTAAAAAAGTTGAGGTTCTACGGGTATTTTTACATTTAAAGAAGCCAAAAATGTTTGAGTTTTACAGATTGACACCCTGATCTGGGCCAAATGATCTTTTTCTTTCTGTGCTCATACGTCAAACCTCAGAGGTGAAAGATGGCGCACTTTCCTTCTTGCAACTTTCTTTGTTTTACACTCGAGTCTCCAGAAGAAATAAGAACACAGAGAACCAGCAGAGACTAAAATCAATCGTCAAAGCCAGGAGTCACCTGGTGAAGTACTCATCGAGTCATTAGTATTGATCCGCACCCACCCACATACATAAACACACCTCCCACAAGATCCCTGTTAGTTTTCTTGTGCTGTAACAGCAAAGTGAATATGCAGCTTTTGTCCTGTTTCAGTCGAACAGACCAGGATCACCACCCTGTGAATGATGTAAGCTGTCAGAACATTTGAGTGTACGGCGAACGCAAAGCGAGGTCAGGATGACTGAACTGGCTTTGACTGCCGCTCTTGTCTGCGTTCAGCCGCCATCATCCCTAATGAAAGTCATAATGGCAGCACCTGTGCAGGCAACAGCCCGTCAAAGATATAAACAGAAGCGTTGAAGTGGAACTGGTAGTTTGGAAAGTCTAATTAAGCTTAGCGTTGGAGTCTGAGAATTAGATTTTTCTGTTCTGCAAAGGACAGGGAAGCACAGCCAATGGAAGGGAGCAAGGCGCCACTCATTTCCCACCGCAATCTGGGTCATCGTCAGCTGATATTTTAAGATACAATAGCCTGAAGTTACTTTCATGCATGTGAGACCACGTGTCAACTTGGTGGGGCATAAAAAAAAAGAGCATTTAGTTCATGAATTAGCAAATCCAATCAAATCTCTCTGCTTAGAGGAGCCTCCTGGGAAGACACTGTTACTGCACCTGGTAGTGGAGAGATGGGACTTCTGCATAAGGAAATAACATGAATGGAAAGCTCTCTGTGCATGCATTGTATGCGGACTGTATTGATTGTAAAAGCATGGCAGCAGCTTTAATCTCGCCTCTAAGTGAGGCTGCAGTCTGAGGATCAGTATTGGCTGCTACTTGGCGATAAAGACACAGGCAACCCAGCCTATTCTTTCTGCATGCACCCCTGCTGAATGCATTAAGCTGGGAACACATGTAAATCCACTCACCATGTTGACTTCTGACACCATGTCAATGCTCGCCACATCTATGCTCATGCCGACTGCAACAGGGGGCCCTGAAGAGGTTAAAAACAGTTGATTATGCATACGGGCCCCACTTCTATACACCTGACCACAACAGTGTGGATGGCGCCAAAAATAAAGCGATGGGGCTTAATGACGGAGGGAGGAGGGAGATGGGAAATGCGGTGCATACCTCCAAAGTCTGGTCTCAGTCGGATGTCGTAACCCTTCAGTAGTTTATCCACCGTCTCCTTCACGAAAGACATGTTGCCCGGTTCATTGACGCTGAAACGGGAGCAGAAAAAACACCGCACATCACCTTGGCTCTCGTGCCAACCAGCCCCAGCAATAACCTTGACTTCTCATTTAAAAATGACAAATAAACACTCACCTTTTGGCGCAGCACATAATTGAACCGACAACCAGCGCGGAAAAGACGCGAAACTGACGAACCCTCGGCAAAGCAAACATCATCTCTTCTCTAATTTGCTTTTATTTATTATTAAAACCGCGCTGTTTGCAGCCACAACAGAGAGAGCCTCGCTCCAATCAACAGTCTGGCCCCTCAAATCCAGAGTAAATCCATTGATCAGCCCCCCCCCCCCCCCCCTTTTAAAGAAAAAAAAAAGAAAAAGTGGAGAGAAGCGCGGAGAAAGTCAGCAGCTCGCTATGGATGGAGTCAGGTGTGAAACGTGGGCTGACATCGCCTCCCTGTCCGGAATGCTGGATCTGCTCGTCTTTGCCGTCTCTGACTGTAAGAGGCTCTTACATTCAGGATCTGAAGCGCATATTGATGAGGAGGGTACGCACAGGGGCTGCTGCTGCTGCTGCTGCTGCTGGCAGTAAAGGCACTCGGTTGTTTAAATGAGAAGCCCAACACTTAACACGCTGTAAAAAATAACCACCAGTAGCTGCAGCGAACCGTAAAAGTCAAATCCAAGGATTTTTCGGCTTAGTTTGTGTATTTTCAGGCGGGTACGAGTCAAAGTAGTTGTCATGTATTCTTTTCTTTTAGTGCAAATGAACTAATTTTAGATTTTTTTACTTGGATTTCTTTGTTTTTTATTTCCAAACTGTTTAAACTGTGTTCTGACAGAGGATTCTTCATGTTCTACTGAGGTGTCCATCAGCTGATAATTAGGTTAAATAGTCCTCAATTTCTGAAAACAGGGCAGAAAATACCAGTAGTACATCATAAACACTAGCTGAACAATATAAATTCCCTCAGACTTGTCGGGGTAGACTTCTTTAAAAAGGAGAAAGATTAGTTTGAATGTTGTTCAGTTTAATCTAATGTAAACCTAATCCAACCCAATTTATTAAAAAGATAGATAGATAGATTTTGTGCATATATATATATATATATATATATATATATATATATATATATATATATATATATATATATATATATATATATATATATACTCTAAATAAAATACTCTAAATAAAATCAATTATTTATCATCAGCAAGGCCAACTTTATCAACTTGAGGCCATTACATAAAGCTCTTTTTTTTTTTTTTTTTTTTTTTTTTTTTTTTTGTCTGGTACAGACATTTTTTGCAGCGCATCCAACACCATCAGCGCCAATTCCCTTCCGCTGTGTTTCCAATGAAAATGGCGGGACCTATCGAGAGGAGGCTGCCCTGCATTCATCAATCTATGAATCGATCCTAGTGATTGGTTGGCCTGTTAATCATCCAGAATGGCAACTTTTCACCCCCTGATCTAAAATGTGTGAATAGGAATAGGTTTGGGGGGGTGGGGGGTGCCCGCCATCAATTATTGGCTGGAGAAAGCTGTAATCATAAAATAATACCGTGGGTAATTTAATGAGGAGAGAAGGGGGAGTAGTCGTGCGCGTGCACAACAGATTTTCCTAAGGGCACACATGGAGCGGGAGTGTTGTGTTGTGATTTTTCCCACCTGGTGTCGTAGATGGCGAACAACTTCTTGTTTCCGTCAACTGCATTCCTGAAAGAAGAGTGATGACATCATTAATAATTAAATAGATCCAGCCAATGAAAACGCTTGAGCGTGTCAACATGCCAAATATCATTTGCATAGATCATTAGGGATATTTCTTTGCTAGTTATGAGCCTTTATGATTTTGTCTTTAAAGGTGTGTTTATCAAAGATCCTCTCTTTTTTTTGTCTTCTTTGCATGTGAAGCAGCTGAGAGCCTGCAGGGAAATGACTGAAAGGCAGCTGATTTCCTATAGGAGACTCTTTCCGCTCCCCACATCCATTATTTTATCCACACGCGCGCGCGCTCACGCGTCTGGACCCTCCTCTCAGACACTCTGGTCCAGGCGGTTCTCTCTCAATGAGAGCTGTCCGCACCAGATGCTGAAATCAGATTCCCGGTGGGAGCAGACTACTTCCTGGCCGCAGACTGCGCCTCCAGACGGATTTTAAGAAGAAACTGGGAGGATGTGAAACATCACAGACTAATTAGTGTCTCCGAAACATGGAACTCGGCTACCCTCTTATGGCAACCGTCAGGATGTTTAATGAGAAAGGCATCCTGATGTCTCAGTAAAAATAATGCTTTAAGGGTGCAGTTTATTTAGTGCTGCTGCATTGTCTCTTCATCCAAGCACATAAACACAATCTAAGGTTGCCACACGTCCCGTAAAATACGGAATAGTCCTTTAATTGACATACAAATGTTGCGTCCCAGATTGAACCAATACGGACTTAGCACTTTGTTCCGTTTTTTTTTTCATAACTTTCAACAGCCTACACGTCGGCCACACACATCAACACTCAATCTAAGAATAATTAACTAAATAAAACACAGAAAATCCAGCAGTCAGCAAAAAATGTGTTTTCGGCAGAATTTGCGCAGGTCCAAGCCTCCTTCCCTGTGTGTCTGTATGTTGGACAGTTACGGTTGCCTATAGAGACAGACATGGGAAAAAATGTCTACAGTAGCTTACCTAGTTATAACCCTAAGTCCTCAAAATTAAGAAGTGAGAGGGAAGAGACGCGGCTGCAGCGTCAGTGAAGGTGTTTATAAGTAAAAATGTATGCAGGTGAAACCACACAGGTGTTAGGACACAGGTGTTACTGTTTGTAAAGTTCAATGTTACACACTCTACACATAGTAGAGATCCTTGTAATTACAGCTTTATGTCTCCTAATTAGCAAAACTCCAACGATGTTGCACAACACGAAACGTTTAAGGCATTTCAATCTTTAAGTTTGACCAATTGATTACTTAATCACTTCTTTAGGCTACTTAAGACACTAGCACAAAACATACCACTGCTGTGGATGCCCCACTTGTCTGCATTGGGGCTGTGGTCGATGTCCCTTATTTAAATTTCTGAAAGGTGGCAACACTACAGTCTAACCAGTCCTCTCCCTCTGCAGAATCTAAAACCATATTCAGTTTATGGTTAGTAGTTTATAGGTGAAGAAGTGCATATGGTTTGTATATTTGAACCACAAAAGATTTTGCATGCAATAAATTCAGTCTGGCTTTAGCCTGTCCTTGATCGAGAATGGTCTTTATTAAAACTTTTGGCGCAATACACACCTAAAATGTAGATGTTTTACATTATCCTCTAATTTTTTTTTTTATCTTGGTGTTTAATAGCCTGCTGTTGGACTCCACTAGCAAGCAGCTGAATCATATTCTGGTTAGTGAAGCTACAGCTAGCAAAGCTGCCAAAACAGGCTAGCTAAAGGCTAACGCAAAGCTAGGCTATACTTCAGTCTGAAGTAGCCTAAATAATAGCTAAAATTTTTAAGTTGTTAAATACACAATAATAAAATAAACAATTTCTTTGAATTATTTGCTATAGGCTAAGTAATAAATCATTTAAATAATCAAGTAACTATTGCTAAAAATGTTTGAATTAACCATTAAAATAGCAATGCTGCTGTTAGCAAAAACAACTATTTAATAGGAACGTTATAAATCAAAGTTATATTGTAGTTTTTTGGCAAAACAGCTTCACATGAAAGTTGATTAGTGTAGTTCTAGTAATGTTGTCATTATAATTCACAGAGTAATAACCTAAAAACTAAGTTAAAAATGCATTTAAAGTGTGCTTGCTTATCATTTCAAACTAAATGTTGTGAGCAAAGCAACTATTGGCAAACTAAAAAGCTTAAAAATGAGTTAGAATTAAGCTAAATTTTGCATAAGAACTACAGTTGTAAGCCTAATGGACACGCTATTATAGTAACTAATAGAAATTAATTGCTGAAACTTAAAATTAAATTTGTTTTAAGCAGCTTGAAACAGCTAAACTGGCTGCTAATTGTTTTATACTAAATCTATAGACAAATATGTTAAAATGTTAAATATGATTGCTGGAAAAGCCTCAAAGGAGTTAAATAATCAACCTTTGTCAAGTATAAGTGAAATAAATAGCAATGCTGTTGTTGCCAAAGTAACTATTAGTTAACTATGAACAACTATTAGCTAACTAAAAATCTTTTTTAAAAAAATCTAGTTCCAGTTTAGTTACATTTACTATGGTAGCTATATAGTCTATGTTTCTTCTAGTAATCAATTAATGGAAAGTAATGGCTGACAACTGTTGAAAACTTGAAGTTTAAAATAGGTTTTAACCAGGAAACTGCCCGCTAGTTTCTTTTAAGGCAAGGCTAAATCGTGAAACAATGGAAATGTTGGCAATGGTTAGCTAAGCTATAAGTAAAGAATTTCTAAAATAATAAGCCTGTTATTACAAAAAAAAAGTAAAGTAACAGTTAAAATAGCTTATTTTTTAGCAAAGTAATATTAAAAGAGTTTTATATTTAGCAACTATAATTCTAAAACTTGAAAGCTACATTATTGTGTTGTCTTTGAGCTAAATACGTGAGAAACTGGTAATTATATAAGAAAAGTACTTGTTGTTTAAAACTGTTTAAAACTAGAAGATTAAAACTATTTTAAACCACAGTCTTTTAAGGTAAATGTTAAGAAATGAGTAAATGTTGTTCGTTTAATGCTAAATATGAGAAAATAATCAAACATACCCAAACCATAGAACTATCTCACCACCATTTAGAGTATACTCTAAACATTTTATGTTCACTATTCATCAAGCTGTGGTTTACAAAGCCGTGGTTGCTTTTTTTTTTTTTTTTTTTTTTTACACATCTTTAATAGCTTTACTTGATCATAAACCACCGGTTTCATGTTCAATTCAGATTTGTTGCCATCAGTTGGCTGCCAGCTCCTCCTCTTCATCCTCTTCATCCAAACCCACCAATGGCGAACACCTATTTAAAATAACCATTAGCCCTGCGGTATTAAATATTCCTGCAGGCATAAAATCGAAAACATATATATATATATATATATATATATATATATATATATATATATATATATATATATATATATATATATATATATAAAGGTATGAAGTAAGTTCACACAGTAAGGCTGAGACAGAAGATGTGACTGCCGCTGCTGTTGCAACAGCTCTGGAGGCGGTGCGGGAGACGCGGTGCCGGAGACGCGGCGCGGAAGACGCGGTGCGGCAGGCGCTGAGGAAGCAAGCCAGAGAAGCCGATAGGAGGAGAGCAGCAGACAGACTACTACAACAACCCCTGATTGACAGAGAGACATAGAGAGAGAGCGAGAGCAGAAACAAGCCATGGGGAGAAGCTAAAGAGGAGGAGGAGGTGAGACGACCGACAAGCACGGGGATGAGGTGATCGCCCAGTTCAGTTTCAGCACCGCCGAAGGAGAGCCCCAGCCCCCGGTTCGCTGTTTGTGACTGATCCACGTTCAGGTACTTCTCTTCTCTCTGGCTTTTTTTTCATGCTTCTAAACACACACTGAAAAGATTCATATCTACGTTATTGTTGTGGAAGGAAGAGAAAAGGAAACGCTGGAGGAGAGAGGAACTGTAATGCACTGGGTTCACATGCAGCTGCAGCTTTTACACAATGGATTCACACTGCAGAAACAATCAGCCTGCTTTTATTTATTCTGTTTCTGTAACTGTTCATATCTTTGTTTCTACGATGCATTATTTTATCAATGAACTGGTTTTGGATGTGGAAGTTGCAGATTGCAGCCTCATTGATGCACACATTGTCCCGCTGCTTGATTTAGTGATGCTCTGCCTCTGTACGCAGCAAGGTTAAGAGTTTTCTAAGGATGATTTTACTGCCTTAAAACACTATACTTAGTCTTTAAATAACAATGAAAAAATTTGTCTTCTTTTTTTTTTTTTTTGCTTCTGTTTCTATCTAGATGTTTGAGGCACCTCTTACAAACAAAACCGGCCGAATTCCAGCCATGGCAAAGCTCATCCTCTCCCTCCTGCTCTTGTGTGGAAGCCAAAATAGGTAAAGCAGGGAATAAAGCATGTATAAAACACTTGTTTAAGCATTTAAAAGGGATTTATTCCCTCACTGAAGCTAATCAATGAACATGTTTTGTCTGAACACTGATGCTAGATGAATCATAAGTTTAATTTTAGTTGCAATCATCAGCATTGCCACAAATTTAGTTTTCACATTTTGAGTTTCAGTATATATTTTGCTGCAGATTCCTGCCAGTTCTGCCCTTCTTTGGAGGATTGATTGCATGTCTGAGCTGCCCTCTGCTCACAGCATAGCTTAGGTGGCTGTCTTGTTGTCAAAGAAAGCTGTGAAAAAAAAAAAAAAAAAAAAAAAAGAGGGGATCTTTGGCTGGAAATGTCTGGAACCTAAACAAATCAGTGACATAGAATGAAATCCGCTCGAATTTCTTCAACATCTCCGAACTCAGACTAATCAAAATGCTCCTCATCAGGACACAACGCCTCACCTCATGCTATATTTAAAGAGAAAGCTCGTTTGTTTGCCTTTGGATCAAACATCTAAGCCTTAATTATCTCTACTGGTAGTCATAAGCAGTACTTATGTTCAATAATTAATCACAACCAGTCCGTCCTTGATGCGGCTCGCTAATTAATTACAATAACCATGCCATGTTTGACGTCAAAGTTGAACCAATACCGATGTCTTCTTTCCTCCCTCGTGCCTCCTAGCATCTGCCAATCTTCTTCAGAAGCTCAGAAGGAGACGGGCACCAACGACAACAGCACCGTCTTCACTCGCATCCTGGACGGGCTCCTGGACGGCTACGACAACCGGCTCCGGCCAGGACTCGGAGGTTTGCTCAACGTGACAGTATCGATATATCCTAATATGTCCCATGTTGGTAAAAGTGAAGGTGTCAGATGCTGAGGGAGGATCTTGAATGCATCTTTTGTCAAAGGAAGGGAAGGTAAATCAATGGAGATAACCTCACAGCAGCCAGAGTGCAGCTCTGTGTGGTGTTTTATTCACGCTCCTCACCGTGGCAACAGGAGATAACCTTGAGAGCCAACAAACTGCCATTCAGACGTGGAAAGCTTTTTATTCTTTCCTCCCACAACATGTCTAAAAGATGATTCTTCAGCCCTCACAACGCAGCTCTCTCTTCACCTTTATGTGGACTACAGTTGTCCCAAAACAGGAGCAAACAATGGGCTCTTTCACATCCACAGCCGTGATTTGTCAAGGCAAAAACCCTGCACTCACATCCTGGTAACGGTTGCTACCCTTGACAAGAGGGCCTAAAAATACATACCTGGGGAAAAAAAAAAGAGGACTGGAAGAGAACAAACCGGCCGCGGTGTTCCGAAAACAGATTTTAGATCCTGGCTTTCTCCATTTATGAGGTTGCAAATGACATTTAAAAAGTAATGTGTTCTGCTTATTCACATCACAGATAAGTCACGGATCAGGTGGATTAGTATGAGTACTGTCAGATACCGTCAGTGGGCTAGGGATGATATTGATCATGTTAGCTCATTTTATTGATCAGTGTCTCAACTGTCATTTTCACCCAATTCATAAGTATGCACGATACCACGATTTGCTCTTGGTACGATACCATCAGCTTATGCTCTTTTTTCATTGATACAGTTCAGATACTTCCCATTAAAGGAAAATCACTATTCTAGGGTATACATAAATATCTTTACTGCAAAGGCAATATGGTATATAAATAAATAAAACTCCAGATCAATACTTTATATACTTGAAACAATAAGAAATTAAGTAGATGAGTAAATTAAAAGATACCATAAATCATTTTAAAATGATTTAAAAAAAAAAAAATCAAACTACACATAAATAAAAAGTATTACATTATTAAATGGGCAATAAAAAATCTGTAACCAGCTATATATGAAAACAAAACATCAGTAACAGTATCAGCATCGTTATGACATCTGATTGGCTACCAGAGTCATGTGACATGGAGGGAGTACACCGTTGCTGGGCCTCACATACAGTTTTATTGCCTAAAACTTTAAAATGTGAGAACAAATGACATTTTTTGTAAGAACAGAGTGGTATTTCAACACCCAAAAACGTATTGAATCCAACATTTAGACTGGCTGATATCAAAATATCAACTCTGAAATGTCGATAAGCCCAAACCTTGACATAAGCAGTAAATGTTCACTTCAGAATTTTATATCAACAAGGTGTTGTTTATCTTTTACTGTAGAAAATCAATCAGTGCCATTAGTTTAAATATTAAATATTAACAGTAATTGTAATTTTTTTTATTTTACTTTTGACTCATGTCTAAAGCTGGCTTTACAATTTTCACGTGCAAAGACCAATAAGAACCTTTCTGATGTTACTGTTAGCGATGGGAAGTTTGGCTCTTTTAAAAGAATTGGTTCTTTTGACTCTGCTATTTTAGAAGATTCGGTTCTTTTCAGCTTCCAAATGGTTCATTTAGATTCACTCAAAGCTTTTATTTTGTCTGATTTAACAATTGTATTTGTTTGTTGAGCGCATTTTTCTTTAAATTTTTTTTATCACAAAAGTCTTTTTTTGGGGTATTTTGAAATGAATTTTAAAAAAACTTCAATACTTTAATGAAACAGAGCTGAACACAAAACTACACCAAGAAAATCAAGGAAATAATGGTCAAAGTTTGAACATTTTAGCATTTCAAATTTGTATGTAATTAACCACATGGTGCATTAATAAAAATTCCACCCCCAAGGTTTGACTCTCTTAGACAAGAATCAGTTCTTTTAGTTCACAACAAAGAATCGGCTCCAAAAGTCGTCTTTTTCATGAAAAACACGTCACTTGCTACTATTTGAAATTTCTTCTTAATGTAGATTATTTGACTTTGTGTTGACATTTTAGCCTTTTCCTCAGTGATCAGTCATGACATATTTAGAATCAATAAATTAATTTTTATATCAGAATTGTGAGGATGGCACCATTATCACAAAAACTGAATACAACAACTCTCTAAAACTTTTAAAACAAATAATCTACCATCATTTTCCGGTGGTTATAATTAAACAGAGGAGAACAGTCCAACCTTAAGGCTTTGATAACGAACAACAAGAGAGCCTAATGATTACATGGGTTGTCTTATAATTAGTACTTAATGATTTAATTCAGTGGATTTCTTGTGAAAACTCAAGTTTTCAGGTACCGAAAGGAGTATGTTCTGCATATCATAAGATCCATTGTGGAATAAGTTCACAGCAAGAAAGGAGGTTCAATACAAACAATGAAAAGATATTTACTGAAGAATAAATTCTAATATTGTTTAAAATGGCATATTTGTTTAAAAAAAAAATACGTTAAGGAACCCTGCGATGGACTGGCGAGCTGTCCAGGGTGTACCCTGCCTGTCGCCCAAAGCCAGCTGGGATAGGCTCCAGCTTCCCCGCGACCCTGAATTGGAATAAGCGGTTCGGAAAATGAATGAATGAATGAATGAACGTTAAGGAACCACTAATGGTCTTTCTCTACACATGACAAGAACAAGTCTTACTACTTTACTTTTATTATTCTGGTTTTCAAACCTCCAAATGACCCTATCTGACTGCATTTATCACAAGATATTCAGTTAGCATGATTTTCTAACTTAAATCCATGTCCATTTATATTTCTGATAAGGTCATAAACTCTTTATTTCTTTCTTCTACATTTGGTTGGCAGCACAGACGTAAAAAAGGAGAATTTCATTTTTTTAATGTTAAATTATTTAACCATATTTTGACTTGGTTATTTTTCAGTTTATTTTTAAGCAGCAGCAGTTGTAGGTTTAAACATAACCATCATTTTGATGATTAAAGAAAAAAGGAAAAGAATTAGTGACCTGAGCAATGGGGGCCTTTTCCCTCAGTAGAGCCCTTTATCTAGCAACGCCCCTGTTGATCAAATCAATCAAAGATATTTTGTTCATACCCGAGGGGAAATTCAAATCTTGCAAGAGTTTCCCCAGTCTACTTGCAGAAGTATCCTCGGGCACCAAGTTTGTCTCTAGTACGTTGCTGTGGAGCAACCATCTCCAGCTCCAGCCTTTGAAGACAACTGCAAGTGCTCAAATTTAACAGGTCATTGTGCAAACCTGGCAGCAAACTGCTGGACACAATTCCTCTAGATCAGGTGCGTTGGAGCAGGAAAACATCTAAAACATGCAGGACAGTCTTTTTTAAAGGCCAGAGTGTAAGGTCCCTGCTCTAGATGAAGATACAGTGTAATGTCTCATGTTTTATCGTAAACTGGTAGACGATTTCATAGTCCAGGTCCAGGAAGCGGCCTATGTACGCACCCAGATCATCCAGCCTTGGTGCACATGATGATATTTATAAAAACACCCATAAAATGCATCATCTCTTTCCTATTTGACCAACTAAATTCTGTTTTATCCCTCATTCTGATCATTTCCCCTTCAACAGAGAACGTCACGGAGATCAAGACCAACATTTTTGTCACCAGCTTCGGCCCCGTGTCTGACACGGAGATGGTGAGTTTGTCCACGGCAAACACTTCAGCCATGCAAAAAGAAATCAGCTAGACAAACACATACAAACATCTCCCTTTTATTTATAGATGGCAGCATATGTTTATACTTCACGATGTTGGTGTCACTGCTCCTGCTGCTTTCTGGAAGTATGCTCATGTCCGACTTCGTGGCTTGTCGCAAATTGAATTAAATTAAATTCAAGAGGATGAGCTAAACTTTCAACATTTCATGCAATGTGGCTGACCCATTCTAACTTTTTCCCAAATAATTTACCTCTTCATTAATCCCGTCTCCTATGAACATCAAGGTTCCACCTGGGGAACGAGATGCCTCAAATGTACTCTTTCATTAAATGTTCCATTAGGTTTTGCATTATCCTTGGTACGCTTTGACAGGGCATCATCAGACTTGCCAATTTGCTATAATTGACTTGAGAGAGGTCTTGTTGGAGGTGGCGTGACTGATGAATGGATTGTTATGAGAAACTTGAATGTTTCTCGGTCCAAAAGAGCTCATACGTCAGTCTGCTCGCAGCATCTTCATCCTGCTGGATGCCGCATTGTTTTTGTTTCATGGTCATTTGTTTATCAGAGCTTGAAGCGAGTCAATATTTCACACACGAGCACGTCTGTGATGGATATGTACTCTGCAACGTCCAAACCCTGCATCCCTAAAATCTAAGATGACTTACAATAACATTGAGGGTGAATTACTTTGCAGTTTGGTGAAGTTAAATGAAGTTTTCTTTGTCAACAAGTTAATTTTATCCTGTAGAAGTGCTGAAATTTATGGCAAAAGCCAAAGACATTTAAAATACCATTACTGAAGATTTTGAAGATTGATTAGATCCCATTTTTAGAACGTGCACCAGTAGCCAGTTTGCCTTCTTAAACTCCCCTCCCAAAATCTTTTTTTCTCTTGCTGTTTTTTTTTTTAGGAATACACCATAGACGTGTTCTTCCGTCAGAGCTGGAAAGACGAGCGTCTATGCTTCAAAGGGCCAATGGTGATGCTGCCATTAAACAACCTGCTTGCCAGCAACATCTGGACCCCTGACACTTTCTTCCTTAATGGGAAGAAGTCTATTGCTCATAACATGACCACGCCTAACAAGCTGCTGAGGCTGCAGGACGACGGCACTTTGCTTTACACCATGAGGTAGGCCGCTGCAAAGACCGCCAGCGACACGTGATGTACTGTGACTAAGAAGCTCTCAAGGTTGGAAGCATTTTATGAAACAGTGCATTCATGTGTTAGAGAAGTACAGAAGTTTAAGGTACAGATGAAAACAGGTAAAAGCTTTGAATACACAGCGATGCCTCAATGTGTGTCTCAGATGGCAGGAAAACAGAGACACCCAGTGGTCAGATGGGAGTACTGCAGGTAGTAGGTCTTTAAAATTGGAAAGATGAAGCATCTGGATGCGGCAAATGTTTCTTTTCCCCCTTTTTTTCTTCTATGCAGAAGAAGAATCTTTCTTATATAATTCAGAATTAATCATGTCTGCTTTAAAAGAAAGAGAGAGAGAGATAAAGGAAAGCTCCAGAGGGAGATCATTTATTATTAAAAGTAACCTCATTGTGAACTATCATTTCTGGCAGCGATCGAATGGTAAATCAGAGCCAAACACAAAGAACCTTGTGCAACTGTCCCTATTAGGACATTGCACCAACTTAATTTATTCATTGTGCAAAGCCAAAGCTGAACCTGAACACTGTCCTCGTCATGATTCTCGTTACAGCAATAACTAGGAGCAGGAATAAATTTCTGCCTCATTAGGAAACTTTAGTCCCCATACGGTCTGTAATTGACATTTTCCGGAACTTATTCACATGTTAATCGTGCACAAACATGTTTACAGCCTGGTTCAAAAACCCATATAGGTTTAATTGTGCTACCTTCATACCTTCAGTCTCGAAACTCGAGGTGTGCCATTTTGATTGAACAACCGCAGATTTTTAGCTTGCTTACTTCCATTAGCTGGTTAGCTTCTGTTAGCTCCGGGTTAGCTTGTTAGCGCTTAGCTACAGGCAGCTTTTAGTTTGATGGGTGTCAATCATCAACCCCGACACTCACAGCCCTCCTTTTAGCTCCACCTCTTTTCCCATTTTTGTATTTTCCCAAAGTGACGACATGTGCGCCCGCTGAGCTGACATTCAGCTCTTCAGACACCTGCAGGTGACGTCACGAAGGCTCCGCCCATCATTTTAATGTGCAGTCTATGTCTTCAAACCGAACTGACCCTTCATCTTATTTAGTTTTTAATTCATTTTTTAATGTTTCGATCATAACTTTGTAAATTTGACTACTTTCTTTATGTTATTCATGTAAACTGTTTTGTTGTTTTTATGCTTTTATTTTACCTGCATCACATGTTATGCACTGTAGTTTAAAGACGCATCTATCATGTCTATTTCTGGAGCCGCTGCTACCCAGCAGCATCCAGAGGTTGAGAAACTGCACAACACAACTTTTACATCCGGGACGTGATGTTTTGCTTCATGGTATCATAAGGAACTGACTGTTTTGATCATGCAATGTTGCTGATTCGACAAAGAAACGCAAGAAGATTAAAAGAGAGAAAGAGACAAAACAAGATCGTCTTTTGCTGGCTGGAGACAGCTAACAGGTCAGGTACAAGGTGGATACTGAATTAGTCGTCAATATGGGGGAGTGTGATGGGGAAAATGGCAAGAGTTCTCTAGTGTCTTTAAGGTGCTTTAGACATAAATGGATGACGAACATTTGAGACATGAGTATGAGAATCCTCTACAAAAGCAAGGGGAACCTTGGAAGAAATTGTTTTATGCTGGTTTTTGCAACATAAAGCCAAACTGTTTGCACTGAATTCAATGAAACTCGATAAGAAAGTGGGGATGGATAAACAAATAACTGGATTTTTTCATTTAAAATTGCGAGGCAGGGCTTCGGTCTCAGTGTAGGAAAGCAATATATGACTCAACTTGTTTTCCTTGCAACTAATGTCTCAGAGTGACCTTACGACCAGAGAATTAGAGTAATTCTGTGCTCACTCTCAGAGTTCACCAGCTGGAAGATCCAGAGGTGACTGTATCACTAATGATAGCACTCTGATCAAGGCCTCGCAGACAGGACGAATAATGCCGGATGGAGGGTGGATTATCTATATGCGACCACTCTGACATAGAAACGTAGGCAAGGAGGGGTATATTTATAGGCTCCTCTTTGTCACATATATTACATGCACAGATGAACACACACAGACTGTGGAAGCAACGCTGACCTTTAACTTCGAGGCTTAACCAGTATGAGATTGTACAAATCTTTTTGTACAAGTTGGACTTCATAGAAATCTTAGGATTCATGTCTGAATGCAAAACAAAAATTGACTGTGTGTGTTAGAGTGAGGGAGCGATAGCTTGGTCTCCAACAGTGTAAGAGCAGCTTTGGTCTCTTGCCTCAGTAAGAGCAGAGCGCTTTTAATCGTCCGATTGTTACTCTACTCTGCTCGTCATTACCAGCAGAGCTTAGCCACAGGAGGCACTGATGTTTCCCATATAAACTCACACACTGACACACAAATGCACAGTTTCACACTCACACACACACACACAGTGGCCATCTGGGTACTTTCAGGTTACAAACAACAGCAAATGTCCACCAACATCCGGTTTTATTGTCTTATTTTCTGCCTTATACCTTTATAACAAATGAGAGATTTTCTGTTCAGACCCTCCTGAACATCCCCCCATCCCCCAACCCAAACATATTATTACACACTCTGCAATGGGGCTGGGCGATATGACGATATATATCCTTTGGATTATAGAAAATGTCCATCGTTTCATATGAGGCTGTATTGTTTACGCCACAATGAGGTGCTTTACTGCAGTATTTTACGTCATGATGTGCTTTACGGCACGCTGCAATATATAAACAAACATGGAGAAAGAAGGTAGAAGACGTATTTCAGAGCAGGATAAACTCTAAAAGATGACCAGCCAACCCAAACTGATGAGCTTGTTCCTAAAAGAGGGGAAATTTCTGTCGCATGGATGCGGTTTGGATATCAAAAGACCGACGTGGAACAGACAACAGACGAGCTCACAGTCCCAACAACGGACTCCGACACAACTAACTCATTTTGTCACCTGCACGAGAATCAGAATAAAGAATAGAGAATAAAGAGTCAACGAGTAAGAGCAGCAAAAGCAGCAAAAACAGCGTCAAGTGGAGGCGAAAGCTCATAATAAACTCCAGACGCAAACGCTGCAACAGGCTTTTACCCGTGAATTGTCATTCGGCCATAGTTCCCCCAGATGGAAGGAGATCAATGCTGATGTTTCCATGCACATCTGACACATAACTGATGACAGACACAAAATTACACAAAAAATGTCATATCATTACGTATATTGTAATGGGGATATAAAAAGAGCTACATCTTGATATGAAATTTTGGTCATATCGCCCAGCGCTACTCTGCAACATTTCTGATGCTTTGATGAGTCGAAACAGACTTCTAAAAATTCTCATAAAGCTGAGATGAATTAAGTAAGGCTGGGTTAGGTTTAGGAAAGCATTCAAACCTGGATTGTTGCCATAGTAACCTATATCCAAATCCATATTCACGTACTCTGAGATAGCATAGACTCTGATGTCAGAATATCCAAGCTGCCAGTAGTTAAAATAAACTGGAACTGGAATTCACAGCTCAAAAACTCAGATGAGCATCAACAGTTTCCGACTTAAATTCCAACATGGTCGAATCAAACGTAAACAGTGGCGATAAACATGACAATAAACCGTACATTGCCATTTCTATGTGTGTCTAACAATATCAGTCATAAGCACAGAACTGTTCGACGTTCAACAGTTCAGTCCAATAACTCAGTTCAGTTTGATTCAGTTCAGCTGGATTTGGTTCAGTTCAGTTTCAGGGCTTTCAAACAGGCTAGTTCCTGAAGCTAAATCTGAGCTGGCTGGTTCATTCATCAAAAATGAGCTGGTTTGGAACCTGAAAAGGTCAAAGGGCACCAAAAAATGGTGGTTCTTCTCAGTCACAAACCGTGATGTGATTGCTGGGTAAAGGCTGAACTGCTGTTTCACAGATCAAAACAGTAGAATGACAAAGTTGTGAATGAAAATAAAGTTCAGATCAGCTAAATTACTTTCATAAATCACAGGAACTTATTTTAGGGCAAAACCTCATTGTCTGTGCGTTGTGTTGCCTGGCAACCAGTTTAGGCAACTGGATAGGAGATTCATAAAAGCTTATGTGGACATTGTAACATGTCATGAGTCACTCGGTTTTCTGGAAATATAGTTAATTTCAGGAAATACTTCGGTTCTGGTTACACTGGTGTGAGCGCAAACTGGTTCACCATAAAGTACCAAGGTTCTTAGACTGGAAAATGGACCTAATACCAGAACTAGAACCATATCTGTGTGGAAATACCATCTGTTATGATCTCATATCATTTCATTACTTTGATGTCAGTTCAGTTCAGCCGAGTTCATTCGATTCACTTTAAGTCATACAGAAAACTGACTGGGATAAAACAGCTGTGTAGCCATAAGAACACGTCTTTGATGTGATGATAATTGGACATAAAGGTTTCAGAGTTTGCTAGGAAGCATAAAGCTTGGACACTGGAGCAACAGAAGAAGGTTGTGTGGTCTTATGAGTCCAGACTGACCCCGTTCCAGAGTGATGGGAGCATCAGGACAGATGAAGTGATGCAGACATCATGCCTAGTGTGTACTGTAGAAGCCTGCGGGGGAAGTCTATTATCTGGGGTTGCTGCAGTTGGTCAGGTCTAAGTTCAGCAACACCATGAATCCATCAGAGGATTCATTTACAGGACTCAGATTGTGAAAGAGTGATTCAGGCAGCAGGAGACATTTTCACTCATGGATAGGCCACCAGAGTCCAGATCTGATCTCCTTGGAGAATATTTGAGACTACGCAGCGACACAGCTCCAGTGATCAATACAAGATATTGGAGAAAAATAATTAAAACCCAGGACGGAAATAATTACTAAAACTAGGTTTATAGTTACTATGAACAACATAAAGAAACAAACCCTAGTACCGTACTTCCCTGCATATAAAACACACTGATTTATGTGAACATGCGGTATGTTAACACTCTGAGGCACTCACATACAGCCATAGACAAGCACATGACAGAAAATGAAACCTATCTCACCCAAACACATTTCTACATCATAAATGTGCCGTTCACAGCTCATATCCCTTGTCTCCTAAATGTTGCTGTGCAGGCACAGCATTTCAAGACAGTTACACAGAACAAAAGCGATTGGTTTCCTGGAGCACATTTCTATGCATTTGTCTCAATGGATAATTCATAAACTGCCACTTCTCACAACACACTGCAAGCTCGATGATGGCTGACACAGGCAGATACAAGGATCATTGTTTCTTAAACACGAATGGTGGCTTAATTCTTAACATTTAATCACTTTGGTTGTACCTTTTAGAAAAAAAATTCATTGAGCTTGAGAGGCTTGTGGCCATTTGGTAGTTAAAATACTTGTGTACTTAATTCAGTCTGTTTTAGGTTTTTATTTTACTGTATAGTCAGTCTCATGATGATCTTCACATTCCCACCAGTGTCCATGTGTGGGCCTGTCCTGGGTTTATGCCAGGTGACAGAACTGTTCATCGTATCTGTAGTCTGACAGAGCACAGGCACATATGAACCACATGTAGAATGAGTTTATGTGATCCACATGTGAAGAAAACATGATTCACATTTGGATAAACGGAACCAAACACATGTTTATAACATGTGATTTACATGGAAACCATGTAATTCACTTTTTCTTTCAAGATTATCACATAAAATCCTTTCAAAACCAAGTTTGCACATGTGATCCACATGTACAGGCATCACAATTGTAAACATGTGGTTTTGAAATGAGCTTATGTAAATTACATGTGACGAAAACACGATTCACATTTGGATAAACGGTACCAAACACACGTGTATCATGTGAATCACATGCGATCCATATGATTCAAATTTTCTTCAAGTTGGTTACAGAAATCCCAAAACCACATTTACATGTGATCCACATGTACAGCACATGTGAACCACACGTGTAAACATAGTTTTGGAAGGATTTTATATGATTCACATGTAATGAAAATATGAATGACATTTAGATAACATGTACCAAACATGTGTATCATGGGATTCACATGGGAGTCATGTGATTGAAGTTTTCTTCACGTTGATCAAATATAACAATTTCAAAACCATGTTTGCACATGTGATCCATATGTCTGGGCACATGTGAACCACAATTGTTGACATGTGGTTAAGAATGAGTCTATGTGAACCATATGTGAAAAAACTGTGGATCACCAAACACATTTGGATCACATAAAATCATTCCAAGACCACGTTTGCATATGTAATCCACATGTACATCTGGTTCACATGTGCATGTGGTTCACATGCTTTTTTTGTGTGACGATTCAAAGAAATGACATGAAAGTTGGTCAAAGAGGATTCATACTAGCCACCAAATATAGACTGCCAAGATGATCAGAATGGCACACTCTCTATGCTCAGTTTGTACGTTTCAGTTATTAATTACACTTATTTACCATATTTCCGTAAAAACTTAATCAAACATGGGGTGGCTTAAGACTTTTGCACAGTACAGTCGCTGACACCCTTATTAAGGAACATAGATTTGGATTTATAAGCATCTTATTTCGGGTATTGCTCTCTTTGTGCTCGTTCTGTTAATGGGGCAAGCCTATGTGAATAATTAGAACATGGTATAATTGCCGAAAGCCCTGTTCTCATTTATTTGTCCCAGAGAAACCCTTTCCTCCCCTCCGCTGAAAAAACCTTGAGCTACGTCAAAGCAGTAACGCAGACTGGATGATCCTGCTGAGCCCCAGAATCGTTGTCTCCGTGGAAACCAGAAGTAGCTTCTTTTCCCACTTCGTTCCACTTCATTCACCGTATTGATTTAATTGGAAACCTCCAGCAGTATGTACACGCTGTACATGCTGAAGGTATTGGAGCATAAAATACATGTCCCAAGTAGATTTTGCATCAACCCTGGCAACACTGTGATAATTAAGAGTATGATGTAGCTCAGTTAGGGGAAAAACAAAAAGTGCTTCTCTGTAACTAATGCTGAGGAATGCCTTGATGGTTAAAAAACAGATAAAAAATATATAATGAGTCTTCTGGACCGAGCCTATTAGCTTCAGTGAACCCACAATCATTACAACATGGCATTACTATTCATCATCACTCAAAGAGCAGACATACCCACGGGGATTTGATTTAATCTAGGACAGATAGCTCAAAATAAATAATAAAGAAAAAGTACGAATTATTAGATTTTCAAGGCCGGCGTGTATGTGGGACACTTAAAGGCACCATCTCTGTAGCTAAGAGAGGTTTGGAGTGATTGCCAACAGGAAATGAAATATAAAACAGCAGTTGTGTTTGTGGAAGGTTTAAATAGGCTGACATCTGGGTGGGGGTGGGGGTAAATATAGACATCATAAGCAGTTCAAATAATTTTCATTCTATTAAGGCATTTCTGGTTGGACATTACAGATTAAACCAAAGTTTCTTTGTGTTTTATGGAGCAATAAGAGCAGAGACACACTCCGACCACTAGGTGGTGCTGTTATCACTTCAGTTCCAAGACATAGACATGCTTTCTGACCACACCATCAAAACGTCATGAATTTCCTGTTCTAGTTGCACCATTAACCTCCAATTCTAGTCCTAAAGCACCATTATACCATAGATTTAAGGGGCTTCCCTGCTCCAACACACCTGATTTAAATTAAAGTTTTAACAGTATGAGGGGTAAAACAACATTTTTCCATGTGATCTGTTTTATTCCAGGTTGACCATATCTGCGGAGTGCCCCATGCAGCTGGAGGACTTCCCCATGGACGCTCACGCATGCCCTCTCAAGTTTGGCAGCTGTGAGTAAAATCCCTCTGCCGTGAAGGCTGCATCCACTCTCTCCTCACAGCATCCACTATTATTGTTACACAGTGGCCTTTTGCAGCCCAATGCAATAGGTTTTACATAGCAAACATATGTGACATTTATGGTGCGATGCTAAATGCTTTTTTTTTTTTTTTGCAAATCTTCTATATTTTGACCACGTTGGAATAAAGTATTCACAGTCCATCCTTCAGCTAATATAATCCTGAGATGAGAATAGATTGCCGCTGGTTCTTGGACACCCAAATATACCAGTCATGGGATAGGCTGTTCCTGGCGCTTCTTAACGCAGGAGGCAGGAAGTGAGGACATGTACAGAGGCAAGAAGCCCTGGTGTTATTTAAAGACAGATCTGGCCAAATGCCACATCTCAAGGTTCTGTTGGGATAAAAGGATAAGGCTCTTATCCCCAGATTTTAGTGAGGTGTTGCCCGCCCACTCTTGCTATGTCCACTTACACATTTGAGCACAATCCAATTAAAGTGCAAGGAGGTGCCGGGGCTTCCCATGGCTTGTGCAAACCATATTATCATGGTTAAGCTCTTCAGGTTGAAGGAAGAAATGCATAATAGGCATTCTATTGTGTGTGAAGTCATATTTGTACATAGGAAGGCCTTTAGAACATAGAAGATTGGTGTAGGCAACGCGCTCACCCCTTTAAGACTGAGTATTTGTAGCCTTGATGTATGTTCTCAGGTCACTTCAGGTCACTAATCCCAGCTGCTGCCCTGCTTACTTATAGTCCAATAAGAAGGAAAGCATGTCCTTTCAAAAGAGAAAATACACGGATAACTTTTAGCTTCATGAGCCAGGCTTACAATACACAACCAGGTAAAAAAAAAAAAAAAAAATAAAAAAAAAAATCCTAATTATAAAAATATATTTAAAAAAATGACTGGAATAAAAATATAAAAAGGAAAAAAATGTGGTAAATAAAATAAGACATACTACACTGTGCCGCTATCTAAGAAGAACTAAACCAAAATGCAAACACACCATCTTGTGTTTGTCTTTAAAAGATGATCTCTGGAAGTGTAATAGTGGTTTCTATCCCTCGTAGCATGATCGAGCGCTGAAAGTATTCATAGAGGCAGTAGCCATAGCTATAACAATCAGAAAAAAAAAACCAATGTTACGAAGTACCACCATCTTCATCAAGTCTGGAGAGAAGCATATCCTACAAGGTCAGTGAATGGCCTCCCTGCTTCAGGAGCTGACTTGCAGATGAAAGGGGATATACAAAAGCAGCAACACTTTCCTGAGCACATCATTTCAACAACTCTGCCTGCTGACATGGTTGTCTTTTCACCTTATACAAAACAGGTGATCACAGTAGATCTCACTGTATACTGAGAAGAGCGCATGGAGGATGCTCGAGAGCCTACGATTCAGCCACGTTGGGCAGGCTGAGCTTGTAAAAGAGACAATTTAATCTCAAGCCTCTACATGATAAGAGAAGGTTAAATAAATAAAGAGTTGAAATATACCAGGTACAAGGAGTTGACAGAGCAGAGGATGTTGGGCCACCTATTTGAGCTCATTGAGTTAAGATGTTGGGGCTTTGAGCAAGCTTGGGATCCAAGGCTTGGCTAAGAAGAGGGTCATAAAATTAGTTACAGATGGTGATTCTGCCTGATGAGTGATGCAAGCTGGGGACTGGTCACCTCTGGCTGGGTTGCCATGGAGAGGGTGTATGATGTTTTACCGGAACCAAAACACCCCACTGATAATGGATATCAGAGTTTCTATAGAAAATATTCTCAAAGTTTGCCTCATCAGCCAGGATTAAAATATCCATTCATTCATTTTCTTAACTGCCTGGTCCATTTAAGGGGTGCAGGGAAGTTGGAGTCTATCCCACCAACCGCTGGACGAGACGCTGGTTCACCCTGGACAGGTCACCAGTCCATCAAAGGGCTTAAAAGTACTAAAGAATGATTAAGATTTTTCTTCCTGAACAGCTCTTTTAAGATCCCATCACATCATTTCACTCCGGTTGAGGTCTGGATTTCAACTGTATCATTTAAACACTTTCATTTGTAGATATGCTTCCGCATTTGGCATCATCGTCCTGTTTTATGACCTAGTTTTTGTCAAGCTTTAGCCGTCAGACAGATGGCCTCGCATTTGATCCTAGAAGACTTCGGTGTACATCTGCATCCTGCATACATACACGCTTGACTCTTTGACTGGAAGGTGCATAGAGTGCTTGGACTGATTATGTCTGTGCCTTGTGATCACTTTGTTGTGAATTGGCACTTTACATTCAAACAAAGCTGAATTAAAACAGATGTCGCTGAACCAACGTTGCATTAATTTGGTGAATAAAAGGCCGACATTTTATGAATGTCAGTTCATGTGAAACGCAGATTAAAGCTCTTTCAGTTTGGTTAGAGACTCAGCAATAAAGTTACAAGATTTCTGTCTAATGACCTTTAAAGGTTTCAGCTTGATTGCTGTCATCAGAGAAGAAGCAGTTTACAGTCTCAGGATGAAACCCTCTACCCAGGTTACCATGGTGATTTTGCAAGCAAAGGAAAAACTCCTTTATGATGCTAAAAACAGTGACTTTCAGCTCAGAAGAGCTACTGATGGGATTTTGTATAACCTGAGTCTAGACCTACACCACAAAACAAGCCCAGATCTCAGCCCTTCATCCACCACTGTGCTTGATTGATATTTGGTTGAGTTCGTACTGATATGCTGTGTTTAGTTTTCTCCTAACATGATGCTGTGGATTCTTATGAAACTGCTCCACGTTGATCTCGTCTGTCCAACGGAGATTGTTCCAGTTGTCTTGTGGTTTATTCAGATAAAACTCTTCCACCTGCAACCCTTCCAAACCAACCATACCTGTTCTGTCGTCTTGTAATTGCACTCTCGTCAACTTTACCATTTAAGATGCCAACTGAGGCCTGGAGAATCTGAGATCTACCCTCTCTTTTCTTACAGCTTCTCTAAACACTGTAAAGTCTAATGCTGAGAGAAGATCTTTAATTTTTCCACTTGTGAATGAGCCCTAACTTCAGGATGATGACCTCCATATACTGATGAACAACTGCTTATTAAAGGTCATTGCTGATGTCTTTCCTCCTTGACAATGTGTTGCCTTTATGGAGGTCATATAGACAATTGATCCATAAAGTGTATTTAATGAACATTTCACACCCTGATTCTGTATTGTGGCATAATTTTTGCCAAAAACTATTAAATATCTTAACTGGGAGTTACCATTACATATGCAAGGCTCTAAATGAACTTCTCTGTTAGAATACCAGCCATTATGGAGAGTAGATTTGCTAAATTTCCTACCAATTTTAATTCCAATTAGCCTTTTTTTTTTCCAAGGGGAAAACGATCCAGCTTATAAATATTGCTGAATATATTTAATTGTACCTGCCGAACAGGAGCAACATTTTCTCAACGTATTGTTTTCCTGGAGATTTAAATTTCTCTACTAGTTTAGCTGCATTTTGTTTAGGCAGTAGCTTGTGAACAACATCACACAGTCAAGAGATGGATGATACATAATGGAAAAGCGTTCATGGGAAATGTTACTGCATCAATTATCAGAGTGATGAGTCAGCATCTGTGGCTTTTTCACATTGTAGTTACAATTAAATCCACCTCCTCGCTTCTCTGTTGATCTCTGAACCTGGTGTATAGGACTCCCCTTGCTTTACTTTCATAATTTATTCTAGTCTTCTAGCATGTGAATGGCTGGACAGTCAGATAATATATACTTAAGTTCCACCGTTTATTCAGCTCTTCCCAACAGGAGTTGATTCGTAAATTTATATTTGTACCAGCAAAATTACATATGAAGCCACATTTAATGGGTTGGTGGGTGTTAAGTCATTGTCAATCGTGTGGTGCAATAGAAGAAAAGGGTTCATAAGAAGTTCAATAGAGAAACACACTTCTCCCTGCTTTTTCCTGTAGCTTAATACTACTTCCTCCTAACCAAACACAATTGCAGACCCAGGTTTCATATGTCACCAAGCCTAGTCAAAACACAACAAATAGCATGTGTATTGCAAAACATGTCGCAGCAGGTAGAGGTGGAGGAGAATGTCTCCAAAAAAGTTTGAATAGTTCACCAGCATGGCAGTATTTTGGTTTTCACAAGTTTAGCAGAGAAACTGGCTACAAAACTAAATTTGGGAACACAACCAACTTGTTTTACCATGGACCTTTAGTCACTCGCATCCACAGGAATACAAGCTGTATTGCCCCTGATGAAACTCCACTTTGTCGTCAATGGAAGATTTCTCTGAAACCTCTACAAGCACAAAGCAAACCAAACTGGGCTTCCTTATTGCATTAAATGTAAATATATTCTCCAACACGATGCTTCTTAATCTTTACAAGTGCAAAACATCCCGTTATCTCTCTTTTTTGGGCCATGTCAGTCCTCTATGTCCTCAACCTTCCTATTGGCCACAGTAGGGGTGCCCATAGTTCGTCCTTGAGGGCCGCTGTCCTGGAGGTTTTCCATGCATCCATGTTCCAACACACCTAGCTAAAAATGGTAAATGGACTGTACTTACATAGTGCTTTCCCAGTCATGTTGACCACTCAAAGCACTTTAACTCTATATGTCACATTCACCCACACGTATTAAATGAATCCAACAGCCTATGAAGTTCTGCACAATGACTCTTTCATTTCAGTCAGGTGTGTTGGAGCAGGGATACATGGAAAACCTGCAGGATTGTTGCTGCTGAGGACGGGAGCTGGACAGCTCTGCACTATGTAGTCAGAGAATGGAACCTGTAAAGCAAATGTCTGGAAATGCATTACTTTCCAAACATTTTTTCCCCACAGTATTTAGACGTTGCTCAGGTTTCTTAAATTCATTTTTTTATTATTATAAATGAAAAAGCTAAATATAAACTGAATGTGTGTTTTTTATAAAGAAAAAGACAAAAGGCCAGCGCTACGTTTAAAATATATTTTAACACCTTTTTATAATTATCAATATCGATGAATGTGATCTTTCTTATTCAATATGCTTTTATTTTCATATCATTTAGATTTAGAACCACAACAAAACTCCGTTGTTCCTCGTGAAAGAGCATTTTTATGGCCTCATACTTTCATTTCTTTTATGCTTTTTTTTATTGCTAAATTACCTCTTGTAGTGTTTTTATTCCCTTCATAGCATTTTATTTGATAAATCCTTTAAGTGTTAGGTGTGTTGTTTTTTGTTTCAATTGTTTTGAAATTGTTAAAATAATGGTTGTTGGGCCTGATTGGATTTTATTATGTGATGTTTAGAAGTATGTGTCTGTAAATCAAGTTTTCAGTTAGGGACAATAAATTGCTGAAACGAAAAACATCCTACCTTGAAAAAAAACAAAAAAACAACTCAGCTAACGCATAAAAGGATCCATACTGATGCAGAAATGGAGGAAGTCGTGCCAAAAAGAAAAAAAAAACCTTACTTTTCCTACATTTGCTGCATGATTACAATAAACACAAGCACCATGACGAAATAAAAGAAAAAGATGTTTTTGTTTTTTTTTATTTATTGTATAGCAGGTGTTGAGAAATCGCATTTTTCCTGGATTCAGATGGTGAAGATGCAGCTGATGATGCAAACCTGCCTCCCGAAGCAGCGGGAAATCAATCAAACAAAGCCTAACACCACG
This sequence comes from Telmatherina bonti, assembly GCF_933228915.1. Lineage (NCBI taxonomy): Eukaryota > Metazoa > Chordata > Actinopteri > Atheriniformes > Telmatherinidae > Telmatherina > Telmatherina bonti. Next base: position 23,983,544 of record NC_136633.1, on the reverse strand, counting down.
TATCTCGGCCTGTTTTCTTGACAAAAATATGCCAAACACATGGAACAGTGAATGCATTCATGATTGCTTTCCCTCCATTTTCCATATAAACGCCCATGCATGAATATATGAATTACTTGTGAGATTTTAGGAAGCAGATCTGCACTCCAGCAAATCTCCATTTCCTCGTTTTGTTGATGTCTTTTGGCTGATTTGGAGTTTCCTTTGCTTCACACACGGGGCAGAATCTGCAAAGCAGCCAGCATGGAGTGCTGAGAAGTTGGCAAAGGTGCACCGTCTGGCCTGCCAAAACTCTTTATCTCTTGTGGACATAATGAAATTCACTGATAATCCCTTGCTTCAATCTACCCTCCAATTAAGGTCTGGCCTTTGGCCTGGCGATTGCAGGCTAAATTTACACACTGCAAGCCGTCTCCAGCAGCATCCAGACGCTAAATGAGCACCCAGAATGGAAACACCCAGGTTAAGATGTGATCTAAGGGCCAAAAATAAAAACCCTGTCAAATGAGGTCAAGCCAAGAATGAATGTTTACGCTTTTCTGAACATTTTATGTCTGAAAGATTTACTTGTAACATGATTAAGACTAATAGGTAACAGTAAGTATGTAGCCTCCAAGTCTTTCTGTTCAGAATTTAAATTGCCGCTGCAAACTTATTTTACTGGCTTCCTTTCGCTTCTTTCGCTGTCGTCTGTGTTCCTGGAAACACTAAATTGTAATCATGAAAATAAAAAACTTAAAATATTTTCTATTTTTTGAAGAATTGGTGGATTTAAATAGACTCCAGAGGTCACCAACTTGCAATTTCAGATCCAATGCAAAGTCGTCACATCACACCCAGCAACAATTTCCCTTCTTCACACTTCACAGTTGACGTAAAAGTAGCTTCAGCATGCGGCGATTGGAGATAAATGATATGCAGAGACAGAGGCCTCAGCTATGTGTGATACAAAATGTTGTGATTAATCTGAAACCGCCTGGTTTCTGTCGAGAGGGGAGCTCACCTCTGACGTAGGTCAAAACAAAAACAACAAACTTAAATTAAACACAAATACACACACTGTGCAAACGTACAAGCAAAACCCAAAACATCAGGAGCCCCAATGAGCATCATGTTCAGCCTGTACTGTAAAAATCTGCCTTCGTCCGTCCTCAGATGCCTATCCTGTGTCAGAGGTGGTCTATACTTGGACTCAGGGAGCTGCCAAGTCTGTGGTGGTGGCGGAAGACGGCTCCAGGCTCAACCAGTACCACCTCATCGGGCAGACTGCTGGCACCGAGGACATAAACACAAGCAGAGGTGGGTGTCGTGTTATGGGGTTTTTTTGTTGTTTTTTTTAAACCAGCGGTTTAATGGTTATGTAGTAGGTGTGCTAGTGATGCATGTGATAAAGCACTAAGAGTGGGAGGATTAATGAAAAAAGTTGTACTCCTAAATCCCAGTGGGGTTACATAAGAGCCCAGCAGAACAAAGCAGGTGTTCCCACAGTGTTTATACAGCTTATTTATCAGTCTAGAACAGGGGTGTCCAAAGTCGGTCCTCGAGGGCCGCTGTCCTGCAGGTTTCCCATGTATTCCTGTTCCAACACATCTAGCTTCCACTAAATGGATCAAACAGCCAATGACGTGCACAACTGATTAAGCTCTACTACTAATTAATTTGAATCAGGTGTGTCTGAGCAGGGATACATAGAAAACCTGCAGGATTCTGGCCCTCGAGGACCGGAGCTGGACACCTCTGGTCTAGAACAACAGGTTACAACTAACAGGCTATAATTCATGCTTCTAATTTATGTCTGCTTTTGTTTTGTTTCTGTTAGCAACACAGCATCATTTGGCTTGTATGTATACTGCAAACCACTTGTTTTGATCTGTAAATGCATCACCAAACAGGACACAGCAGGCGAGGCTGCTGACATGAAGCAGAGATCAGACAGGCATGTCACAATTACTGATTTTCTGGATATGATTACTGTCAAACAAAAAAGTCATGATTGTATGCGTTGCTGAATTTTCCAACACCATAAAGGTGTAAAATCACATGAAAATTCCTTATATGTCTGCATTTTAATTAAGACAGTCAAAATTCATGCCATTTAAAATCTGTTCTTGGCATTCTGTGGCAGGTGATGATTTTTTGCCAAACATATTATATATATATATATATATATACATATATATATATATATATATATATATATATATATATATATATATATATATATATATATATATATATATAATGTTTATGCAGTTTGAGACATTTTGCATCACTTTAGGGTAGAAACTTTACTCCATAAGATACTGGTCTCCTGCACCCTGGTGGACACCAAATAGCAGTGGACTATACTACAATGAGTTTGTTTTATTACATAGTAAGAAATGGTAAAAAAAACAAAAAAAAAACAAAAAAAAAAACAACCAAAGAATAAATTAATTATTTTCAGTTTTTGTGAAAGAGTCAAATGAAGACTTTCATTTGAAAAAAAAAAAAAAAAAAAAAAGGACTCTTCTCCCCAGTTGTTTTTAAGTTGGGCCACGACTGTGAACTGAATCCAGCAAAATCATCGTCATCCTCCTCATTTTTGACAGTTCTGATGATTTTCAAGCTTTACATTCAGAACATGAAACATCTGAGATATGGAATAACTCTTATGGTTTATGAATGATCTTTTATGGAAAGTGAGATATCTTTACTGTTAATCAACCATGACATTTTATACCGCGGTTTATTCCGAAAGTAACCATGACATCACAAATGAAAAGCAGGAATTTAAAAGCAGAAACCAGAAACAAAGCAAGTATAAACAAAAAACCGGAAGCGAAACATCAAAACCTTTGAAAGGTTAAAGGCAAAAACCAAAACTAAAGCGAACGAGGTTATAACATGTGATAAAAACTGGAAAGCGACAGTCACAGAAGACACAGATCTGTTAGAGAACAACAAAACTGGGAATCTTGTATACAGAATTAGAAATAACTAACTAGAATGAGGAGTCAGGGGCAGGGACAGAAAAGTGGGGTGATGGACAAAACACAAAACAGGTGATGGGGGAGAGAAAAATGACGATTTCAAAATAAAAGAAAACAAATTAAACAAACTCATCAGATTAAAAACTGTAAAACATATCTTTGAAAGAAAATACAAATAATGTGTTTTCACTCGGGCAATAAAAATATGTAAATATATCAATACATTATTTTAAAATAAGCACATTAAAGAATAATAATAACAGCAGCAACAACAATAATAACGATAATAACATTATTATTATTATTTTTTAAAATTATTATTATTATTATATTATTATTAACAACAACAACAACAACAACAATAATAATAATAATAATAATAAAATTTCATGACAATTACATATATAAAGAAATAAATTCACCGATGAATAAATATATTTAACATTAAAGTATGCTATGATTCCTGCCAGACTTTCCTTGCTAGACACAAGTGGTGGCCAATCAGATACATGCACTTTGTGTTACATTTTATTGTATAAAAATTCTTAAAATAAAGTTTGATTTGTTTTGATTTGATACAAGCGAAGACTGGGATTGTCTAAATGGTACGATAAGGAAGGGGGATACAGTATTTAAAGACTGTGGGCTTTTGGCTACAGGGCAGCTACACAGAGCCACTGAGATGGTGAAGTTGGATGTCGGACTTCCATGAAAAATGTGCAAGAAAATGTTTTGTTGTGTTAAAAAAAAAAGGTTTTATCATTTTATTTCTCTATTAATTTATTCATATTAAAACACTGAATTAAGAATTTCCAACATTCATTAAACCTCATTAATGCAAAAGTAGCAACTCAGAGTGATGCTAAAAGAAGGCTGCCACTGATTTCTGTCAGGGATCCCAGCCATTGTTTACGTTGTCCCATTGACTGGTTCAGTTTGATCAGTTGGTTAGGCCTCCTTATCATTTCCTCAATATACCATCCGGATCAGGATGGGACGATTTGTTGTGGTTGAGTTCAGTAAACCCTGATCTCATCCAAACATACTCTCGCTCTGCAGATAAAGATGAGAATGACAGACAGCCAGTAATTTGAGCTAAATTATTTTGCCAAGATAGATGCCAAGAAGAGCCGTTCATCTATGATGATAATGATTTTGGTGGGTCCCCAGTGGAAAGGTCCCATAAACGTAGGACAGCTTGGATGTTATGTATCGTTACGTGCTTTTGTCTGTAGAACATAAACAACAGACCACTTGGTGGAAAAGGGCCCACATGAAGCTCTATGTGGAAAGTCCACAATGTAAATGTTCCTAGACATTCACCAATAACAGTTACAGCCACATCTATACTCAGAGTATACAGTCCCCTCTATATGCTGTACACCATACTGGTGTGATAGATGCTAAATGATGCACTATGTATTTTCCGGCCATAAAACTCTGAGTTTTGGACTCGTTTTATGACACAATGGTATTTATTCTTTGTGTTTCTGTGCAGCAGTGTTCCAGTGCTGAAAACCCACACTTCACAGCTTTGGCTTGCAGGACACTACATGACATTACAGCAGTGTTTCGCTCTATAGACCGCCTCCCACGCTAGCAACCGATCATCAACAAACCACACCGAATGCTTTAAATGTGCACCAAAACTGATTAAAGAAAGACATAAAAAGACCGAGCAAGAGATGAGACGAGAACGATCTTATACTTAAAGCTCACACTCCAGGTAGGATTCAAGATGGTTGCCAAATTAGCCACAGTTAGGTGGGGCACTGTTGTTTCACGGTTTCATAGTGCCTCTGTAAGGCCCATTTATGCTCTATGCAAACAATGAATATGGAGCATTTTGTCCATCCTCAGCATCAATTATCTTCATAAATTAAACATTTTTGGGGTTTGTGTAGTAGCATTCCTGAGGTTGTAGTATCACTGGAAATTGTGGGGGCAGTGTTGAGTAGTACAGTTGATGTATAACCCATGAAAGGAACAGAGAAGAATAAGCTGTGATTTATTTAATTGATGCACAGACCACCCTTTTGTGCATTTTCATGACGTCCTCCACCAACTGCATGTTTGCTATTGTCGGAAACCAACATCAAAACTCTAAACCCTGCACTGCCCTCTAGTGGCGGTTTCTCTTAATTATGACAATGTTACGCATAAAATATGATGGCAGATGCATTTGAAACAGATGTAGCTATTTTTGTAAATAAAGTAAGCACAAATGAGCCTTTAAACAGTGTGTATTCCCTGAAAAATACTTTTACATTTATATTTCTCAAATATAGCAGTTCAAAGTGATGCAGTATGCATCCTCACAGTGTCTCCTGGGTGTGAGAAATGGACTGTGCAAGTCCACAAAGGTACAGTGTTAGCACTTGTTTGGAACTGGTTCCAAATACACGTCACTGATTCGGTTTAGCACCTGTTGCTGCTAAAGATGCCAGAACAAGTGATTTATTTCAACGGCTCAAACAAAGACATGCTGCTGAGTGGAGGAATGACTGCAGTCGACCAAGCCGATACTGAAGAGATTCGCTCTTAATTCGTTGTTTATGTTGGTAAACCGTTGAGTCATCCCTTTGATGCATTGTGTCCACAACATTGGACACCTATTTACAGGTTGTTTTCTAGTATATTCATATATGAGGGTGGTATGTTTGCAATTTTGCCACTTCAGTGGACATTAGGAGAGTCACCCGACCCACTGCCACTCATTGAAGAATCAGCTAATATAGTATAAAATTTTATGTGTGCATGTACATGTGTTGATCAACTTTAATTCAGCGATTAATAGTACAATAAAACCATACTTGTCAACTTTTATAGAATATTTCCATTATGTAAATATGACAAAATATTATTTTATAAAATTTCTATAGAATAGATAAAATAAAGATGAGTAAAAAGCCATTTAATATTTAGGACAAAGAAAAGTGTCTGTACATGTATGTAGAAGTAAAATGCTGTATGTAAAATAAATGTGGCATTTTTTTCTTTAATTTTTCATGGATGAGAGGGTTAAAATGGAGCCTTATGAACGTTCAAATTTCCAAGGTGTTTATGTTCACTTCCACAGAGTCAAGTCCTCCCATTTTGGTTCTAGTTAAACTGGTGCGAAAGCAGGCCGGTTTACCTGAAGGCACCAAATATTTGAGGCTCCAGAAGGAAGCTAGAGCTGGGTCCAGAACCACAATGTTGTCTGAAAGTGCTAACAGATACACAGCCATGGTTGGAATTTAGCTGTCTTCTAAGAAGTCATTTACATCATTTTCCCTGTTTTTCCAGGCAGAAAGAGATCATGGAAGCGGTCGCGTTGCATTTATGATGTCTTTCCATCCCATTGAAAAGTCAGACTTTGACAAGTTTGCTTATTAAAGTGCAAAACCGTTAAGTTTAATGTTATTTTTTAACAAGTTTAGTATGTTTTCAAGAAAAAAATGGAACAAATATTGGATATTGCTCATCCCTACCCACAAGTTCCCAATATCTTTACCAGTACCAGTGGTTCACCAAGCACTTGAGCAAACTCTCAATTTCTGCAAACTACTTCCTGTTTGGTTTCTTAGATAAAATTTGCAGCAACTTCTCTGCCAGCTACCTTCACCCCTTAACCAGCAGGGCCCGCCCCCATGTCATATTTATGTATATTTTAATATAAAATCAATTTTAATGTATGATACGTTTCATATTTCAATACCACTAGAGTAGTATTGAAAGATGGCATAAATGCTTTTCTGATACAATGGCAAGACATATGAACTGAATCTATTCATTATCCACAAGGGCTGCGAGAGACCTTTCTTCTGGAACTTTAAAACAAAACAAACCAAAAAAAAACATTATCTTGCACAAGACTGTGTCATCATCTTTGTAATGGTCCAGGAGCGGCCCCCGCTGGTTCGGGGGATACACTCAAGACATGATGAATCATTTCATTTTCTGGCCACCTATTCCATGAGCAGATTCAAACAGGACGAGGTGCATGATAAGTGTAATACCAAGTAATATGATGTAACTAATTCTAGATTAGAAAAGATGAACGCTACGCCAGGAAATGGGGCGCGTGAGGGGGAGACTAAATGCAGGAATCATAATCAGGAGATCAGAGTCAATGAGTGGAGGCCACTGGAGGAGAGTAGCCTATCCGTCACACAACCAGCTGTCTACAGGCCCGGACAGTCCTGTCAAACAACACTTATCCCTGCGTGAGCCCATGCGTGCGCGCACACACACACATTCAAAGTTAGAGAGACCTGAGACCCAGGGTTAATCCCCCCCACATCCAACCACCCATCAGCTTTTGCATAAGAAGATGACATCACAGATCAGTGAGGGATTGGTTAGGTGGCCGTCACTGAGTGTATCCGCACTGGTAAATTTATCTTCGTGGGCGCCAAATGTCCTCACAATGATGGATGCAAACATAGAAAATGAGGTCACATTAACAGGAAGCACAATAAACCTGGATTTTTTTTATGAACCCAAGAGACGGTTTATTTCTACTTGGCAGCGATTGGAGACCTTTAATTCCCAAGATTACCAGAGAGGAAGCAGTAGGCCTTAGATTTAGGTTAGGTCCTCACAAAGCTGGAAGGAGAAATGTTTGTGTGTGTCTGTTGTTGGGATTGGACAGCCTTTGCTGTGGCATGTGGAGAGTGGGGATGGTTGGGGGTGGTGGTGGTTGAAAGGCATCTGTTTAATACTCTTATGTAAAGCAGAACTGTAATACACTTCCCTCTAGCTTCTAGTAGAATCATTATTAAAGGTCTGGATTTCCCCTGCTGTTTTCCTCCTCCTCGTTTTTCCCCGTTTGCAGTTGAAACTTTGTCTTGTTGACTGACTAAGCAGTTCAAGATTAATTTGATTATATTGACCAGTTTGGTGATTAGCAGACCTGTTGATTAAGGACTAGCTTAACATCGACTGCACAATTCTCTAAAAATGAGCTTTGACGGCATTCTTACATCTCAGAATCCCTCATTGTTTTCCATGGTGATGCTATAGCGATAGCATCTTTAACCAGATGTTTTTGCTATAGCGTTAGCATCTTTAACCAGATGTTTTTGCTATAGCGTTAGCATCTTTAACCAGATGTTTTTGCTTGAAGAAACACAGTAAAGTGGTTCTGCATTTTCTCTTGCGTTAGCAGCAAAATTACTCTTCCTTTAAACTATCTTCCAGAAAAACCTGTGTTTATTTGCCAAACTGTTGACTTTACCCACTTTGTCCTAATCATGGACCCACCATCTGGTGCCATGACACATAAACACCATACATTATCTGAGAATGAGATACTTAGTATGACTAAAGGCAGGAAATCATCATGCATGCAGACCAAAGCTTTTGTCTGGAAACCATCCAAATCAGTGGTGGATATTGCTGATGAGTTTGAGCTCTTGGGTCACATTCAGTCCAGTAGGCTAATTCACTTTGTGTTTGTTTTGCTAATAACATTTACAGACCAAATATGACCTTTTCAGATCTGCTGGACCTGTGCATTTTGATCTCCCGGTTCTTCATGGCATTTTGCTGGAAGTGGAATATCCCCAGCGGTTGCCTTAAAGGCTTCTTCAGGCCATGATATCTTGATATGTGCAAGGCTAAATAATCAGAAGCAATTAGTCAGACTCAGGAGACATTAAGCTGATGGTTCTCTGTTTGACTGAAAGTTGCCTGCTGTTTGATTTGAAGCACTTTACAAGCTAAAATTCACAGCAATGTTCAGAAAATTTGGTCCTATGCTCTGATATAAAAATCAGTCTCCAAACTAGGCCACGTGCTCTCAGTGCAGATAGAAACCAGATTTGCCCAAATCTACAGATCAGATCTGCTTCTCAAACTTGGTCAACTCATGAGTTTATTCAGTTTTTTTTTATGTTTTGACAGAGTCAGCCTTAAACAAACCTTCTAATGAACATGTTGTGTTGGAGTTGACAGATTAAAGCTTTGCACATTCACAATGGCGTTAGCCTTTAATTAGAAGCTCTAATTTTGGACAAAACTCTTATTTAGGGTTATGTGAGAGGAGATAAGTCCGTGAGTCCTTCTTTAAATACCTGACACATTTAAGGACATGACCCCATCTGTCTCAAGGGGCAATGTCTCTTCTTAAGTACCTGCCTTATTCTTAAGGAGGATAAGACTTACAGTAGCAACAGAGATACACTGTTCAAATCTGTAACATTGCAGTTTTTGCTGTATTATTTCAGTTTTTTCCTGTAAATTTTAATAAAATGGGGAAGTAATATTATAATATTATGGAAATCAAGTAAGTTTACATGTGTAGTATGAAATAACTTGAAGTACATAAATACATGAAACTAAAGAAAAAAAAACTTAATCTGCACAATTGTTTTAGTTTCTGTTGTTTCTTTATAGACAATCTTTCATTTTAAAGTGAAATTATTTCCATATGTCTATGGTATAAATACATTCATAAAATTAGTTTTATAATTTGTTTCTTGTTTGTCACAGTGTTTTTTATGCTTCCAGAATGTTACCATTTTTTACAGTGCGCTTTTAGTCTGGAGGAGACTACTGGACTTATAATACAGTTTGCAAGGGATATTTTTATTTTCATAGGTTAATTAGTTGCCTGAACTTGTTTGTCAACTTTCAAGGTGTTTGATAAAGTAAGAGGAGTTCCTCTGAGACTCACCAGTTGACCAGCATGGCAGCATCGTTCCCAGATATAAAAGGAAGTTCCCCGCTGGCGTTGTGGAATACAAATCCTTGCGAGAAAAGTAGTAAGATCCACCAGAGGAGCATGTTCCTCCTGATTCCTTCACCCCAAGTCCTGTAGGGTTCCATGCATCAAGGGTGGAGGTGTCCCAGGTCAGCAGCACCTGGATTCGTTCGAATGACTCCCACAGCAGCAGAAGGGGGAGCGGTTGGGGGCCAGGTGGCCTGCAGTCATGAAGGCATCAGGGGGCCAAGATGATGGCACTGGAGATGTCCTGATGGAAGCATTTCAGTGGCAGAAACCTTAATAAATTCACAAATTTCCTTCACTCGTATCCAGCTGTCAAGTTCCTTTGCATTCCAGCCAGTCCCACGAAGAATCGTTCATCATTTTTCCCAACAAGCAGCGGCCAAATCAGAGAAAAAAGAAAAAAAAAAGATAATATAAAAAGGGAAAAGACAGGGAATACCCACACTGCTAGCCCCCCTCCATCCCACCAGTGATTAGCAGCAGCGAGTGTCCTCCCTCTCTGTAGCTTAGTGTGTGTACAGAGGTGTGTGTCAGCTGGAACTTGGAAATCATGCTTCATGTGTGTGCCGGCACCAGGATTGGCAGACTGCAAGGGGCGGGGCTTCTTCAGCGAGGATCCCGGGACAGGAAGCACCCCCACCACACACACACACACACACACACACACACACACTCATCCTCTTCGCTCCTCTCCCTCTCTTTCTCTCACTGATGGCATGATGCAGATTGTAACCAGGGATTAGGGAGGTTCAAAAATCGGATTTTGCCTGGAGAAAGCCTTGTGTATTACTCAGTGTATGCGCGTGTACGTGCGGCGAGTGCGTGTGCAAGCGAGAGAAAGAGAGTTAGAGATGCATTGGATTTTTTTTTTAATAGTTTTTCAGCGCCTGCAGCTGCAAACTGCTGCCGACCAGGGGATTTATTTATTTTTTTAAAGCTTAAAATGCAATCTTTAGTAGTTCTACTGAATATCATGTCGTCCCTTTTCCTCTCTGGATTTACCTCCTGCCATCATCGCCTGCTGACATCAGCTGCACCGTAATCTATTGTGGTTCTCCTTATAATTAACTCCACTTTTCATCATTTTCCACATCAGTAAAGGACTTGAAGGCAGTCTGATTCACCGTGATGTTTCTCTTTATCGTTTAGCTTTTCCACCTGTCGCTTCGTTTTAATCTCTCCATCACAAGCCTCTTCTATTCTAACATACCCCAAAATGAATTAAGTATATCAACATAACTACAAGGCTATATGTATTATTACAGTTTTAAAATCAAGAATCAAGACATGTTACTGTGTCAGAGTAAATTTACTTGCAGGTTTTCCATGTATCCCGGCTCCAACACACCTGAGTCAAATCAGTCATTGTGCAGAACTTAATAGACTGTTGGGTCCATTTAATGTGAGCCAGGTGTGCTGGAACATCGAAAACCTGCAGGATTATGATCCTCAAGACTGACTCTGGACACCCCTGGAGTAAAGTAATGTACGTGTACAAAAGTAAAAGCTAAAACTAAGTGAAGTTCAGCAGTTTTACAGACGTTTTAACCAGCTGGTCCTACTGGCAGAACGTGGCATTTAGGTATCTATATCAGTGTCCCTTTTAGGTACCTACATATGTTAACCACCAAAGGTAAACTCAAACTCTTGAGATGCAAGTGATATACATCATTCCAGGCTGCAATAAAACTCTTATTTTAGAGCAACTGCAAATGCAATATAGTGTAATCAATCAGCCGATGATACGGCAACAACAATGTTTCTATTACATCAGCTACAGTTCTGGTCCAAAGCAAGTCTTATATCCATAATAGTCCCTTTAGCTTTACATGCTGGGAAGATTTTGAAGGGTTAATAGTGGTGTGAGGTAGTTAAATATCTCAGCAACGCATCTCCTAATTCTAATTATCAACACTATCACTGGTCAGAGTCAGTAAAATAGATGGATAAAGCCTAAACTCACCTTAGACACACCACAAGGATCCAGAAAACCAGGTGAAGTAAAAATTCTGATCACACATGACTCAGCGTTTATTGTGTTTAGCATAGCATTTTATTAGTAAAACTGGATGGCAAACAAACACTTTGGTGGATGAATTATTAAAGACCAGAGCCAATGTACAGCAATACTTTATTTTTTAACCTTATTTGACTTTTTATTTACTTTCTTTACTATAAATCTATTCTATAAAACATATTCATATCATATGTTGTCATTTATATCTATGGCTCCCAATCTGGGGTCCCAAGGTGGTCCAGCGAGTTGCCAAGCTTTGACCATTCAGATTAATCATAACAAATGATTTGTCATGTTTTTTAAAGACTGCTGGTAATTTACATTTGGCTCCATCAAAGGTATGACTCAGCCAGAATATATTACTGATGCTGAGTGAGTGATACTGGTGAAAGCTGAACCAGGCATGGTCTAAGTGCTGGGTGGGGTCCTGGTTCCTCAAGGAAAATGGGTTGAAAACCACTGATTTATATAATATTAGTATTGAAATAACTTTTAAAATCATTTTCTTATTCTGTAATAATTACAATTTATGTGAATATATATTGGAAATTTCATAACATATTTAATTATTCAGTGAGTGGCAGCATATTGGAGGAGTCATTTATGTCCATTGAAGTGTATAATTTGCAAATATACTATCCAGATCCATGCATGAACCAGAAAACACCTTCAAATAGGCATCACTCTACTGGATACTATGCAGCAAAGAATATAAAAGCTGATCAAATGGGTGTTCAGTAAGTTTAAGACAGCGAAAAGAAAGGACTATGAAATAATGGTATATTATGGTCCCTTCCATCCATGAAAAAAGTCTCATCTTTGATCTCTAAGGATGTCAAGAATCGTGACATTGATGTGCTTTATTTGGAAGCACAATCTCTGACATAAAGCCACTTGCGTCTCACTTTCAAACCTTCTCCCATCTCTCTTCCCTCTCAGGACAGTACACGGTGATGATGGCCCACTTTTACCTGAAGAGGAAGATTGGATACTTTGTCATCCAGACATACATGCCGTGTTTCATGACTGTGATCCTGTCCCAGGTCTCATTTTGGCTAAACAGAGAGTCCGTTCCTGCACGGACTGTCTTTGGTGAGTGAACCAGCTTTAACAGCCACAGACAGGTATTAATAAAGTTTCCAACTTTGAGTATAAGGTCACTTTTGCCTGTTCATGGCCTTTGTTTGCTCTCAGGGGTGACAACAGTGCTGACTATGACCACCCTCAGCATAAGTGCTAGGAACTCGCTCCCCAAAGTTGCCTATGCAACAGCTATGGACTGGTTCATCGCTGTCTGCTACGCTTTTGTGTTCTCTGCCCTCATCGAATTTGCCACTGTTAACTACTTCACCAAGAGGAGCTGGGCCTGGGATGGCAAGAAGGCAATGGAAGCACAGCATCCTAAGGTAATGCCTGTTTGAACTCAAGGCCCATTTATGTGTGAGACCAAAAATAGATACATGCAAATGGACAGACAGCTTCGTCCATCTCCGGCGTTTGTTACATGAGTAATTTTGTCCATTTTCAAAGGGCTTAGCTATCCGTCATATGACGTGGAAAATAGAGCAATACCGCCAGAAATTAGGGGGGGGGGGGTGTTTGAGTTGTATAGCTGGGATGCAACTGCTGAAAGGGACAAACCAGAGAAGGCGAATAGGAAGAAGACAATGTAGAAACTGACAAATAGAAAGCACCCGAAGACTATGCAAAAGTAGTCGGGAACAACAAAAGTTTAATTCTTCTTCTAGTGTTTTAAGTCAGTTGTAAACAACTTCATACTGGTGCATTACCGCCACCAACTGATGTGGAAGTGAACTCTGAACTCAGCACTACCCATTAGTGGATCCATCCATCCATCAATTCCCTCCCGCTTATCCGGCGCAGGGGCAGCAGCCTAAGCAGGGAAGCCCAGACTTCCCTCTCCCCAGCCACATTTGCCAACTCTGCGGGGGTATCCCGAGGCATTACTAGGCCAGCCGTCGAGATATAATCCCTCCAGCGTGTCCTGGGTCTTCCCCAGGATCTCCCCCCTAGAGACATGCCTGGAACACCTCACCAGAGAGGTGTCCAGGAGGCATCCTGACCAGATACCCGAGCCACCTCAACTGGTTCCTCTCAATGGGTGAGCCCGGCCACCCTTCAGAGGAAACTCAATTTAGCCGCCTGCATGTGAGATCTCATTCTTTCCACTAGTGAATGAACTGACCACAGCAACATAAGAAATACATGGAAGTATGAAGGCGGCAATATATGAAAGCATTTAAAAAGGGACGTCTCCATTTATGTATGTAAGGGAGCAGAAATTGGCCTTTATAGTGCAGCAACAGCTTTAATTTGAGGGTGTTCACATTGAAACTGGAGGAAAGGTTTAGCAATTAAAATTCCTGCCTCTATTTTAATGGACCAAAAGCAACTGGACAATTAAGTCTGAAGTTATATGGCTTATTCTGTCATTAATCCATCAGCAGTCAAGCAGGTAAAAGGTCTGGAGTTGGTTACAGCTGTGACAATAGTGTTTGTAAGGCACTGGTGTGAACCCACATCATGCAGTCAGAGGAAGTCTCAGTGGATGTGAAAAAGACTGATATCTCTGATAATAAAATCTGTCAGAGATAGTATACCAACGAGTACTACCTAGTATACATGTTGCAATATTTAGCAAGTTTCCAGACCTCTCTAGGCATCAGTAGCAATAAATCTAGGAACTTCTTCTGGTGATACTGGAAACTTTTGGATGCCATTGAGTAAATGAGTACAGTTTACTCCACTCAATGAGCAGCAGGTGCTGCTGCAGACCCTTCCCCCATCCAACAGCACTCAAAAGAGGCTTGTTTCTCATGCAACGGTCCCTACAAGCTCCCAGCAGCAGGCAGAGTGGGAGATGTTCACCTCTCCTTCATGCCCAGACTGAAAAAGGAATCACGCAAAGCTGCCACTGGCTTATCCTACCCTGGCTTAGTGAGATATTAATATATGTTAATGTAGACCGGAGATTCCCATTCAGCCACAATCCAGCAGGTTTTCCATGTATACCTGCTCCAACACCCCCGACTTGAATTAATGAGTCATTGTGCAGAACTTGACAATACTGTTCAGTTCATTTAATTTGATTCAGCAGGAATACACTGAAAACCTACTAGATCTTGTATCTCAGAGGACTGGAATGAGTAATGTATTAAGTTTTAGACAAATTTAGAGTATCTTTTCATAATGTTTTTGCCTGTTCCAGATGTTATTCCTCTCCCTTGCAGGATCTGTTAGAGTTATTCATAAAAGGCTGAGTATACAGATTTAAAAAATGACATTTAGCGGTTTTTAGGACAACCAAAGACTACTTTTCTTACTTATGAATTAGACACACTACATGGTATTTTGTAGTGGGTTTAAAAAAAAAAAAAAAAAAAAAAAAAAGCTGCAGCCTAAACCTACAGAATATTTAGGGAGCAGAAATTAAAACCACAGGCTGGAGAGCAAAATTATTGCTATAAATAAAAACCTCCACTCCACAAAAAGGCGATAATGCTACCACCTGAGTATAATTAATCACAATAGTCAAATTTTACAGAAAACTCTGCAAAATAGTCTTTTAGTTTTCTATACCTTGTATTGATCAAAATATATGAAATATGCCTCACACTTTCAAAACTAAACAAAGAAACAACAAAAACTGGTGATAGCACAGATAACGGGCTCCTCATTGTCTCCTGAAATGAATCCATTGCTTGATCTGCTTCCTTTCACTGCAGAAACGAGACCCCATGGTGCTGTCGAAAAAGCCCAACAATGTTTGCTCAGCAGGTGTCAACTACACTCCCAACCTTACCAAGGACGTGTCCATTTCCACCATCTCCAACACCACATCGGTGCAGCTGCGAGCCTCTGAGAGCAAAACGGTGGACCCAAAGAAGACCTACAATAGCGTCAGCAAGATCGACAAGATGTCACGGATAGTGTTCCCCGTTCTCTTCGGAACCTTCAACCTCGTCTACTGGGCCACATACCTGAACAGAGAAGTGGTGAAAGGAGTTGCCACTTCGACATAGTTCCTCTTTCCCCTTCCTGTTTTTTCTTGTTCAGCTTTTTTCTGTGACAGTTTTTGAAAGAGATTACAGCTGTTTGACCCTAATTGGAAAATGAGTGGACTAAACGGAAGAGGGGCTGTTGTAAGCTTTAGAAAAGTCATGTAAAAACAAATATCTGCTCTTGAAGAACAAAAACTATATTCAGCTTTTTCTAATTCAAGCACTTTGAATGGATGCAAGGCTGCAACAGAATCCCTTTCCTGTTTTTAAAAGGCCAAAAAAAAAAAAAAAAAATACTGCTTGATATTGAAGAAGCTGCCTAAGAGACCAACAGGGAAGCGTGTGCTTTGCTCTCTTACTCATCTAACTAAGCTGCAGTTTGCATGATGTTCTCTTTAATGGGAAACCATGAACTCCACTTTGTCTTGAATACCGACCATGTATATGTCAATCTTTGCTTAAAGTAACGGTGCACACTTAATTTGCAACTGAATTGTAAAAAAAAAAAAAAAAAAAAAAAAAAAAAAAAAAAAAAGATTTGAAAAGGTATCAAATCTTACATGACATGGAAGAAAAGTGGTGAGATTAATGCTGCAAGTGTATTAATAATTTAGTTTTATGTCTGGTGTGAAAAATTTACCCTCTTCATTTGCAGTTATTTATTGTTCTGTAGCTTTATGATTCAAAGCCATTTGCTTCAGGCCTGATTAAACAAAAACACTGGAGAACAAGAGTTTTAAAGAAACAAAAACTTAGGATCCTACCTGAGGGTGGAAAAAAGGGAATTCATAGAAATATTACTGAAGAGCTCTGAAATGTTTAAAAAACTAAATGAAAAACTCAACATTTAGTGCATCATGACAGCAAGAGGCCTACAAACTTAAATAACCTTTTGGCGCACTTGCGTAGGATCCCTGCTGAGGATTGTGTTAGCCAGATTTCAATGAGGTAATGGGTTTAAAACATCATTTAGGCAAGAAAACACCTTACTACTTTGTCCATGCAACACCATAGAAAACTACTGATCCCTAAGAAGTCAGTTTCACATAACAACTTTGACAACAGTAGTTCAAACTAATATCCAACAAAGTTGTGCAATTCTTTTCTGTGTAATAAATTGCCTTAAGTTCAGGCTCAGAAAAATTAATAAAAATCTAAGTATACAGTAAAATTTTGCCAGTGAAAGACAAAAACAACAAAAGAAATATCTTAAAATAGGCACCATATCTTGCTAACTATTGTGGCAGTATGCTAGAGCTAGATCTGACATGCTAGTGAAAGACCTTTATATTAATGTCCAAATGCCTTGCTATGAATGTTGCCATTTGCTCTCTCTAGCAAATGTTTCTCCAAATTGTACATGAAAAAGCTTCAGTGGAAAAAAAGAAAATCTTTCTTGCTAGCACTTGTGCTAACCAGCAAGCAACCTTATTATCTCACTTGCTAACAGCCCAACTACAACACTTCTTTCAAGAGAGGTTATTTGTGCCTAACTTTATAGAAACCATGTTTCACCTGATATGTTTGATGGTTTATATTCTGAACAAGAGAGATGACAGGTAAAAAGTGTGATAAATAGTAAATAATGTTTTGATGGCAGTGGATAGTGATCAACAACACAGTCAATAGGGCTCCCCAATTTTGTATGAATTTTTTCATTAAAAAGCTTCATCAAAAAAAGATAGAAAAAGCTTTGCAGCTAGCATTTAAGCTAGCTAGCTAGCAACCTCAGCTGCTCACTTCCTAACAGGCCAACTGAATCAGTGTTTCTAAGAAAGGTTATTTGTGCCCAACTAAACAAACCATGTTCTTTTAGCGTATTGGGTGGCTTATTTTTGGACAAAAACATTGTAAGTAAACAGTGTTATAGTAAATAACTGTTAAATGATAAACACAGACACCTGTGTTAGCCAGCTAGAAACTTCATCAGCTCACTTGCTAAAAGACCAACAAGAGAAGTTATTTATGCCTAACTTTATAAAAATCATATTTATCTTAGCATATTTGGTAGTTTATTCTTTGACAAAAGATGTTGCATTTGCTTGCAATAGCTTTGAAATGGCAGTATATGTTAGTGGATAAGGGTGAAGAACACAATAAGACACAGAAAGATTCCCCTTTCATGGATTCTTTATCAGTAAAAAGCTTAGCTGAAAAAGAAGGGGGAAAAAAAATAATAGTATTATAAATAGTAAATAATACGATCATAAACGACACAAGCAGTAAGAATGTTTTAGGTGAATTTAATCAATAAAAAATGTCACTAAAAATGGAGGGGAAAACAGTTTTTTGCTAGCATCTCTGCAAACCAATTAGCAACTTCCTTAGCTTACTTGCTAACACACCAACAAAGTCAGGTCTTCTAAAAAAAAAAAAAAAAAAAAAAGAAAAACTATATGTGCCAAACTTTCCACAAATCACCTTTCTGTTACTAATTTAGGTGTATTGCTTAACAAAGAAGGTTATAATAATTATAACAGGGTTATAAATAGTATAACTTTTAAATGGATATTGATAGTTTCAGTTATGCGTTCATGTATTGTATCAAAATTTACTTACACCCCCATGTGGCTTAATATTAGTTATATGTTTGTAGGGCATTAGAATTGTATTCCACACATTGTTTTCACAAGTTTAGTTCACCCCAAGAGTGAACCCAGTTTTCACTGGAACACATTGATTTTTTTCAGAATTCTCCATATCATGATTGTTGGCGAGACAGAGCCTTGAAACTGCATAATGTTTTGGATGAATTAGGCCAAATGTCAAAAGGAAGTCATGTAAATAGTTTTTTCATTTTCAACCTAAATCTTTTCTTTGACAGGGAAAAAACCCCCAGATTATGTTGACGTTTCAGCCCTCTGAAAAAAAATGTCTAAGTTGCAAGTTGATTTTCGATATATCAAGGGTATGTTCTTTTCTTGGATGTGTTTTTCTTAAGGTATGTGCTACTTGTGTAAAATAATTTTGATCTTGTTGCTTGTAGAACAAAAAGAGCTTACATCGGATCATACTTAATCGCTGAGCTAAAGCTGATTTTTTATGATTTATACTTCTACTTTGACTTAGCTAAACTTGGAGCTGTGAACACATGCTGTGCCATTATCGCTTGGAATTGCAGCTGCACAGCATGCATGACTTGTTGGTCTTTGGTGAGACATACTCAGGAACAAAAGGACTCATGTTCTCAGCAGAAGAGTTGCCTCTGAGTCAAGGTTTCTTTAATCTCATGGTTGTTGAAGACCACGGTTCCCCGTCATATTTCTGCTGGAAGCTCTGTGCTGGATAACTTTGATTAGCAATGGCATCAAGTACTACTGGATCAGCTTAGCTTTGCAGGCTTAAACTGGACCTAAAAGTCAATAAGATATCTGCTATGCTGCATTGTTTTTGTGCCGAACGGACTGATATTAAAGCTGCAATGTTTGCTGCTATTCGTCAGTTGAGCTTGAGTGATTGTTAGCAGTAAAATGCAGCTAGGAGTTGATGTGTTTATCTAAGACTACATCCACATGGATACCAAGGTTTCTGTAATTTCACCATTCAAAAAATGTGTGTATTCACAAAAAACCCAGATATAGTGTATGTTCCAGGCCTGTAAGTGGTGCTGTAATGCTGCCAAAGGAAAACACCAATAACAAAGAAGGAACAACAGCAATTCTGAAGAAACTGATTTGATAAACAAACATACGAAGAAATGGTGGAAAATTAAGCTAAAAAGGAGACATGAATACTGGTCACATTTTACCTCCAGTTGGAGTACTTGAGAGTAAGTGACAATTACCAAGCAGTTTATGTTGCCGTTGCACCAGCCTGGAAAAATGGACGCCTCCGAATTAGTCATTTTTTTTTACTTCTAAAAAGAAGAAAATCATGAACCTGTTGCAAAAATGTGCACCATGCAAACACCTGCCAGTTTGGTGATTAGTGAACCACACATAGGCAAGACAAGTCTATTGGCATGAAAAAAATTTAACAACAGAGTGACTCAAAGTGCTTTACAGAGACGTTAAAACGTAAGAAACATCAGTTAATAGACACAATTTTTATTTTATAAAAAAGCCTGTCATAATTATGTAATTATGGAGAAAAACTCATTGCTGTTTACACTAAAAACCTAACAAATGCAAAATATATCATAAAAAAGTATTGCCACTGGGCGCAGCAAATTCACTGTTCAGAAAAGGGAAACTTAGACCAGAAGAATGTTGTAACCCTGAACTGAACCGATGGAAACAAAGGACCTTTTCATGAGCCACAATATGTGCAAACTGTGTCAAATTAAGCTCAAATGTACAACAAATAAACCACATTACACATTTCCACATGGAAAGCACTTGAAGTCAATCAAAGAGGGAAAAAGACGCAATTAATCAAATTGTGTTCCTAAAGATTCCCAGTCCTAAATGGAGAAGCTGCTGGAAGGATTTGTGCTGCAGGTGAAGGAAGAGGTGGGACTATGGTGGAAGACAGGAAGGACAATAAAGACTTTAATTCTTCTAAAAATCTGCTTCCAAGTGGATGAAATGTCCAAATGACAAAACTTTCACCCGTTTCCTCATGGAAACGGCCTTAATGTCCAGGGTTGACATGGCAGCCAAGTGCAGATTAGCAGAGCAGGCATCTTCCCAGCAACAGCCGCCATCCTCTGTGTCCGTGCACGCACTTCCCTCTTTGACTCTGCTGCATGTGCACACGATTGAGCCCTTCAACAAATTTGAGCGTATTTGCTGAACTGAACTGTTCCAGCACCACTTAATTTAATGAAATGGAAAGTCAAGCTGAATTATCTCCAAAATTTTACCATTATTTGTTCCTGTCTTTGAAGTTTAAGCTCCTGAATGAGCATAAATTTATTATGTTTGATAAAAAAAAAAAAAAATCTTGGTTATGTGCTTGTGGAAAAAAAAAAAAAAAAAAAAAAACACACAAAAGCCTTCTGATAGCTGAGAATTCATCCAAAAAAAGGCGTCATTGCCCTGCAGGTCAGAGGAGCAACATCTTCCCCAACATATATCACCCAATATCTTTCAATATAATCTAATATCATTCAATATCATCTAATCTATTACCATTCAGTATCATCGAATATCATCAAATATCATCCAACATCACTCAATATCACCCAAGATCATCCAATATAATCTAATATCATTCAATATCATCTAATATAATCTAATATCATCCAATATCATCTAATATCATCCAATATCATCCAATATCTTCCATTATAGTCTAATATGATCCAATATCATTCAAAATAATCTAATATCATCCAGTATCATCCAATATATTCCAATATCATCTAATATGATCCAATATGATCAAATATCATTCAAAATAATCTAATATCATCCAGTATCATCCAATATATTCCAATATCATCTAATATGATCCAATATGATCAAATATCATTCAAAATAATCCAATACCATCCAGTATCATCCAATACCATCCAGTATCATCCAATATCAACCCATCCATCCATTTGAAAATGTTTCTATTGCCAGCAGAGATACGACCACCCACCCAGCCTTCCTTTCTTCAGCCACTATGACAGACTCATCAGCCGTACATCTGTTAGAAGAGGGATTTAGTTCCGCTTAAGTTGCTTTCACCCGGCCTGGTGAAGGGCGGGGGGGTCCCTTACTGCAAAGCACTTCCCTGCAATTTAAGCCCTGACTGACACAGCTCAGTGACAAACACTTGTTTTTCTCATTGTGGTGTCTGGGCAGCTGTAGCTGGCCAGGGTTCTGGACAAATTTAGGATTGATTAAGCTTCCTTATTTTTTTCTTTTTTTTTAAAGCGTGGTCATGGCCAGCGCCACAGATTTAAGTTTTATACGTCTGAGCCGGAGAATGTAATGTCCATCCAGCCGGGGGGGCTCCAGCAGTCTAATGCAGACACCTACATACGGACCTTCGAGTGCATGAACTTCTCTGATGTTTCTTTCAGCAACTAAAACTTGATTTTATTTTTCTTTTGAGAAAACATGAAGACTTTTGCTTCTTTTCTTTGCAGAATTAAACGAAGCCATTGTAGCTGGTTTTGTGCCACTCATTCGTTGCTTTACGTGCTGTACTTGTATTGCGTATTATACTTAAAACGATGGAATAAAATGGATCAAGAGATGCTTTATATTACACTGCACATGTTATGGCACCGCTGTATGTCCAATGTGGCTTCATTAAATCACTATTAAAGCTTCTCGTGTGAGAAGGATCTCCAGCGATCACTTGTTTGTGGGATTGATTTTTATTATTTTTTTATTACTATCTTAGATTCAACAAGGTGTTCACACTGACACGAAGTTCCACGCATCGCTGCACACCCATGATGGGAATCACCCAACGCAGACTGAACCTGGTGACTCTGTTGGACAGTAAACTCAGTCATGTTGGAGATAAGTTGAGCTTTGTGAAATTAATAATAACGTAGTTTAGTCTCTGAAGTCAGACAAGGTCACCGCTCAGGTTGGAAGGGAGTGCTGAGCTGCTGAACGCCGAGGCGTGATGCTCAGATGGTTAGAGGTCCAGCAGAGGCTGAGTGGGGGGGGTGCAGGAGGGGCTGTAGTCTTGGAGGATTGGTGACATTGTCCTGAGATGGTGCATCATCCTGTTGGAAGTTTCCATCAGAAGATGCTACACTGTGATCAGAAAAAGATGGACAAGGTCAGCAGCAACACTCTGGGTCTGTTAGAGCCCCCCCGCCCCTCCATTACACCACCAAGCGGAAGTCAGACAGCAGGACTCATCTTTGGTTTTCTTAACTTTTTTAAAAGTTCGTTTCAGATCAGTTTGGGGGGGAGTGGAGTGGCTCAGGAGGTAGAGCCGGTTGTCCACTGGCCTGAAGGTTGGCAGTTTGAGCACAAACCAGTGTTCTGTGGAAGACGTTGCACCAGGAACGGCATCCGGTGCAGCTTCTGCACCAGACTGGTAAATGTGAGCTGGTGGTTCTCTGTGGCGTCGCCTTGAGGATGAGACAAAACCAAAAGAGGAGTTCTGACTATACTGATGTAATTTCTAATTGTTTTTGTAGGTTTTAGAAGAGAATTTCATTGTTCTTTCAGGACTTATAATTCACTTTAAATCTCATTTTGTAAAAAAAACCCCAAAAAAACCAAACAAACAAACAAAAAAAAAAACAATATTGCAAAATAATCTTAGATTCTTTATATTCTTTGTATTATAACATAGATGATATTATGGGGAGGGAAGGGAGTAAACAAAAACAAAAAAACAAAAACAAAAAAGAAGCCTGTAGCACTTCATGGAAGGACCTGCGTCCAACTGGACAGTCCACCAGCACCTTCCTACAATGTCCTCTACTGATTTCCTGCTTGTGTTGTTCTCACTCATATGTAAGTCGCTTTGGATAAAACCGTCTGCTACTGTAGAATAGAATAGAATAGAATAGAATAGAATAGAATAGAATAGAATAGAATAGAATAGAATAGAATAGAATAAAACACAAAAACTCACTATTCCATTTAAAAAAATCACTCCTTTATGTGTATCTATCTCATTAAAATAGTGACATCATGGAATCAAATTGGCATTTGAAGGTTTAAGTGAAAGGAAAACTTGTATATTTGGTTGTTTCCAAGTAAAACAAAGAGACAGACATTCATAAGTCATGTTTTTGTAGCAGTAGGAATAAATCTCGCAGCACATCAGCTGCATGTTTTTTTTCCCTCTCTCTTCATTTTTAAATCTTAAATGTCAGCTGGATGATTCCTGCAGGTCACTGCTGGTCATACAGGGAGACAGCAGAAACTTCCAGGCTGCACCTTGTCGTGTTTGGCGGCTTCCCGCCAGCAGAGGGCAGCAGCGTCTCTCCGCTGCTGCCGGCAGGTCTGCGCGCTGCACCTGCTGAGACGCGCGCCTCTCCAGAAATGACTTCTTCTGAGCGCGTGCTGCGACTCTGTGGCGGACAAACATTTGCGTAAAGCCTAAATCTGACTTCCAGTTGAGCTCATCACCAAACAAACTGCAAGCATCTCCACAGATTCCATGTGAACTGCTCCCAGATGATCAGGTGCGCCTTGAAGCTGGTCGGAGCGCAGAAAAGTGAAGTTTGCACATGTTTTAATCCTCTGTTTTAGCGCCATTTCCATGGTTTTTTTTATTTAAAGAGGCAGATTTGAAGATTAATAATAAACACAAACTCTTTGCATGGAGATATTTACACACATAACGTGGCTGTGTGTGTGTGTGTGCGCTCCCAGCTTGATCGCGGCACGGTTCTGGTCCAGGTGGCGTGCACGGTGCATGAGTCAGTGGGTTCAACACCTTCACCAGCAGCAGACAGCGTCACCCAACCAATCTGTTGCCCACACAAGAGGAGGAGGAGGAGGAGGGAGAGAGAGAGGAAGGCGCCGCTGGATCCCGTCGATTCCCACTCCCCTCCTCCCCTTCCACGCGCGCACACACCCCCTTCTTCCCACCCTATCTGCTTGGACTCATCACCCTGATTGATCGTCGGGTGCCTTCCCGGAGGAAGCCCTCCTGCGAGGAGCAAGGAGGACCAAACAGGAGGAGGAGGAGGAGGTGGGGGGGGGGGGTGCTGGCTGGCTGGCTGCTTCGTGGCCGCACATGACGCGCAGGAGAAAGCGCGTGGGCGGATGAGGAAGTTCAGATCTGGGGATTGATGGGAACACACCTACTGTACTGGTGCCTGAACGCAGCAGCAGGCAGCAGCTCACGCGGGGGTCTCCGTGCACCAGTTCCTGTCATCAGAGGGGGGGTGATCCGCGCGTGGGAAGATGACAATCAAGTTTGTGGTCATCCTCGCCACACTTCTGCTCGCGCACGGTGCTCGGTGAGTCTTTCATCTCCTTCTTTCTCTGCTCAGCAGCTTCTTCCTGCAAGTTCAGGAGTTCCCCTCATCGTTTCTGCTTTTTCACAGCAAACAATCCGCGCGTGTTTCCTTTCCTTCTGCTGTTTCTGAGGGCTCCCCCCCCCCCCACACACACACGCACACACGCACACACAGGAGCAGACAAAAACCCTCCCAGCTACAGACAAACCCACAGTCTGGGCTTGTTTTGTTCTGCGACAAAGTTTTTTTCCTGACATAAATCGAGCAAATCTTCTGCTGTCTTTTCCTGTCCAGGTCTGATCTGCTGGAATATGGCGACGACGAGGATCTTCATGACTCCACTGTCAACCAAATGCTGGTCCCCAGGTCGCACCAGGAGGACGCCACAATGATCCTCAACAATTTGCTGAAGGAATACGACAAGACGCTGCGGCCAGACATCGGAGGTGAGGCCACAGGGCGCGTGTTTCTGACCCGGGAGGGAAACTTTAGTGGACGTGGGAGTCGCTTTCCAGGGTGCTGATGGCGCCCCCCCCCCCCCTAATTAGCCTGTCAGCTTTCCACTCCTTCATGACTTTGTTAAAGATGCCTAATTTGTGGTTTTTCATGAGAGAAAGAAGCCAGAAACATTAATCAGGTCAGTTTCAGCCTGGAAGTCTGGATCAGTTATTAACCCCTAAAACTCCAAGACTTTCTGCTTTTTAAAAAAATTTTTTTTTGGATCCACCCTTTTTTATTTACATTAGCGCAGAAAAGCATGTAGAAGCGCAGCTTTTCTAATCCCGGCCATCATCCGGACGTGATGTTTTCAGCCTCAGATGTCAGAATGAAGCTAAAATGATGTAAAATAAACAGATCCAGCAGCATAAAGGAATTTATTTCTAACCGTATTTAGGATAAATGACACACAGATCAAAACCTTTTCTCATCTGCACATCGTTCTCTCACGTCTTCCCTTTCAGAAGAAACAAACACACAACTATTTACTTATTTACACTTCATAAGCAACTATTTACCTGCTATCTTCACAAAACCACCTCCACCTCAGCTGCATCTCAAACTTCTTCTTGCCTTCATTCCAGCCATAAAGGATCATTATTTTCCTGCTTTTCTGATCACTTGTTGATCTTTGGCTGCTCCTGATTGGACGTTAAGGTCAATTTAAGCTCTCTGATTGGTGGAAAGTTTGACAGGAAATGACTTCATCACCATTTCTGGATCCAAATAGAGGGATTTCAGCAACATAGTGATGAAAATGCGATAAATTATGGTGTTTTTGTGGATTGACCATAAAAAGTCTATGAATAAATACTACATGTTGATGGGAAAATCTAATCGAAAAATCAAAAATAGGAAATTTATTGGTTCAATTTTAAAATCGATATTTTGTTAAAAAATCAATTTTACTCAAATAAATAGTAATTTAATATTGTTTTTATTGATCTTTTAACTTGTCTTCTTGGGCATTATAGCAGCAGAATAATGATCTGGCTACTGGGTTGTTTTTCCCCAATTGAAATCAAGAAAAAAAAAGTTTTATACATTTCTTTTGTTTGTAATCTACAAAAATTTGCAATCGCAAAGTGAGAATCACAATTTAAATCAAATTGGCACCCAAAAAAATCGGAATCGAATCGGACAAAAGCGCATCGTCACATGTTGTGTCTGGATATTAAAGAAATGCCTGTAAAATGTTTATTTTTTATCACTTAAAGGATAAATGATCAATTCCCCCACAGAGCTACACCCTACCTTTCCTGATAATTTGTTGATAATACAAGCGAAAGCGATTTACATCGCCGGTGATCTGGTAGAGTTTTATGGGTTAACCAACACTGAAACCATTTTTTCTTAATGCTATCAATAAGTAGCCAATCACATTTCACATCTAAACCCCATAAAAACAAACTAAAGGCTTCATTTCCAAGAAAACATCCTCAGGATTTATTCCAACTGGAAATGTAAAGCCCCACAAAAATAACTCATTCCTTGTTAATGATGTTGGATATTTTACATTCCCACAAACATACAGGGCAGGGAGATAAACTGGTTTCCATTTCATCTCGTGTAACAGATCTGACTTCGGTTTGTATGATGAGTTGAGTCAGGATGGAAGAGAACTCATAATAACTTAAAAGCTGCTCAGATCATAATATGAAAGACATAAAGTGATTTCTAGGTTGTAAACAGCAGCTGCATTTAAACTAAAGGGAGAAAAGTGGAGTTTTCTCTTATTTATGGGTTATTAAACTGGTATTTTACTGGTCTGCTCCATGTGAGAGGGTAAACTGAAACGAGTTTGACTCCACTGATTAAATCATAAAAAAAATAAATAAATAAACGCGGCAAATCCTCAAAGATGCCAGATCGACACCAGAGAATGGAAAAGCAGAACAGTTCTATGTGATTATTCTGCTGATTAGCTGGTTGACGGAGCATCTGATTTCAGGGGTTGGAATAATTTAGTCAGCATCTACAGAGACGACACGACAACTCCTCGTTATGTTGCTGAAAGGGTTCGGATTCCTCCCCCGTCCTCAGGCTGCAGGTCGCTGCTGCCTCGCCTTGAAGATTAACTCCAGGAGCAGAAAACAAACCAGCGTTTCCAGCTGATGGAGACACATTTTCC
The DNA here is from genome assembly GCF_933228915.1 of Telmatherina bonti. Taxonomy (NCBI): domain Eukaryota; kingdom Metazoa; phylum Chordata; class Actinopteri; order Atheriniformes; family Telmatherinidae; genus Telmatherina; species Telmatherina bonti. The sequence goes on along the minus strand of NC_136633.1, from coordinate 23,956,368 downwards.
CCACCAGACAAGGCGCCCATTTGGAAATTCTGAACATCAAATTCAATCATTTTAAGAACCTTTTAAGAAAAAAAATCAAATCAATGAAAGAAAAAAGTCAAGGAAAAATATTTCCCTGCATTTCTTTTCCTTTTCTTGTGGACAATAATAAGAATCAATGACTGTTTTAACCCTTTAAAGGCTCAAAGCCCTTTCCATTGTATTGGACAGAACGTCTCAGGAGCGGTAGCTTGCAGCTCTGAGTGGGAATTGTGATGGATAGTTTCCACTCCAGGTGATCTACAGACATTTTACAGACTTTTATATCCCGTCTGGGAGGTTTACAAACAAAATGCAGTTTATTCAGATGAATCTACAGTCAGTGATCCACGATTACACCGTTATTTAAATATGTTAATCTAAAAAGCCTCTATTCTGATGAAGTCACTTCCTGTCAAACTTTCCATCAATCAGAGATCTTAAATTGACAGTAAAGTCCAATCAGGAGCAGCCAAATATCAACAAGTGAGCAGAGAAGAAGACAAATTCTGTATGACTGGAATGAAGCTAAGAAGTTGAGGCACAGTGGCGCCTAAAAGCAGCCGAGTCGGAGTTGCTTGTGTGAGGTTAGCAGGTAAGTAGAAGCATAAAAAGTGGAAATCAGTGAAGAGTTTCTGTTGTCTGTTGTGAGAAAAGGTTTAATCACCATGAATCTCTGTTATTTCTACGGAAAACTACCAGTAATAGTTTACTTTATGCTGCTGTATCTGTTTAGTTTACATCCTTTTTGCTTCATTCTGGCATCTGAGGCTGAAAACATCCCGTCTGGATGCTGACTGGGATTACAAGACTTCAGCTTCTACATGCTTTTCTATGTTTAAAAGAAAACAAACAGACCGTAAAACAACTGCTTGGCATTTCAGGGGTTAATAAATGGAAAAGTTAATAATTTAGTCACAGTTAAATGGTCTAAACTTCCTTTTCTACTGACTTTTGGTGTTTTCTTCCCAAACCACGTGATAGAGAAGCTTCAGGCCGGCTTACTTTCACTAGTTTTTTGTCTAAAAGTCTAAAATGTTCCCTGAAATTCACCTGATCAGGCAGTTCAAGTGTCACAAAGAAAGAAAAGCAGCTCCAGAATACGTACAACAGATTGCTGTTGCACCTGTTTCTCATTTTCCAGAACCTGGAATGAGAATTTCAGCCTCTGCCATTTTGATTTGTGCGACTGTGCGCTTGGCCTCGGCGACTGCTGGCGCTCCGGGGGGGTGGGGGGGGTTTCTGTGACGCAGGCAGCCCAAACAGGTGCCAGCTAATTACACCGCGTGTGATGCAGTCACGGTTAAACCGGCGTCGCTTTGGCCTGTTTACTTCCTCCTCGGAGTTCCGATTCTCTGTGTTTCCAGCTGTTCTGGCATCACGGCTGCTTTAGGTTCCTCTTGCTGACGGAGAAAATGTGCACGTGTTTCACCAAATATCACGAGACAATCTGCAAACGGACCGTGTTCATGTAATTCCATCAACCACAGGCGGGCCTTTTGCTCCAAATCTGAATTTATTATCGAATTAAAGAAGCTAAAGATGACGTCATTCCATCGAATACTAAAACACCAGCAGCGATGCATTCAGGGACCCTCGTAAATGGGAACCACTGTTTGTTCTGGGTGGCAGCTTTAGCTCAAATCCTCCCTCTGATTGCACCCACATCACTGCCGCTATGCTTATGGTGCAATCATTGCTTTTGAGCTTCTTGGAGGGTAAAAGTCCTCTGAGACCTCTAATCAAGCGCTTGCTGGTTTGATACCTGGAGTGTTGTTGTCGGTGGGCAGCAGACTGGTAAATTCCCCCTTGTGATGTGCATGTGTCCTGCTTTGTTGCTGCTGCTTCATCTTTTTAGAGACGAAGACAGTTTGTGTTTGTAGATAAGTGTCTGGTGAGGTTGTAGTAGCCTTCCCCTTAACGTGAAGGCTGACATTTACTCTGGTCTCTGCTGAAATCCTATTTTTATCTTCTTTTTATTCCAGTTTGACCCAACAAACAACACTTTTCCTGTATTTTCTTATTCTTTTCTTTTTTACCCTCGTTATTTCCTATTTGCAGTCAGCAGTGCGATCTAATCTGTGGAAACCATTTGGGAGCTTCTGAAGCAAAGGCTTTGTGGTTGCTTGCTGTGATGATGTTGTAGTTGAATAAACAAGCGCTGTGTATAAAGACCTCTCTCCTCAAAATATCCCATGTTTTTCTTTAGGAAGAGCAAAAGGAATTGAGTAAACACCACCAGAACACACTTCCAGCATAAAAACAAAAGGTGTATTTAAATACATTGCTGACACAGCGATGTGGAAGAAGCACTTCTGCTATGATGAAGAATTTACACTGAAAAAAAGCACTTGTTAAGTGAAATCATGGAAATTATTTCTAATTAAATAAAATGCTTTAATGTAGTGAGGAAGAATTTTGTTGATTGAAGTAAATGTAAATAATCTGGTTCAGCTTGATGTATCTGGGTTACTGTTTGTTAATGAACATGGTTCAGTTCTAGTCGATCTGTAATAGTAATTATAAAATGTTTACTAAGGAGAGGACTGGAGTTTTTTTTTTTTTTTTTTTTTTATATGCAGTTTGAGACCTTTTGCATCACTTTGTGGTAAAACCTTCATTCAAAACCCTTTTAACAATTTGATACCTGTCTTCTGCCCCCTGCTGGACAGCAGGAGACAATACTACCATAATTTGGACATAAATAGACATAAATGTTATGTGTGTGCAAAAGAAAAATATAATTATTTTACATTTATTTAAGGGTCCAATAAACTTCAGATTTAGAAATAAATACGGTTAAATTGGATTAAAGCTGCGTGTTTAACTCAATGTAATGTAACAGTTTATTAGAGTTCAGATGTAAAAGCAAACCATCCTTTTTTAAATCTCGAGTGCACATATTTAATTGTGAACATGAATATTAAATTAGTTTAAAACAATGAAATTGATGGAACTCGTATGTGTTGCTATAACTGACCCTTTGTTAAGTCCCGCCCCAGAAACACCACTGACCAATCAAACGTTCATAACAGTAACTAAAAGAGATCAGCAAACTTTTTGTTCCTGCACAAAATGCTAAAGCGGCGCTTGAACAACACTTAAGTTTGGTTGAAGAATGATTCCCTTTCCCAAAGCCCAAAACACAACAGTACAGACGCCAAACATGGATCAAATGGTGTGAAAGACCTCATTGTACCTGAATCCATCAAAGATAACAGAAAAAGTACATCAGCTGTACTTCCATTGCAGTTTTTCCATTAAATAAATGAGCAATTTCTGCAATTTAAACAAGCGATTACAATTTGCAGGTGTTTCCACCGAATGGTGTTTGGCGTATAAACTGCTCATTGATGAGATTTTACAATGAGATTAACTTTAATTACAGAAAGCCACAAAGTCCCGACCTTTTATATATATGTATACACACACATGTATGATATTGAACAAGGCCTGAAGGCCTGGAGAATAAGGCCTTGAAGATCTAGCATCCAACCACATTGTTTTATTTGCATTATGACTTGTAGATCATGAAATCTATAAATTAGTTGCATTTTTTTGTGGTTGAAAACATTATTTTTAACTAACCATTTACAGCTCTTTTACTGTTAAAGTCAACATGACCCCTATGACAAATTGTTAGGAAGAAAGAAAGAAAGAAAAAGACATGGTTAGATTCCTAATCTAAGGACAAGGTTAGGTTTAGATGGTTAAAAAAAAAAAAAAAATCATGATTCTGGTTTATCATGGTTCTGGTGCAGAACAGATGCCTGAAAAGTCTTCATTTAACAGGTTTAAAGCCTGTGAACAAACATTTAGTCTATATTTTACAGTTTTTGGTGAGACTGGGCTAAAAGATCTCCCCAACCTTACTTTTAATTACGTCATCAACTTGTTAGCAGTTAACGAATTGTTAATGTTCTTCAATGGCCACTGCCTTGCTGGTTTTCAGTGTTTGGCCGTTACAACACACTCAACTCAATGAAGTAGATGTCTACGAGTCCTGCACAAGCCTGTTAATGATCCGCTAATTTGAAGCAAGTGATCTGAAACAGGGAAACACCTTAAAACCCGCCAAGCATTGGGCCCCTAAGGACTGGAGAAACTGCACCAGATGCTCTTTTTCCCCCTTTTTTTTGGAGAAAAAAAAAAAAAAGGTCACTTATCTGTCTTATGTTTCTCCTGTCTCAACTGTCACTTTTTATGGTGTTGTGTATACCTTCAGCTCTGCTTCCATAATTATGGTTAAAGTTTAGATGAGATCCCGTTAACAAACCATGAATTGTTTATGTGTGAGCAGGATAACGTACGCCAACAGAAACAAGTATGTGAATGGGAAATAATATGCAGGGACAAACAAGATTCAGAGATGACGCTGAGTCAAAGACAAATCTGGGACAATAAAGTCATTGAGGGGAAAAAAAAAGAGTTGAGCTGAGAAACACACATTCAGTAACACACTCGCATAGATTGGCAAAAAGTCACAAAAGTGCGGTTCACTTCCCAGAAACACCTGGATTTGGTCTAAATCAAAGTCATTCTGTGTCCAGACACACAAACACATATTGACTTAGACATAAAGAAAAACATCCTTTTCTTTCCCCATTTTTCTGAGAAACTTCCTTTGTGAGTTTCTGGCCATTCAGGCAAAGTTGATGTACTGTTATTACAAGCACACTTGGTTTGACCATTAGCTATGTTTAAATGGGGGTAATTTCTATGGCACATATACGTTTGGGCTAAGACTGAGTAGATGACTATGTTGCTATAAGTTTAACATGAAGAAAGTTCAGATGATTGAGGAAAACATCATAAATACTTTGTGACATTGTTAAACTAATCATGCCAAGAGATGGCTAACGTAGCTTAGCATAAAAATTAAAGAGTACAGCTGGTGTGTTTGGGAAAAGCTAACAAATGTCTTTGTTGTAGCTGATGAAAAACCATTTTCTTTTCATTCTGTTCACTTTTTATTTTAGGTTTTTGTAACAAATGCTTTGAAATGAATTTCACTATCCATGATAAGCTAAGAAAACCACCTGCTAGCTTTAGAAAATGAGTGTCAATCAATCTTTTCATGTAACCAACCAGCTAAAAGTTGTACTGGCATATAATATGATATTCTTTTGAGGCAATGGGCATTATTTATTTATTTAAGAACTTCACAAAAACAACAAAATAAAATAATGAGGGTGTTTTTATCATGTACATCACCTAAATGTCCTCTACCTTATGATGGGATTCTCTGTCATGTTTTATATATTCTGATAAACAACTAATAAACTTCTTGTTTAATTAAAAGTAAAGCAAACTGCCACCAGCAGATGATAATGTGAACTACAGCTTAAAATGTAGCATGCGTGTAGCAAATAGTATGTCTTTCCACGTTATGTGGCTTTTTTGCCAGGTTAAAACATTTATAATCACTTTGAAGATCATACAAAGTTAAAAAGCGGCATAAACGTGCTCGTATTACTATCCAAGCATTAATGAATTTAATTAGAAGGAAGCTGTTTAAGGCAGTTGTCTCATATTCCAAGTCATTGTTCATGGATTTACTTATTATGGTAGTTTTTGTGCTGTAAGCGCCTGAAAGAGAATACAGACTTTTTGGCTGTAAAGGATTTGTTGCGTCTACAATAATTCAGAAACATAAGCAACTGTATATTGCATCTGAAAAACAACGCACGTCACATATTGTGTAGAAGAAAAGGTCATTAGCAACTTAGCCTCGGGTAACAACGTGGGAGCTGGCATTTTACCTCACTTCCAACATCTGCACCAATTAACAGGCGAGTAGATTGAGAAAATAAACACAGAATTAAGAACGGAAACACATTACATAATCTGTCATGTTGTGTAATAAAGATACTTCTAAAAACAGAGATGTCTTGCCATCGTTCACGTGATTCGACATGTTCAGGAGCCATTCGTGGCTTTACCATGTGCAGCTGGATTTTAATTCAATTCAGGTTTAATTGTATAGTGCCACTTAATGTTGTCACAGGGCACTTTGCATACACATCATTTCAAACCAATTCATACACAGCCAATAATAGAAACCAACTGATTTCATCGAGTCATGACTTCGATCCAATCCCCCATCCTGAACATGCGCGAGGCGACAGTGGGAAGGAAAAAACTGCCTTCTAACAAGAAGAAAACCTCCAGCAGAACTCGGCTCAGGGAGGGCAGCCATCTGCCTCGACTGGTTGGGGTGGAGAGGACAGGAAAGACAGATCAACTTGTACAACTGCATTTTAAGTGTTGTCATCCTCAATAATACAGTTCACCTGTCAGAATTCCCCACAATATATTTGTAATACTTTCCTGATTGGCTATTGGAGTAAAAGGCTCCATGGTCTTCACCCGCTTTGGTCTCAAGGAATTTGATCAGGTATAAAGCCAATCTAGAGGTACCCAACTACATCCCTCCTTGTTCCTTCATCTCCATTTTATTGTCTAGTTACTGGCTTATCTTACACTGGGAGCTCTTTAAATGTCTAAAAAGCATATATCAGTTCTGCAGCACTGAGGCAAAACATGGGAAATTCAAGACCTCCATAGCATAACAGGATTATTAACTCAGAGCTCTGGTTTGTTTTTCTTCTGTCTCTTCCAGTATTGTGAAGTCAGCTGTGAGCCTAATCTTTATATAAAGTGGGTGACTGGTCCACTTGCAGAAATAAAGGAGAAAACTCGACCCACATTTCCCCCAAGTAGAACAAGTGTTGAGCCTCACCTTAACCGATACGAAGCAGGGTGCCTTAGAGGAAGATGAGATGCTTTTGTGTCCCTATTGTGTCACTTTCCTTTTGGGTTCAGAGTGTGATCACTGTGTAAGATCTGGGTGATCCTTGTGTACTATGCTAAGATGCACATGGGTGTATGTGTCAGTGTTTGTATGCGCTCACCAGAGAATCGAGGACAAAGCGGGCTGGAGTCGAAGGCTTTGTACACCCCGAGTGCTGTGTGCAAGCACACACTCAGAGTCTGGGAGGCAAGATGATTCAAGGAGTTCAATTAAAGCTGGTTCACAGCGGCACTCTGGAAACACAACAGTCCTCTAACAAATTATGAGATACTTTCAGGACAGATTTGAGCCCTCGTTACCCATGACAACGGAGTCCAAAGATTAAAAAAAAAAAAAGTTTTTAGATTGCAAAATGTGCTTTTCTGTATAGTGCATTTCATGTACAAAACATGAAAACATTGAAAGCATTGCAGCAGGATCCAGAAAGGTTTAATAATAAACTTCAAAAGAAGAAATGAAAAAAGTAAAAGCTAAAATAAAATAAAGAAAAAATGGCTGAAATAAAAATTCCAGTGTGAAGATTTTACAGTGGTTCTGATTAAAGGCAGCAAACAGGAATGTTTTTGACTTCGATTGATAGGTTCTGCAAACCTGCAGGTTTATACGAGTTTGTTCCACATGTGAGGGGCATAAAAACTGTAGACCGCCTCAATATTTAGTTCTACATCAGACCTGTACCAGATTTAAAACCACGTACATAAGTGACCCAGATCGGATTTTAATATCAAAATCTATGCAAACTGGTCTGTTCACACTGTTATCGCTGCTACGTTGGCACGCTATGACTGCAATACTGCTTGCGTTGACACGGATTAACATGTCGCTTGAGCAAGTTGCAGTATTGACTTAAGTGCTCAAGGTGTTCATGCAAACAACTGCAATAACATGAGGTGAAGCATGAACTCAGCAGGAGAGGAATAACACTTTGATTTTAACTGTTTGATCTAATGCATATGACAGCAAAGACAACCATGACCTCGTCAGAGGTAAACAACGGTGGATATGCCTCCCAGAACTTCTTCACAACTGCAGGCATATTCAGTATATTTCCTCCCCGTTGCACATTAAAAATTTGTGCCTCGATCGATGGCAACAGCTTGGTAAACTGGAAATGCAATGTGAACTGCCGACTGGCAAGTCTTTCACCATTTCAGAGTCTAAGTCATAGACTATATAAGAAAAAGATTGACGGAGCCTCCGTGACGTCACCCATAGGTTTCTGAAAAGCAGAAATGAAGCTCGGTGGGCTACCATCACCATCTTGGCAGAGATGCGCGTCGTCTCGGCCTGAAAATACAAATATGGGCAAAGAGGTAGAGCTGAGAGGGGGCTGTAAGCGTCATGGTGGATGATTGACACTGAGCGAACTCCTAGCTGCCTGTAGCTAAGACCTTACCGAGCTAACCCGGAGATAACAGGAGATAACAGGAGCTAACTAGCTAACGGAGGTAAGAGGGCTAAAGCTAAGTCACGTTGTTAACCGGCTAAAAACCGCGGTTGTTCTACATTCTTCTAATTTAAAGCAGGAGATAGGGTACCTGTCAATCAAAAGGACACACCCCTAAATATGCTAAATGTCAAGATTAAATTACTTTTAAACGGGCGAGTTAGGAATAAATTCACTGCCCCGACAGTTGTCATGGAAGTAAACCTGACCTATTAAACCTAAAATGGATTTTTGTACCAGGCTGTAATCATGTTTATTTCTGCTGTGAAGTTGGTCTTTTTAACATGGGAGTCTATGGGGATTTTCTCTGTTTTGCAGGCTTCACTTTTAACCGCGGGAGGTTGCCGCTTGGTCTAAGCGCAGTATTCTCACCCTAGTGGTCTCCACCAGTACTGCGCTCTAAAGTATATACACAAATGTTTGCAGAATGTTGATGTGTATGTTTGAAGATTCAGAACGTATGTCCATGCCTTTAGTCTGCAATGCAAGTGCAGCTAACCTGACAGCTCCTGGGCACAGCCACAAAACTAATCCAGATGCATCTCATGTTTGATTGCAGGCAGAGGCTGTGACTGAAGGCTGTAATTGTCCGTGGCTAACAAGCTATTGATCTACTGTCACTGACCAGGTCGCTGCAATCATATCTGCCATTATTACCTCCACAAAATACATTTGGCATTAACAATGAGGTTTGTGAGTGGGAGAGGAGAAACAAAGACTGCGTGTGCACTCGCATAGGCAGTTAATTGGAACCAGTTTTTAATTGAGCTATCCTTTTGTTCATCTACAATTATTCATTTGCGGTCATAGACGTGGTTTTCCTTGCTCACTTTTACACACACAAGATATGTGCACGAGCTGAATGAATGTGTGTGTGCTACTAAAGAGGAGAGGACTTCAGAAGATTTCAGATGAAAGCCAGGTGTTCGTCAGAAATAGAAACTGAATCTGTTCAGACATTGTTGCTTTGCAGCTGTTTCCTGTCCCTTTCGCTGCATTTCCATCTGTTTCTCTCACTGCCTCTCATTCAATTATCTCCCTCTTTTGGCCTCTTCCTTCTCTCCACCATGATCCTCCCTCCTTCCATTGCTTCAACATCCACCCTGCCTGCCATCCATTTCTGCCACATAATTTATGTACATCTTAACGTTTGCGATTTTACAGTTTTCAGAATGCGAGTGCAAGTTTGACCCACTTTTTGATCGCATATTAACATCTCATATATCCAGTTGAGAAGTGACATCGGCGTAAATAGTTCTGGAACAGAATACAAGAGCAGAGGCAGGGGTGTAGTCACTGCAAGGTATTTCTGCAGCTCATGTTGCTGTGCATTATATGGATTAATGAATGGTCTATAAAACCAGTCAAAATCAGACTGGCAAGAACACATTCATTGTAAATTTCATACTGAGTTTATTTTCCCTGCCTTAGATTCTGCACTATGTCTTGTTCTTAAATATGAGTTCTCTTCGATTTGCAGCTTTTATTTAGAAAAAAAGGAAGCATGACGATGCTACTGTAGGCTGAGATCAAAGGCTTTCAGGTCCATAAAGGGTTTTGTACTGAACCTGAACAGCAAAGGCATTCACAATTAGATATATATATTTACAGTATTTATAATATTTACAAAAGGTTATGGCTCAGACCTATGGTTCAGTGCAGAGTTTCTAATGAATTCCTGTGAGAAGGGTTGTTCAGTATAGTTCTGAGCCTGGACAGCATCCCCTTTGACATTACCCTCAGGGATTTCCACTCTTGTCAAACAGCTGGCTTTATGGATACTTTTATTGAGTCTGTTGATGTTAACCACCTGGAGACGAGCACTGGTCACTACAAAGTCATAAAATATTCTCAGCATTGACCAGCTGCCTCGCAGGTTTATTGTTAAACACCATTCAAAGGTATTTATTGTCCACCTTCTCACTACTGGTTTTGACCACAAACAGTCAACCAGTTCTTTGGTTTCTGTCATGCTTCCAACCATTCTATGCATCTTCTCCAATGGCCACGCTTACATGGGAGTTTTAATTCCTCTTTAATTTCGAAAAGTTAAACCTGCTTTAAAAATAAGGCGATTCTTGCCATCCGCAGTAGTCTACGTTCCTTCTCAGCTGTTTAAAAAAGTGAAGTAATATGCCCGTGTCAAGCTGGTTCAGCAAAACTGTACTTATTTTGTAGTTTTCCATGTTACAACCGAAAAGACGACAAGCCGGAAGCGAAATTTGTTCATTTTCAGTAGACTTCCCGTCCGCCCCCTGTCTAATCAGAACCCTTCCCAACCTGCCACTCTAAAGCGGAATTAAGTAAGGACAAGCTACCATGTAAACCTCCATTAAGGATTATTATATCCATGTTACGGCTGCCCCAAATTGCCCATCAACCCATTTGATTCAGCCTTCAAACCCTCATCTGGCCTCTCCCTGGCTGGGATTGGTTCCTCCACATCACCTGGTCTCGTCGGCATCTCTGAGTGGCTGACCTCGGCTCCAATGAGGATTCGACACCTCCGATCCAGGATAAAAGAGCACCAAGTTCTTCCTTCAGTGGCAGCTGTGTGGTGGCTACAGCTTGCCCTCTCTGAGACTGGTCTTTTTTTTGGTGGTTAGTTTTGAAGAGCCTTTACGGCCTAGTCTGCAGTATTGTTGGCTTTTGTGCAGCCTTTGGGCTTAGCCATTTGTTTTGCTGTTTGGATTGTTTGGTGTGACTTGGGTAGTTAATGGTACTTTATTGTCTGTGCTTTTTTAAATAGTTCTGTTTTGTATTTGTAAGCTGCACCACTTGCCTTCTCATTTGGGCCTGTATTGTTTTTTTTTTTCTCTTTATGGGATAATAAAATTTCCCAAAACTTACTTTCAGTCTGGCACATTTGTTTTATGTTGCGGCTCTTACCCCTAGACCACTGGGTCATAACAATCCATGTAAACTCGTACGAGAATACTGTTATTTCAGAATTATTTAATTCCGAATTAAAAACATCATGTAACCATTGTATTGTCTTTAGGCAATCCATCCAACAAGCTGAGTTCAGAGTATTTGCTAACTACCTGAAAACTTTACATACAAATATGAATGAAATAAACATTAAGGAAATCCTGAAAGCTCTGTCCATATGAGCATTTACCAGACAAAAACAAGCCATAAGGGGAAAATAAACGTACTTTTAACCCCACAAGTACATTGACAAACAGCTCTGCTGTCAGTATAATTTCTCGAATATTTGTCTTTGTATTATGTTTTTTACTAGAGAATTCCACTAGGGGGTGCAATAGAGAAGCCAGCTACAACAGAGTTGCTTAATTTGTGAGGTGTAAAGGTAATGATAAACATGGGAACAGCAGATGAGAGCATCTGGCTCATTGTGAGATCACAATTGCGGTAATGTAGATGTTAAGTAAAGCCGCCTAACCATGTGTCTTTTCTTCTTTGAAACTCACTTTTATTTCAACTAGTGTCAATCATCTAACTTTACACTGAAGAATCGCTTCCAACACTGCCCCAAGTGGTTACTTGCATATCGAAGCTCGCAAACATATAGCATTCATTTCTGTTTAAGTGCACATGGGATGCAGATCAAACAAAATATTTGAGGAATCCATGATAAACATATAAGTTTTAGTAAAAACAAGAATATTTTTAAACTTAAGACCCAGTGATCCCTTTATGTTTTAAAGTAGGTACTCATGTTGGCATAGTTGTTAGCGGATGCCTCCACCAGAGGGCAGTCCAGAGTTAATCTCTGAGCAAACATGGTCAAAATCATGATGATGTTTATTATTGGAGACATGAAAAGAGGACGCACAGCAGACAACAGGCAACTGTGGCCTCATCAAATACAACATAGCGTCTTCAGTGCTCCTTTCGCAGGTCACATATCAGTTATACTGCTTAACGTTGCCCCCAAAGTGTCTGGTGGTGGTACTCTGCTTGATCCGTTAAGCTACACAACCACAAGGTCTTCAAAAACTGCACATAAATTATGCAGAAGACATACAAGATATTCCAGAATTTCCTTGTTTTCTATAAAAGCATGATGATATTATGAGATGGCATCAGGAATTCGTAAAGATGTAGGGAAAAAGGATTGTATTTGGACAAAATTGGAAATAAAGGTCTATAGCAGTGAAACTAGTCATTGAACCCTATAATGCCAGATGTATTATGTTTTGTACAAGTAGTTTCTAAGACGTTTTGCATCATTTTATATTAAAAAATTTGCTCAAAACCATATTATACAAACTCTGACACCTGCCTTCTGCCCCCTGGTAGATGAAATAATGCACTACAATAATTTTGTCATATAACAGGGCAATAAACAGTAAATATATAGCCACTATTTTTGTTAATATCTTTTTATTTTTTAAAGAGCCAAACAAAGACTGCAGATTTAAAAAAGACAACATACGTTTTCCTATTTTTAATCTTGGTCGAGCTCAAAGGGTTAAGGGAGTTTTCCATAAAACTAATTTTTAAACAGATATGACATATATTTAATATTATTCACAGATAATGCATCATATTTATTATATAGGTTTAATATAGACTGCTGTGTCATTTAGATCCTTGACCTCTTGCACTGTCTTGTCTCTGTGTGGAAACTCCCCGTTTTGTGTTTTGACACTGCAAAGAGCGAAGTTACAATTCACATATAAACGTTTGCTTTATTGTATCATCCATCAGTCATATACTTAAGTAGCTTGTATCAAAACTACAGTAATAAACGCTTTGTATTTCTGTGTGAGGAGGTGACAAATCCAATTACAAACACAGATGGATATTGTAATTGAGTTACCCTTCGTTAGCCTCTTCGGGATGCATGGCATCTGTGCGGATTTTGTTTGGTTTTCCACATTTGGATTTCATGTAACAGTGATATGAACAACAAAGGACCAAAGTCAGATTCAATTAGAAAACAAGAAGTGGTGCAAAACCTCATTGGAGAAGTAAAAGCATGGATGCGAGAAGGCATCAGATAATTACCAATTTTCTGATTGAAATACCTTGTAGCTGCATTGAATTCAAATTATTACATTGAGGTAATGAACTAGTTTTATGTTTTCCTAGCTGTGTTTCATCATCATCGTGACAATCCAGCGGGATCAACATCAGCAAAAGATTTAAGTGACCAGTTGAACAACCCAAACTAGGATCTGACAGTTAAATTAACCATCATGATTTAAACCTAAAATTAAAATTAGCATCCTGTATGCTTCATGCTTTGTAAGATTTTAGCGATAAACAGGTTAATGCAGGAAAGCCAAATATGGTGCAAAACAATGTTTTTCTAAAAGATATGCAGAATATGTTATGTTGCGAATAAACTGTCATATGACATTACTGTGGCAGTTTATTCTCAAGTGACACTATAAGTGTATTGCCCTCTCCAGGTTGGACGTGAAGTCCTGCCCCAAGTGGAGTTCAAATATCATGGGGTCTTGTTCACGAGTGAGGGCCATCGAAAGGCGCATCGGTGCGGTGTCTGCAGTGATGCGGACTCTGCGGCACTATGTCGTGGTAAAGAAGGAGCTGAGCCAGAAGGCGAAGCTCTGATCTACCAGTCGATCCATGTTCCTACCCTCACCTATGGTTATGAGCTTTTGGTTGTAACCAAAAGAACAAGATCTCGCATACAGGCAGCTGAAATGAGTTCTCTCTGCAGGGTGGCCGGGCTCTCCCTTAGAGATAGGGTGAGGAGCTCGGTCATCTGGGAGGGGGTTAGAGTACAGCAGTTGCTCCTCCGCTTCGAGAGGAACCAGTTGAGGTGGTTCGGGCATCTGGTCAGGATGCCTCCTGGACCTCCCTGGTGAGGTGTTCCAGGCACGTCCCTCTGGGAGGAGACCCCGGGGAAGACCCAGGACACGCTGGAGGGATTATATCTCTTGGCTGGCCTGGGAACATCTTGGGATCCCCCCCACAGAGTTGGCAAATGTGACTGGGGAAAGGGAAGTCTGGGCTTCCCTGCTCAGGCTGCTGCCCCCGCAACAGATAAGTGGCAGAAAATGGATGGATTGATGGATAACATTGTGACTTTTGACCAGAGAAATATCTCAAAGGGTTTGGCTTTGTGATGTACAGGCGTCACTGTGATGTACAGGTGTCAAAGCTTTGTGATAATTCACATAAGGTTTTCTCATAATGTTAATGATCATCTATGGTATCATGAAAGGTATTCTAGTGTATTTGATGTATGGCTTTGTATAGTAAAAGCTGTGGAGAAGAATCTGGATCACTTCCTGTAAAAGTCATTGTGGTTTGGACAAACAGGACCTTGAAAGGACCTTCAGTGATGTTGCTGTGTCAGCAGCATACAGTTTTTTTTTTTTTTTTTTTTCTGTCCTCCATGTTAAAGGTATCCCTGGCCTATATTTTTTGTTGGTGTTCCCGTCAGGTCTTGTTTCTTCCTTCCATGTTCTATCTTATTACCCCCCAACTGTTTGAGGCAGATGGCCACCCTCCCTGAGTCTGGCTCTGCTGGAGGTTGCTGCCTCTTGAAAGGAAGTCTCATGGTGCATTATGCATGCTCAGGATGAGGGACTGAACTCTATTGAAGACTGGTAGAATTATTTACACTCATAAATTTGCATTTTCAAAATATCAGTAGTCTGCAGCAAGTTGAATTGATCACAAACTGAATTAGTCTAAAAAGCTTATAAAAAAAATCGAATTAAATAAATCACATATTGAGAAAATGAATTGGGTAAATATGATTATACGTAATTATTAGGCGGTATTATTTGGAATAAATGGGATAAGTTGGTTGATAATGAATTGGATTAAAATGATCTACATAAATGTTTAGAAATTAATTAGATCAAATTGGACTTAATTGGATTATAATGTAACTGGATTCTAATGTATTATAATTTAAATCTAAAAAGGATGGATAACATCAAATTGGATTTACTAAACTAGATTAAAGTTAAAAGTATTGTAATCATTTGACTTGAATTAGATTAAAATGGCAGAAAACAAATTGGATGAATGAATTGGAAAGCAATGAATTGGATTGCAGTTGAATAAATTTGATCAGATGGAATTGGATTAAACTGAAAAATTATTTTGGATTTAGAGTGAAAGAATTTACTTAAAATTGGAATCAACTGTACTATAAGTAAATTAAATTTGATAAAATGATCTAAATTTGGAAAACTGGAAAAATAATTAATTTGCTTCATTTTGATAAAACTTAATTACAGTGAATTGAATTAAACTATATTGAAGTGATTTGGATTGATTTGGATTAAACTTTCTTATCATGGACTAGAAGACAAATTCTTTCAAATTTGTCAAAACTGGATTTTAGGGATCTGGATCAAACTGTTATGATTTGGATTGAACTGAATTAAACTTGCTGATAATTAATTGGATGATCAGTTGTGTGGACTGGATTCTAATTATTTATTTGGAGGATCATGGATTGAATTGGAGTGAATTGATTGATAATGAATTGATTCAACGATAACCGGTGACACCTCCCCAACTCGGAGGACAATACTCACACGGCCTCCTCCATAATTCAAGTCCTGTGACATTTTATTAGATGAAGACCGGTTTAGAGTCCTGGCAAATGCTTCTCCTCACATCTTAGGTGGTCAGGTTAGCCGAGGTGACAGTCACCCACAGGCAGGAACTTCACATGCAGCAAAGGTGCACATGCATGGAGGAAACACACGTGAAGCAATGCGTGCACACACACAAACTGGGGATTGTAACCTTTCATAAGCCCTATGATGCAAATGTCTCTTCAGCAGTTGTTCTTCTATTATTTATTCATCTATTTATATATTTAGTTCAGGCCTTCATTTGAATTCAGCCTCATTCAGGATTTTAGATGCAAAACTGTGGGAAAATAAGTCTTGCAGTAGCTACTCGAGTTGTCATCTGTTTGGGATCTCATTTTGTAAGTGTAAACGACCAGACTGTAAATAGCAAATTCTTCAAAAGCTATAGATTGAAGATTTTTAAAAAAAAATTATGAACATACATTATCATCAATATGTATTAGGTATCATTAAGACAAATGATGTATTATATACAATATTATACTATGTAATATTAGATATTATACTATGTATATATTTTTTTCGGCCATGTGATGGACTGTCCAGCGGGTATCAGCCTTTCGCCTGATGATTTCTGGGATGGACTCCAGCTTTCCGTGATCCTTTATCAGACTTTGAAAATGAATGAATGAATTAATGACTATTGGCTTTTATCTCTAACGTATTAATTTATTTACATGAAATTTCAATGGAAATAAAGCAAATTGTGAAAATTATATGGAGCAAATCTAAACATGTCATAATACTGACTGAAGAGTGAATGAGCACCTGATTCTTCCTGATCCTTTTTTAATTAAGTACTAAGAATTTGGTTTTGTGTTTCCTTTATTTTACAGATATATTTGTTTATTTATTATTTGTTTCTTAACATATTGAAAATGATTAATTCCTTCAGGAAAAAAGGTTAATTAGATAAAATGAAGTACACTCAAATATTACATAAATT
This sequence comes from Telmatherina bonti, assembly GCF_933228915.1. Lineage (NCBI taxonomy): Eukaryota > Metazoa > Chordata > Actinopteri > Atheriniformes > Telmatherinidae > Telmatherina > Telmatherina bonti. The sequence continues at coordinate 23,939,584 of NC_136633.1, read as the reverse complement.
AATAAAAAAGATTCAAATAATGCGATAGACGTCAGATGTAGAATAATAATAATTATAATTATGAATAAAATTCAAATAAACAAAAACATAAAATAAATACCTAACTAATATTAATTAAATAAGATAAATAGCAGATAAATTATCAGGACGAACTAAAATAAAATAAAATAAAAGGAAAATAGAAGCACAACACTTCCACCAAGCCAGGGGGTCCTGCATGAGAAAAACACCAAAATTCCCAACAGTCCACACAGTTACCAGCCTCATGCCAGCACATATGTAGACTTCATCTTTATTTTCATCTTCAGGACAAAAGGAACGTCATATTTACCGGTATATTCTCTGACATGGAAACATCCCCACAAACTCAGAGATGAAACAAATACCTCAAACAGTCTTGAAGTTATTGTGGAAATTTGTATTTTCTCTACTGGCTGCTGTGTGTGCTGCGCAGGGCTGATTTTCATCATGTGATATTTTATATTCCAGATCAGCCCACCTCGATTTGATGGGGAATAAACTGGATAAATGAAACAGCTGCTTACTTCTAACAATCCCTCCTAATGCACCGGATTCCAAAAACACTGACGAACAAAACTTTCCATTCTTTCGTACGTCCTTCTAGACAAGGGCCAAACACACACTTATCACTCACACATCTCAAGAGACCAAATGAAGACGACAATTTGTCTTAAAATGGGAACAACTACTGCTACTGCTGTCCTCTACTCCCTGTCTCATCCAACATATTTATTGTAAAGTTTTCTACAACTTTAGTTTGTCTTTATGTCTGAGTTCACTTTAGATTTGACCCACTGCGACGTCTTTCATCAAGTTAATGTGATTTATTTAATAATATAGACATCATCTGAGGTGAGACTGTTGGCAGTGGCTGGTCTAGGTAACGATCTAGGTTTTAATCCAAGCTGAATGCATGCAGTTAATTACTGCAACATTTTTTATTTCATTACTTATTTTATAACCTTATTTATAAAAATTAAAAAACAGGAAGCCTCAGTTTTAACACTGCAGGAAACTTGTTGTTTAAAGACCAGCACAAGAACTTGTTACATGGGTCCAGTATTTTCATATGTTATCATTTCGGACTGGGCTGTCTGCAGCGGCAGCGTCCGTCTCTGTCCTGTAGCAACTGTCCTCCTCCTGTCTTCTGCAGGTCACCTCATCACAACCTCAGCACTTCTGCTGATGAGTTGTTATTCGTTCTCAGAAGTTTAAGCCAGTTTTGGTCTCGTATCAAACTGTGCATTGTTTGCTGTGATGAAATATCTTCACCATCACTGAGCAGTGATGATGCTACGTGACGCTACATGACGCTAGGCGACGCTACGCTACGCGATGCTAAGTGACGGAGTGTGTTGCATGTCTATGGCAGGCGGAAGAAGTAGTAGTTCCCATGTTTTCTAAAAACTGTTATATAATTGTCAGTATTAGACAAATGAATTGTTCAGTATTGATCAGCACACCACCACTGATTAGACTTCTCAGATAACTACTTAGATAAAATCATGGACTTGTTTATACTTATAGGATTTCCAATCATTTTTGCCGACACCATCTTGAAATTCCGAGCTGGAAACCTGTGATTCACAGTAGACTCTGAGTTTCCGGATTTAAAGACGCTTATAGCCCAATGTTGTTTTTATTAAAGTGTTTAAAAATATGTATTAAGTGTCCATTAAGTTTCCTGTGGAAACAGCAGTGAGTTTTTTTTTATTTTTATCTATCATTGAGTTTTTGCAACAGTTTGTTTGGTGTCTGCACGGTGCACAACAGGTGTGTTTTTTATTCTTTTATGCACCATTTGTAGATGCTTACAAATTGGCTATTATAGAAACATGGATTTTTTCCAAGTTAATGCAGCAGCAACGGCAACTACCCAATCACGGTGACCGGTTGGAATTCCGAGACAACTGGAACGCACCATTATGCTATTTGACTAGTTATTCAGCCCACAGGGACTCCTTCCTAAACCCTAGTTAGGCATTGGCTGTTAGTTTGTTTAACATCTACCATGATGTCCTAACAACATTATCTGTTGTGATAGAAGCTATAATGGAACAATTATCGGTTTCTCCTCTTAGTGTAGATTTCTTAAAAAAAAAAAAATTCCTGGATCTGGAAGGTGACCCGGATCACACCTGAACTGTAATCATTTATTCCTCATTCTAGTTCTGAAGTTTCCAGAAACTTTTGTAGAAATCCGTTTTTAACTTTGAGTTACGTTGCTAAGAGACAGAATGACCACTGATTGCATGACCTTCGTCATGTGGTTTGTTCCAAATTTGCGTCATTCGGGCTACGTTCACATTGCAGTTAAATGCGATCTGAGTCCGACTGTTTTGTTTCTGACACATTCAAGCCACTTCTTAATGCAGTACTGAATTGGACACATATCAGGATTTATTAGATGTCACTTTGACGGTGGTTCTGGAGCTCCTGGAGCGAGTCTTCCTTGGGCAGTTTAATGTACTTAAGCATGCCGACACAATGCATGGCTCCTTCAAAGTCATGGGTGACAGAGCAAACAGGATTTGGCGATACCAAACAGGTTTACCAGGAAGAAACCTGTAAATGATTCCACCGGTTACCTCCATGTTTGTTTATATAAACACTGTTCTATACTAATTACATTGTCACTAATGTTCAACTGAGCATGCGGTACACTTCAGGAGCGTAAGCCATTCACACTGCAAACATGTTGTTTGTAAAATGTCGCGTGAACAGCCAAGAAAAAAGCCGGAATTGAGCATTAAGGCCTGCAGTGTGAATGTAGGTGTTACAGGGTAAACTAGAGAAATCCAGTCAAACCATCACATTATCTGCTTTTACAGGGGAAAGTTTAACTAACTTAATGACTTTGCTTGATAAAAATAGTCAAAATCATGAAGTAAACCATAAAGAGGTCAATTTGACGTACGTTTCATTCCCAACCAGGCAGGTTTTGCTGAAAAGGACGAGCTTGGCTTCTTGTTTTCACCCTCAAACCAACCATGTGCGATATGTCATGACTTCTTCAGCCGGTAACTGGAAATTAGGACTAAACTGGATGCATTTTTCATGTTCATACCCATATCATGTTATGCATTGTCATCTGTATGGTACACTGCATGCGGGACATTTGTTGCCATGGTGACATCTTCCTGTGTGTTGGCAGGCATTGTGATCACAATAACTCGTACTTACAGATAAGATGATCTCATTATGTTTTGGAGCACCTCGCTGCATAAATTAGCAAATTAATGAGATTCTTTTTTAAAACTTCTATACCTCTTAAGCTTAAAAATAGGGAGCCACCTGCCAAATGATCAAATATGCTGACAGAAATATTTGCAATGAATGCTGCTTCTGGTGCTATTTTTTGACAAACGCTGCATCTGAGGAGGCAAACAACAGGCCTTGACCAGGAATTTAGCTTTAATTCATCTCCAAGGAGAGGTTGTTAAGCGTGGTAAACCCTGGCCTTTCATTCCTTTAGCGTGTGCGTTAATAAGAAGCCACAAAGGAACGGCCAGGCAATCATGTAGAGCTTTAAAGCTGTGAGCCAATACCAAAGAGAAGTGCATTAGGTGTAATAAGACCAAGCTGGGCTTGGGTCATGGCTGACACAGTCCCCATCGTTGTGAGCTCCAACCATCAAATCGATTTCCATCTGTGACTCCTGTGTTGGCTTCACTCCAGCCGAAGTACCGCTGGTTAGCTGGGGATTTAGGAGATGGAAGTTAAAGATGTAGAAAAAGATAGGGGGTCTGACTTGCACCTGTGTGGACTGTATTCCATTTCAACTCCGTTATCCAGCTCTGCTGCTGTTAAGAACAAATAAAACCAATAAAGGTTATTCTGTCACGTTTACTTTTAAGTTGCCAGATTGTACTTTTATGGCTTATGTACAGGGCAACCCTGAGACTTTAAGACCCAACTTTCTCAGGACATGACCTTTGCTTTCAAGAACTAATTAGCAAAACAACGTTTCTCATTCTCCACAAGGAGTCCAACTGGTAGACCGTGGGAACAATGAGACATCTAAAAATTAATCAAATAGGTTTTTTAAAAAAAAGTAATTTTGTTTGTTCTGAGTAAAGTGGATAATTAAAGCAGACCTGCTTGTTTGGAGCTCCTAATGACAGTCAGTGGTAAACTGTAGCCAAAATAAACAATCTTAAAATGAAGCTAAAGAGCCGATAGCTTCGATTATTATTCTCATCTGGAAAAGAAACATTTCTAAACTCACTTCTTTACATATCAGCGGGAGATGGGTGGAAAAAAAAAAAAAGTATCCAAGACAAAAAAGTGATTTTTTTCTAACAAGGTGGGAAGTCAGCATGGGGTCTGAGCAGCAATTTTCAACACAGCCTGGATCCTCTGACAGAAGTTTTCTGGTCTTTTCTGTAAGTCATCATCAGGAAAAGATCTCCTGGCTTCTTGAAGGACTTTCAAAGCTTTTTCTTTTGATGTTTTTATTTTCGTTTTTCAGCATTTTTCAGCTTTATTTGTATAGCGCCACTTCACAACAACGTCATTTTGGGCACAGACATCAATTCAAGCCAATTTATAGTAAATAGCACTAATAAGGAAAACCAACAGAATGGATCAAAGTCAGGATTTTAAGCAATCTCGCATCCTGAACGTGTTCTCCAGCCAGATGATCCCACACTGCTTCAGTTACATTGTGGCAGAGTATGGCTGTTTTGAACACACAACATCCCTGAATGATCACAAGGAGATTAAAAGACAAAGGGACAAAACTACAGTCATGGTAAGATTGTCTTTTGCTGGCCGGAGAGAGCTGACAGGTCAGGTAGGATGCAAGATGGATGCTGAATTAGCCGTTGATAGGGGGCGTATGATGGCGAAAATGCCAAAAGTTCTGTAGTGTATCCTTAATGTCCAGGTTTTGGGGATGATTCATCCCTCCAACAGACCTATAGCTGCTGATTTTAAAGGCCTGCAGCTTCGTGAGCCATGCCTCTCTCTTCTGGACCGCCACTCATCCATGGAGACCATTTCTGATGAGGTGGATAACGCTTTCAGATCCTGTCCATTAAGGGTGGGAAAATTGAATCGAGAAATCGGGATTTTTTTCTTCACAATTTTAAAATAGATTGTTTTGTTAAATAAATAAAATTAATGCACTATAAAGTTTGTCATTTTTACTGTTTTAATTGAACTTTTTACTTGTCTTCTTGGGCATTATAGCAGCAAAATGATGGTCTGGCTACTGTGTTGTTTTTTCCTCATTGAAATGAAGAAAAATTACGAGCAAAAAAAAGTTTTATACATTTTATTTTGTTTTTAATCTACAAAAATCTGCAATATTGGAGAATTGTGAGAATCGCAATTTTAATTGAATCCGCACCAAAAAAATCGGAATCAAATTGGGACAAAAGCACATCGTCACAGCCCTACTATCCACCCTGTCAATGTTTCTCCAGTACTTTAACATTTTAAAACCCGAGTTGGCCAAACTGGGCAAAACTTCTCACTTTGTAGACCAGTCCTAAGCAAATGGACGGTCTGGCAATAATAAAATAGCAACTTGACAGCAGAAGATATAACAGTTTTGGAGAATGTTCATAACAATAAAGGATTATGATTAAAAAACATTTTTACGTGGTTACACCATCTTCATGTAATCCTCACCGCCAACACTGATATTTACACTTTTTAACAAATGTTTGCTTTTGTTTGACTCCAAAAGCACTAACAGACCTTGTTGTTGCAGAGATATATTCATTTAATCAAGGGCATGCAATTGTTGTGAAGAGGTCTAACAATTAATCACAGGGCTCAAAGGATTATGAAACACTTTGCATGACAAGATCTGCTAAGTTCTTAGCTAACAGCTCTTTAGGAATCGTCTTATTGATGTAAAGTACTGCTTTCATGTCAAGGAACTAACTTAATAAATGAAAAAAGTGTGCCTTTTGTTTGCTTTACAAACTGATAGTAAATAATTGCCAAAAGATTCCATTTAAAACAGCTTCGTTGTCATGTTAGCTTTACATGTGTATACAATACCGATTCATCAAATGACCATGTACAGGGACTGAACTGAAAATAGATTTTTTTTAAAAGACAATGTTGAAATAAAAACTTTTAAAGACTTAGGAGGCCTGAATCATTACTCAACACCTCTTTAAAAAGATTAAAAGCTACTTTATATGAGGATAAAAACATTTAACTTGAGGTTTCAGAGAATAACATGGTAAACTTATCTGCCAATGCAAAAAGATAATTACAATGACTACGATTTCCTAAAATAAGAAAACATTCTCAGCTTTAGCTGTCTAAACATCTTAAACACGTTTTTAAACACTCGCCCGACTTTTCTTATGAATTCATTCATAAGAAAAAGTCTCAAAATTAGCCTTTCAATGCCTATTTCAGTGTTTCTCACTTTGAGAGAAAAAGTCTTAAAACAAGAGTAGAATTAAGCCTAACAGACACAGTGTGATCTCTAATGGCGAGTCAGTGACATGTTTTAACCAGACTGTATATAGAAGATGGACGGAGCCTCCGTGACGTCCCCCATAGGTTTCTGAAGAGCTGAATTGAAGTTTATTGGGCGGTTCCAACCATCGCCATCTTGTCAGCGTCATTCGTGTTGCCTCCCCAGGAAAATACTAAAATGGGCAAAGAGGTGGAGCTAAGTGAAGGAGGTGCTGTGAGTGTGGGGATAGATGATGAACAGCAAGAAAACTCCTACCTGTCTGTTGCTAAGAGCTAACAGGAGCTAACCAGCTAACAAAGGTAAGCAGGCTATAACTAAATCCCACTGTTAACTGGCTAAAAACCGCAGTTCTACATTCCTCCTTGCAGCGGGATATTGGGTACCTGTCAATCAAAAGGACACGCCCCTAATTATGCTTCATTTCGAGATTTAACTACTTCTAATCGGAGGAGCTATCAAAAAATTCACACCCCCCCCCACAGTTGTCATGAAGGTAAACCTGACCTAATAAACCTAAAATGGCTTTTTGTACCAGACTGTAAACATGTTTATTTCTGCTGTGAAGTTGGTCTTTTTAGCATGGAAGTCTGTGGGGATTTGCTCTTGTTTTGGAACCCCTAGTGGATGAAAAGGGAACTGCAGTGATTGGTGCTTCTGTATAGTTCAGAGGTTGCCGCTTGGATTTAAACAAATTTTTATGTAAGATTAGCAATTTTAGGATTTAGCAACCAGGGGCTGTTATTTGTTCAAGATTCCGCTCATATACTCGGAACTTTGCCTAAAATGTCTTAGCAAGGAGTCTTAGTTCAGGAGTGATACCAGAACATTGTGAAAGAACGTTGAGCTGGAATGGGCAGAAACTCCTATCGTAGACTGCGTCCAAATGTCCACGCTATTCCCTACGTAGTAGTCACACCATTTCCTAGGAGTGTCTGAAGGTCCATAGGGAAAAAAGTAGTGCCCTCAAAATTACCCACAACAAATATTGAAAAGTAGTGAGCATTGATGGTCACGAGACAATATATATGAATATAGACCACAATGCATTGCTGGTACGAGCTCAAAATGGTGCAAATGGACGTCAAAGCAGGTAAACAATAAGAAGAAAAAAAACAAACTTTCAATTGTTTACTTTATTTTCTTATTTATTTGATAAATATGAAAAAGGAAAAGAATAAAATACATTAGAAAATGAAAATTAAATCACACAAGTTTGGATTGGATTTCGAATGACGCATGGTGGTTGTCATGGAGACAGCCGGTAGTCACGTGATCTGTGATGAGGAGACGATAGCCAGCTTTGTGTCCGAATTGCTAACAGAATGAGTTCATTATATAGTGTAGCCCCTGTGTAGTAAATGAGAGGTTAAGGACCAACGTGGACATTCGAACAAAGCCTTAGTAAGGAGGAGGTTGACCCTGTTGCAAGGTATGAGTAATCATTTTAAAAGCTGTGATTGGTTGATCCTGAAAGCTAGATTAAAACACTTAATGAACATCAACTCCACCGTCAAGTTAATAGACTTAAACATTGAATCTAACCTTTAGGAAGACAGTCTAATTATAAATATTTTACTAAAATGAAAATCTCTGTTAAATTTAAAGAAAGCCAAACTTTAAGACTGTTCAACAGAATCTGCAAGAACTGTTTGCCCTCTGACGATTCTTTAGAGGTAACTTCATCTTCACTGGGGTCTTCTCTTGACTTTTCAGAGAAATTCTGATAAAAGATCATGATTTTTAAACATTTTTCGTGAATTTGGCACAAGTAAGAACTATTTGCACTGAGAAACTTTTGGATTATTGCGCAGGCCAGAAATAAAAGACTTTTTGGCTGGATTTAAAGTCATTTTTGCAGTGTCATCCCTTTGTTTGTGGTCCAACACATGGAATCACAGCTCTATCAGCGGTGGTATTTACTTGTTTACTTTTCTGCATCACAAGCCAATAGTGACAAACAACGGACTGTCCAATCAGGCGGAGCCAGTGGTTTGAGCCAGTGCTGATGCAGGATTCTGCTGCAGATTGCACATTTGGCTTTGTATTGATTCCCATTTGTCTGCTTTATAAACTTCAGCTACATGCTCCTGCCTGACATCAGCAAACAAACACACTAAAGTAACTTAGAGATTTTATTCTCTAAAGGCTCTAATTAACAGGTTCTAGCCAAAACGCCTCTAGATCCTCAAGCAATCACAGTAATTAAACACGTTTTTTTTTTTCTTTTTCTTGGATATGCTTCAACCAGCTCTTGCCTGCACAGCCTCATCATGCCAAACCCCTTCTACATTAGACTATCTGATGTGACTGGCTTGGGTAAAATCAGTTTGGACTCCAGGCGAGAGAAGACATATCCTGCCACATCCTATAAAACACAAGCTGTAAGATTTGTCTGGATCTCCAGTTTCTGTAATTGTCTAACATGTTGGAAACTGTTATTATGAGCTGTCATGGTTACCATAAGTACTGCTAAACCACAACCACTGACTTGAGTTGGATGTGAGTAAACGTCACACAGAAAAACAGGAATCGTAGCTGCATGTTTACACCACACTGGGGACAAACGTCAACGTGCACCTTTTGTGAAATTCTGCAATAAGTGAAACCTCATCCAGCCCTGACTTGTTTGGGATCAGTCAGTTTCCACTGTTGTGACTGCACAAGGAGAGCAAAATAATGCATAATTCATTGTTTACCTGATGGACACAGAGTCTAATTAAATCTGCACAGTATCTCCAGCTGTGAAGGGACTGTCAGGGTTTTGGTTCTTTGTGCAAATGTAAAAAAACATGCAGTAAAGTCATGACTTAGCCATTTTGCCAACCGTAGGTCAGTTTTCCAGCAAAATGATTAAGCTTTGGGGAAAAAATCAACGAATGTGGCTCAAGCTCAGTTAGCATTACCAGCTTTTATCCTTGGGACTGTAAGCAAATGATGAATTTGCAGTGCTATCCCGACTGCCATTGCTGTGTGTTTAACAAGCATCTCTTGCCCCTATTTTGGTAGTCATCTCCTCATGTCAAATCATGGAAGCTGGGAAATACTTAGAAGAGGAGAAACACTTTCCCTTTCCTAGCAGTGTTACATTGTGTTCACCTCCCAAAACCAATCTGGTACAGTATGTACTCTCTTTCCCCCACACACCTACACACACACACACACACACACCAGCAACACAAAACTCCTGTACACACCTACATAGCCAGTCAAGATCCGTCTGTTAGGAAAGTCTTCTCAGGAGAATTCAAGAGACTTTCCATATTTTTTGCGTTTATAAATAGAAAATATGAGCTTTTACCAACACCTGATGTCATCTTGTTTCTGTGTTGAGCAAAATGAAAGAGTGTTTCTGTAACAAATTTGCTAGCTGAGTCTGATAAAACATAGCCTGGAGGGTCATGCAGTGAAGCTGCGCTTTTCATTTCACATTATCTGTGGTTATACCGGGAGGAGTCATGTCAATAATATACCTCTCTCTAGTATGTACACAGCAAGCAGCCCTCAGTTCAGTTTGATGCTGGGTGTCCTCGCTCAAAGACAATCGGTCAACAGATAAAAAGGGAAAAGACTTACAAATAGTTATTTTTTCTATTTAAAATGTTCATAATGTACGTTTTTTTTAATAAAAAAAAAATATATGTTAAAGAATCTTAGGAGAATAAAGTTGCAGTGTGACTAGTTTAGCTAAATTTCACAAGTTTCCCACCAATATTCATTCACCATACATCTACAACTATCACAGTTCACTATGAACAGCTAAGATATTTTCATGTTTGGAGTACCTTTCACATAGCTGTAAAAAATAGGGTTTAAAAAGATTAATTGTGGATCTACTCTTATATTTCAAGAAAAATTATCTCCAGTTAATATAAACCATCTACATCTAAGGTAACATTTGCTAGCTTGCTAATTTCTTCAGCTGGAAGAAATTTTCATTTTTGTTGTTCCTTTTATTAAATTTTAATTACTCATAGCTATAAAAAAAAAAAAAAAAAAAAGTAGTTTAAAAGGATTAAATAGTGGATGTAGAATTAGATTTTAAATAAAGATAATCTTTAGTTAAACTGTAACATAAACTATGTCTGAGGTAACATTTGCTAGCTAACAAATACTGTAGCATACACATCCAGTGAGAAATTTAAATTTTTTGTCATTCCTTTTATTGAAATTAATTTGTCGTAGCTATAAAAATTGAGTTTTAAAAGATTTTACAGTGACTAGAGCTCTAGTTAAATGGTAGTATAAACTAGCTTTATGTCTCGGAAAACCCTTGCTAGCTAACAAACATCTTGGAAAGTCAAGTGAAAAATATTCTCATTTTGTCGCTCATTTTTAAAAATTCCTTTCTCATCATTTCAAACTGGATATTAAAAAGATTATATACTTAAGTTTTAAATAAAATTATCTATAAACAAATTGATATTTAAATAGCCTTATCTCCAAGTTGACCTTGGCGAGCTAACACATCTTGTATCATTTCCATGAATTTGAAGATATTTTCATTTTTTATAGTTTTATCTTTTTAGAAATTCCTTTCATCATAACTAAAGAAAATGAAGAAAATTTCTAGTCATATTTTAAACAAATCAAACTCCAAATAAATACTAATTAGGTTAGCTTCTGAAAGTGAACTTTTGTTAGCATATCTGTTTATAACCTTAAATATTCTTCAATGCCATCCAGTAAAGCCCTGAACAAATTAGACCTAATCAGCATTTTTAAATCTGTTCGTGGATTATGTAGCAAGCCAAACTCATCATTAGGAGGGAGTAAGAGGTTACTAGACATTAAAGAAATTTGCTTCACTTTTAGCCATGGGCCTTTATGAGATATCAAAACCACAGATTAATTTTTAGTAAAACAAGGCCACCTTACAATAATATTACACAGGCTGAAAAAAATATACAGTTTGTACAGTACAGTTTGAGTACAGTTTGAGCTAAAAAAATAAAATAAAAAATTACGATGCAAGTCACACATCCTTCATTCAATTAATTTCAAACCGCTTTGTCTAATTTAGGGTTGCAGAAATCTGGAGCCTAACCCAGAAATTAGTGGGTGAGAGGCAGCATACACCCCGGACAGGTTGCCAGTCCATCACAGGCCCAAAACAGAGAAACAAACACCACTCACACTCCATCCTAGAGAGAATTTAGAGTGACCAGTTAACAACATGCATGTCTTTGGACAGTGGGACGAAACTTGAGTACCTGGAAAGAACTTAAGCACACATGAAAACATGCAAACTCCACAAAGGCCACTTTTGGAAAGCTTCACCAGCTGATGCTCGATTTCCACAGTAAAATATAAAAAACAATTTATTAGAAAACTGCCATTTCTTGTAATGTCACTTGTTTAGGGCAGTTTTCCAGATTTTCAGCCCTGAAGTAGCACTGGCCTGCATCTTTTAGATGTTTTCATACTTAAATACAGGTAAGAAATCAAAACAATCTGGCTTGTGTTTGCCAAAAACACAGATAGGTTTTGTGTGTGTGTGTGTGGTGTTGTTGCCATCATGTAATAGTCTGCATTGGCCTGCATACGTACCACATGGGCATGTTTTGGAGAAGACAATCTCGCTAGACTGGACATTGCGTTCTGCTTCCAGTGTTTGTGCTAAGCTAAACCAACAAGCTGTCCGCTTTGGCTTCCTTCCCTGCAGCATATTCCATATCCTCACCTAAATATCAACAGGAAAGCAAACAAAGGCACTTTTCAACAAGTCAAATTAGGCTTCAGCAGTCCATCTTTTCCTTTCTGAAACACCCTGTTTTTCTAGCTTTTCTGCATCTAATCCTGAATCTGCAGCATTTCCAGAACCGAGGCTGTTAAATCATGCAGCTTTCTTTGGGTGGTAGAGTTCAGCGCTGCCGTCTGCACATGAAGGACAATGGTTTCCCAGCAGTTGGGCGATTACATCTAATGTTCCTCCCAGCAGCGCAGATGCCTGGCTGCAGTACGTCCTTCAAGTCAGAAGCTTCCGAAAGGTTACACATGTGGGTAAAATAGCGTTTAAAAAGCTTTAGCTAAACCAGAAGGCTGCTGCTCAGGGCTTAAAGAATATTGTTTTAGTTTCTCGGAGCCAGATGAGGAGATAAATAGATGAGAATATGTCTGCTTTCATTTTCTTTAGCTAAACAAGGACTTTGTAGTTGCAAAGGTAATCCATTCAGAAATCATATGTGTATAAAAAAAAAAAAAAAAAAAGATAAAGCTTGTTTAACTTTAAAATCTTGGCTCCGAATGTTGCAAGTCTCACTTTTCCCTTCAGTATCATAGTAACCCAGGTGGCTGCTGTCTGTTTCCATGGTTACACTTTGAGCAGGACAGCTAGTACATGCAGCATCACGATGTAGATTCGCCAAAATGAGAAGGCAAACTAAAGCAATAAGGTGTGGTAAATGATCAGTTTTTCTCTTCCACTTGTACAGTGAGTTGGGAAATAAATGACTTGTGTTCACAAATGTTACTTTCAGCTCATGATTTAAGCTCTTTTTTTGCCCAACAATGTGGGGGAAAACTTGGTAAATTAAGTTTAGAGCTATGTCAAAAAAGCATTTTTGAATCATTGCAATTTATTCCCCACTGTAAAACATAACTTCTCATCTCTGCAACATCCCCATGTTCCTCTTCTGCCTCAACTTTACAGCTCCAACATGTCCTGAAAGCAGCGTTTTTTGAATGTATTCATGGTTCTTGGATATTTATCACTTTTTCACAATGTGTGAGACAACGTCACACTGGATTCTTCTCCCTTGTGTATTGTATTTTATAATGAGCATGTCATATTTACTTACATTTTGGTAGCAGGAAATGAAACCAACATCTGACGCCTCACTGTAAACTGAGCACTTGTGTTTTCACACTTCAATCTGTGATGCCAAAAGGGACTTCAGGGACCCTTGAAAAAGGACTATGTGGCCTAGTTGTAAAAACCACTAAGGGTCTGACACCAGAGGGCTGACATATATTCCTGTTGTCAGCTCTTATTTGCACAATATCACTCATGAGAAATGTGGATGTAACTTCAACCAATGGATGTTTGCAGTGCTCAAAGTGGAAATGTAGATGTGAACTTTTGCTTTTAGGTATGTTTATCAAAGTTATTTACAGCAGGGAAATTAGACAAAGCTTGTGTCCAGGAAGGCCTACTTGTTGCTCACTTATGTACGTAAATGGAAGTCTGTTTCAAATGTCAAATGTCACCCTCATACTTACATGCATGTTTTGCGTTGTCATAGTGATAAAGTTCATTTAGAGTTCACCTCTCGAGTTTGTAGCAGTAAGGCACCTCTATAAAGTTGTTTACAAACATCTGAAAACACAGAAAGAAGAATCAAAGCATTATGTTTTTCGCTGTTAGACTTCTGTCTCTTCTTTGGGTGCTTTTTATTTGGTGGTTTCTGCGTCATCTTCAAGATGTTACTCTTTTTCTCGAGTTAGCTCCTGTGGTTGGTTGAATGTCAGACGTACAACTCAACGCTGCTCCCACAATTTTTTGTGGTATTGTTCTTTTTCCTGTCTCAAGTCACAGATAGCTAAGCTCCCTTGAAAACAGACCAAAATACTCATGTAACCAAGCCAGGAGATGGACAAAACCGTCCATCCATCTGTATCTGCCTTCGGCACTGAGCTCGGTCATTTGCCTGAAATTTCAGTGAACAATCATACCATTTCCATGTTTGTACACTAGAGATATTGCTGGAGCTGAAATTTTATTAGCTTAGCTTGACTAGATTGTGTTCGTATGGGCTAGAATAAACTTTGAACTTAAAATTACAGCTTTTAATTTAACATTTAGCGAAGCATTTACACCAGTTCTTTGTAATCCAACCCAAATTTGTTTGCTCAGAAATCTGGTTTGCTTGGAGAACGTTTGAACCAAGCTGATCTTTGGTTCAGTGAACATTATTTACCACACTAATACAACCAAGGCCTCCAATGTTTTACACAATCCATCACAGTAGGTAAACAAAGATACAGCAAACAAAGGTTCAACATAAAAACCCCAACAGGGAGGCTGTACTCTCCCAAAGGCCAAGGTAAACATGTTTGTCTTTGGCAAAGAACTCCAGGTTGAAAAAGTGTTTTCAGACCACACAACATTTAAACCTCTAAGACCATCTGATTTGCTGAACGAAGTGCTCTGGAGGGCTGACGCAGAACAATGGGATCAGATTGCTATTCTAGGGTCAAACCATGACCCCTATGACCCCTATGACGATGACAAACCTGGGCATAAATGTTCCCTTGCCCGGACGCGGGTTACCGGGACCCCCCTCTGGAGCCAGGCCTGGAGGCGGGGTACGAGAGCGAGCGTCTGGTGGCTGGGCCTTCGCCCATGGGGCCCGGTCGGGCTCAGCCCGAAAGGGTTACATGGGCCCCACCTCCCGTGGGCTCACCATCTGCGGGAGGAGCCGTAGGGGTCGGGTGCAATGTGAACTGGGCGGCAGCAAGGGGCGGGGACCCTGGCGGTCCGATCCCCGGCTGCAGAAGCTGGCTCTAGGGACGTGGAACGTCACCTCTCTGGTGGGGAAGGAGCCTGAGCTTGTGCGCGAGGGTGAGCGGTTCCGACTAGATATAGTTGGACTCACCTCAACGCATGGCCTGGGCTCTGGAACCAGTACCCTCGAGAGGGGCTGGACCTTCTTCCACTCTGGAGTTGCTCATGGTGAGAGGCGCCGAGCAGGTGTGGGCATTCTCATCAGCCCCCAGCTTGGTGCCTGCACATTGGGGTTTACCCCGGTGGATGAAAGGGTAGTTTCCCTCCGCCTCCGGGTGGGGGGACGGGTCCTGACTGTTGTCTGTGCTTATGCGCCGAACAGCAGTTCAGAGTACCCACCCTTTCTGGGGTCCTTGGAGGGAGTGCTGGAGGGTGCTCCTTCTGGGGACTCCATTGTTCTGCTGGGGGACTTCAATGCTCATGTGGGCAATGACAGTGAGACCTGGAGGGGAGTGATTGGGAGGCATGGTCCCCCCCCTCTGAACCCAAATGGTGTTTTGTTGTTGGACTTCTGTGCTCGTCATGGATTGTCTATAACGAACACCATGTTCCAGCATAAGAGTGTCCATATGTACACCTGGCATCAGGATTCCCTGGGCCGCAGTTCAATGATCGACTTTGTAGTCGTATCGTCGGACCTGCGGCCACATGCCTTGGACACTCTGGTGAAGAGGGGGGCGGAGCTGTCAACTGATCACCACCTGGTGGTGAGTTGGCTCAGATGGTGGGGGAGGAAGCCGGTCAGAGCTGGCAGGCCCAAACGTGTTGTGAGGGTCTGCTGGGAACATCTGGCTGAGTCCCCTGTCAGAGCGAGCTTCAACTCCCACCTTCAGCAGAGCTTCGAACATGTCCCGGGTGAGGCGGGGGACATTGAGTCCGAATGGGCTGTGTTCCGTGCCTCTATTGCTGAGGCGGCCAGCCGGAGCTGTGGCTGCAAGGTCGTTGGTGCCTGTCGTGGCGGTAATCCCAGGACTCGTTGGTGGACACCAGCAGTGAGGGATGCCGTCAAGCTGAAGAAGGAGTCCTATCGGGCCTTCTTGGCCTGTGGGACTCTGGAGGCAGCTGATGGGTACCGGCGGGCTAAGCGGCATGCGGCTTCGACTGTTGCCGAGGCAAAAACTCGGGCATGGGAGGAGTTCGGCGAGGCCATGGAGAAAGACTTCCGGACGGCTTCGAGGAGATTCTGGTCCACCATCCGGCGGCTCAGGGGGGGGGAAGCAGTGCTCCATTAATACTGTGTACAGTGGAGATGGGGAGCTGCTGACCTCAACTCGGGACGTTGTGGGTCGGTGGAGGGAATACTTCGAAGACCTCCTCAATCCTACCAACACGGCTTCCCATGAGGGAGCAGAGCTGGTGGACTCAGGGGTGGACTCTCCTATCTCTGGGGCTGAAGTCGCTGAGGTGGTCAAAAAGCTCCTTGGCGGCAAGGCCCTGGGGGTGGATGAGATCCGCCCGGAGTTCCTTAAGGCTCTGAATGCTGTGGGGCTGTCCTGGCTGACACGCCTCTGCAGCATCGCGTGGACATCGGGGGCAGTACCGCTGGATTGGCAGACTGGGGTGGTGGTCCCCCTTTTTAAGAAGGGGGACCGGAGGGTGTGTTCCAATTACAGGGGAATCACACTCCTCAGCCTCCCTGGTAAGGTCTATTCAGGAGTCCTGGAGAGGAGGGTCCGCCGGATAGTCGAATCCCGGATTGAGGAGGAGCAGTGTGGTTTTCGTCCTGGTCGCGGAACAGTGGACCAGCTCTATACCCTCTCTGGGGTCCTGGGGGGGGGCATGGGAGTTTGCCCAACCAGTCTACATGTGCTTTGTGGACCTGGAGAAGGCATTCGACCGTGTCCCCCGGGGGCTCCTGTGGGGGGTACTCCGGGAGTATGGGGTACCGGACCCCCTTGTACGAGCTGTCCGGTCCCTGTACGACAGGTGTCAGAGCTTGGTCCGCATTGCCGGTAGTAAGTCGGATTCGTTTCCGGTGAGAGTTGGACTCCGCCAAGGCTGCCCTTTATCACCGATTCTGTTCATAACTTATATGGACAGAATTTCTAGGCGCAGCCGAGGGGTTGAGGGGATCCGACTTGGTGGCCTCAGGATTGGGTCCCTGCTTTTTGCGGATCACGTGGTCCTGTTGGCTTCGTCTGGTCGTGATCTCCAGCTCTCGCTTGAGCGATTCGCGGCCGAGTGTGAAGCGGCTGGGATGAGAATCAGCACCTCCAAATCTGAGACCATGGTCCTCAGCCGGAATAGGGTGGATTGCCCTCTCCGGGTCGGGAGTCAGGTCCTGCCTCAAGTGGAGGAGTTTAAATATCTCGGGGTCTTGTTCACGAGTGAGGGAAGGATGGAGCGTGAGATCGACAGACGGATCGGTGCGGCGTCTGCAGTAATGCGGGCTGTGCGCCGGTCTGTCGTGGTGAAGAAGGAGCTGAGCCAGAAGGCGAAGCTCTCGATTTACCAGTCGATCTACGTTCCTACCCTCACCTATGGTCATGAGCTGTGGGTCGTGACCGAAAGAACGAGATCTCGTATACAGGCGGCTGAAATGAGTTTCCTCCGCAGGGTGGCCGGGCTCTCCCTTAGAGATAGGGTGAGGAGCTCAGTCATCCGGGAGGGGCTCAGAGTAGAGCCGCTGCTCCTTCGCATCGAGAGGAACCAGTTGAGGTGGCTCGGGCATCTGGTCAGGATGCCTCCTGGACGCCTCCCTGGTGAGGTGTTCCAGGCACGTCCCTCGGGGAGGAGACCCCGGGGAAGACCCAGGACACGCTGGAGGGATTACATCTCTCGGCTGGCCTGGGAACGCCTCGGGATCCCCCCCGCAGTGTTGGCAAATGTGGCTGGGGAGAGGGAAGTCTGGGCTTCCCTGCTTAGGCTGCTGCCCCCGTGACCCGACCCCGGATAAGCGGCAGAAGATGGATGGATGGATGGATGGGTCAAACCATCGGGCCAGTACTTGATTGGTGAAAGTGAACTAGCAGAAGCAGAAAGCAGAAGTTGTCCTCCAGTTGACAAGAAAGTTATCTTGTTTGTCTAGTCTTTCTTTTGATGCACCGCAATCTCAGGTGAACTTGTTGCAGTTATTAATAACCATGACAACTTGTAAAAAAGCACCTGTTATGTGACAATCTCTAAGCCAGCATTGTTTTTGTCTGAAGTTTCGTGCTAGGATTCCTAGGAAAAGGTGTAAGGATTGGTAATGATGACAAAGCTCTCATGAATAACATTTATTCAGACATTGAAGATGTGTTTATGGCTGCTAATGATATGTCACAACCTGAACTCAACCAGGAAGCAACTGTTTCATTACATGTAAAATTTCAACCATGATGGTAATATTTTGCATTGCAAAAAATGTATTTTTCCTCAAATCAACCAGAGAGTCATATTTTTTTCTTCCAAACTGGCCAATGTTGGTTCTTTCTTGTTATGGCTATACTGTAAATGAACCTTGAAGCCAATTAGATAAAAACTACTTTCCTTATAATATTTGTATTGTCAGTTTATAAAGCTAAAAACTATTTTTTCCATGTATATTCACTATTCAGAAAAAGAAACAGTTAAAATTCGGGGTGGAGATAAATGATGAGAATTTACTCAGAATGTATTCAGAAATTCACAGGTCAGTTGTAATTGTTGCAGACACAGACCCCCCTACCCACCTCCCTCCAAGCTAACCCACACGAAAGCCTGTGAGGCTTTACACAAACTAGCAAGGGAACAGAGAGGTCATGCATGACATGATGCATCATCACTATGGATGACATGGAGTGTACCAGTGCAGCAGAGTATGAAGTGACATATTACAGTGTGAACAGAAAGACAGTACTCTAGAGGTTCTGTAACTGACTTGATCTTTATGACCTATAACTGTGATATTAAAGCCAAATTAACAGGCTTTAGTTAAATTGCAGACTACTTTCTCCGCTTGAATAATCTTAAATAAGTGTTGATTTCTAAACCTTTTTATGTTAGACATGCACATGTTTTATGAAATTAAACTCTGTTAGATAATATCTGTCCTCACAACCTGCTTCTGGATATTTTGCAAAATGTAATTAATGGGTTGATTTTTTAGTATTTTCCCAACTTGTCAACCAAGTTCAATTCTTTGTTAATACAAATATCTAATCAGCCAATCACGTGGCTGCAAATCAGTGCATTCAGGCATGTAGACATGGTTAAGATATGGAAGTTCAAAGTGAGCATTAGGATAAGGAAGCAAGTTACTTCAGTTACTTTGAAAATGGCGGGGTTGTTAGTTTTAATATTTCTTAGAGACTTGGAGAGAATGGTCTGAAAAGAGAAAATATGCAGTTGTCTGGATAAAAATGTCTTGTTGCTGTCAGATAATGGACAGACTTGTTGAAGATGATAGAAAGACTATGGGAAGTCCAATAAGCACTGGTTCCAACCAAGATATGCAGAATAACATCTCTGAACACACACCAAGCCCAGCCTCGAAGCAAATGGTCTACAGCAGCAGAAGACCACATCGGGTGCTGCTCGACTGAGGCTACAATTCACACAGATGCACCAAAATAAAAAAACGTTGCTGGTCTGATGACTCTCCATTTCAGCTCCGCATTCAGATGGTAGGATCAGAATCTGCTGGAAACATCATGAAAGCATGGCTCCTGCTCCTATCCTGCCTTGTTGCAATGGTTCAGGCTGCTGGTGGTGTAAAACTGGGAAGTCGGTCAGAACCTATCCTAGTTTTTGTGACCTTTCTGTTGGGTTCCCAGACTCACTTATCCAACCTTAAAGCTGGGGTAGGTAATCTCGTTCATCTTTACTCTGGGTGAAGTGATTCCTTGTCCTGATAGTAGTCTATACATTTTGTAATCATGAACAATAAAAAATATAATTAGAAAACTAAGTTTACTGTAAATTTACCAATCCAAGTTAAGTTTACCAATCCAAATGTTTGGATTGAAATGGAGTTGTTCATTTCTTATATTGCATAAGCTTCTTCTCCCAGCTCCCCTCTTCCCCCTCCTGCAGCGTGTACCTGCCACATCCTGCATATAAACAGCGTGTTAGGATGAAAATACAAAGTAGTGAAGAAGAAACTCGGAAGGCAAACATGGCTGAGAAAATGCAGGAAGGATTTCCCTGACCCGGCTTGGTTTATTTGCCTCCTCCTGCTAAACAGCCGAGAAAGAGAAAATCGTTGGTGGAAAAAGCTGCGAATACAAAAGCCTTGGATCATGTAAGGAGCAAAACCAGACGAGGAGGAGCCAAGATAGGGTGCCACTTTCAAATCTCAAATAACTCCCCAACATCACCTACCACCGCTTTAAAGGGTGTCGCGTGACACACTGCAATCCACCAATTGGTAGAAAGAATCAATGTCATAACTCTTCTCACATCCATAGACAATAAATCCCGGGCTTCACTGTCAGTCCATTTTTCTGAGTTTTGTCAGATATTTTCTATATAAAGACAGCTGCTGCTGTTTACAGGTATAGTCTCCCAAATGACAGGTTTATATGCAGTGTATATTTTACAAATCACTGAACACTTACTTTTTCTGGACCATTTACAGCACAGCTATGTCACTACCTCCCTCTAAGATGTAGTTACTATCCCAAAAATATAACATTTCAAACATTGGTGAAATGTAGGCCATATATTCAACAGTCACGGAAAATGAACAGAGATGGGAAAGGAGTGGCATCAAAGCCCAATTTTGACTCATCTGTCAGACACTGGCTGGCTTTTATGTCACTCTAGTGGAAAGAGCCCTTCAAGGTACAATGTCCTCAGTTCCCTTCTTCAATAATTACTACAGCCACCAGAGGGCGCGGTCACAATGAAACCCCCACTTTCGTGCAAACAGTTATAAAGCTTCACCAAACTTCATGGATTTACCAGAAGCAAGCAGCTGTAAGATGTTGCACTGTAGATGACTTTTAGTTAAAGTGCAATGAATTATTTTCCAGCACACTGAAGCTGAAGAAGCGAGGCTTCTGCTTGGAGGTGCATCTGACAGCCTATTGAGGCCTCTATATTCCCAGTGCTGCGCTCTTTGAAAGCTGAACATATGGGAGTTGAACGGTCAGCTGGGATATGTGCATCTGCATGTACACATGAGTTTTGGCTGTGGCTGACAATGCGTAATGCATTCGTCATGCCAGCCAGGCCAAGCAGGCATAAAAGCCCTTTCTTCTTAATCGAGCCCCACAGGGTAATACGATAATACAGATGGGAGCTGTCATGCTTTCTCTGAAAAACAAGACAAGGAGGAGGAGGATGAGCAACACAGAGAGGATGAAGACTAAATCATGTCGCCTCCATGGATCATGGTTTCTCCATTAAGACTGGAAAATTGAGGTTAGCAGTAAAAAGAGATACCTGGATGCTTCATTGTCTTTTCATATAGATAAAATTTTTGTCCGAGAGGCAGACAAGCTCTCAGACAACATCAAATATTTTCATGATTATCTACACCAAGACCACCACACATGAATCCACCTTTCATTACGAACCAACGTCTGAAAGAAGCTGAAACAACTTGAAATGAATACACCTCACTTTTAAAGGGGGTGGGTTGGAAAAGAGCGAAAACAAGCTGTAAACACTCAACTTTGCTCTTCCCTTTTATACATTTGTAAAACCCCTGGGGATTAAAGACCCTTTTATGCTTGATGCAGAAGACGGATATGCAGACACGTGGACAATTTCACTCATAGCTTGCATTGGTTGTGCACATCATTTGGTCAATTTTGAAGACGTTCAGCTATCAAAAACAGAGCAATACCATCAGAAATGGCAAGATTAGTGTAGAGTTGTAAAGCTAAGCAACCAGTGAAAGGAACAAACCAGAGAAGAAGAAGAACAGGAAGAAGATGATGTAGGAACAACGTTATAGCAGTGCATAATCACTACCAATTGTTGTCAAATGTGGAAGTGAACTCTGAACTCAGTACTGCCCCCTAGTGGATGAACTTTCTTAACTATGCCAACGTACATACACATAGAAGTATGCGGGAAGCAACTTATGACAACGCCCCCATTTACATACGTAAGCGAGCATAAATGAGCCTTACCATTAAAACTGCTAAATCACAAATACCCTCCAGCGCTATTGCTTGTTTTGTCAACAATCTCTCAGGAACGATAGTGTGCAACTCCATGAGATAAATTGTTAGATATTTTCCTATTAAGGTATTTAATAAAAGTTTTCTTGGCTTTTACATCTCATCCAGAAGGTTTACAATTCAGCTATGAATGTGCTTATTCAGATAAAAAAAATTTTAAATCACATTTCTGTTATTAAAAAAGATTTTTATCACAACTGTGTTGCTAAGAGACCTCTATTTTGACCCCTGCAATCATGATAAAGCCAATTCCTGTTAAACTTTCCACCAATCAGAGAGCTTTAATTGAAATAGTAAAATCAGGAGCAGCTAAAGTTTAACAAGTGAGCAGAAACTTTTATGTTCATCTGACAAGACGAAAAGTAATGTTCCTTTATGGCTGGAATAAAGCCAAGAGGAGGCTATTGATGCACGGTGGTGGCACAAACCAGCTGAGATGGAGACGGTTTTGAAACAATAGCACACGGTATCATAAATGACTGTAAATGATGAAAAAGTGTAAATATGTAAACTGTTTCTGTAGTGCGTTTCAGTGCCGAGAATTTGGCTGGGTCACTGCTGATCTGTTAATTATTTCTACAAAATACTGCTATAAATTCCTTTATTGTGTTGTCTCTATCAATACATTTATTTAGCATCTTTTTATTAACCTCATAATCTGACATCTGTGGCTGTCCAACAAAATAATGTCAGGATGTCAACTGGGGTTAAAACATTTGAGCGACATGTATGTTTAAACGTAAACAGACGGACCATTAATTTGGAGTTTTGAGCGTTATCATTGACACTGTGGTATGAATTAAGGACAATTCTCCTCAGGTTGTCCTGGTTTTGATGTTCCAAAAACCTGTCTCGCAATTAATAATCTTTCTTGCACCACATGGTTTCACTTCTGCAGTCTTGTATGTTTTTTTTCCCCCTCCATTTCCATTTTAAATGTGTCTCACAGGAGGGAAGGTGGTGCTCCGTATCATCCTGGTTTCCTCCAGGTGTTTCTGCGTCTCAGTACAAAAACAAATGCAGATCAGTTGGACTTCAGTGTGCACTTCCCAAATGTGTGTATTTTCTTTATCTTGTCTGTTTTTGTCTGGAAGCTGCTGATGGGTAGCATGTCCTGGGGTTTCCCAGAGCATGTTTAAACACACTTTGGTTGCCCTAAAGAAACAAAGAATGTAATCTATGAATTTCTCCATATTTTCTACATTGTAATTATGTATTGTCCTGTTCGCTTGCCAGTGCCAGCTTTCTGCAAATGGACAATACAGATTTGATTCGGAGTGTGAACTTGGGCTTGGCGCCCAGTAATGGTGCCAGATAGGCCTCAAAAGAAGGTTAGAGAAGCTAGCCAGCAAACAGATGGATGCCAGCAGGAAACTGCTGAGACTTGAAAGCAGAAATCTGCAGAGATACTTCCTCCTACTCGTCCAAGTATCTGTGGGATCAACTTCACATCTTCTACCAAAGGAATCCAGTTTGAGTTGAAGGTGGTGGCACATTCAGTTTGGTCCTACTTTTCATTGACTGAATCCAGCAAGAGGTGTTTGTGATTTAGGAATCCAGTAGGGGGACGGCAATGCAAGACCAGAGCTATTATAATCCAAAATAAACATTAAATTATGTAAATGGTTTTATTTATTAAGCACAATCCCTAAGATAAAATGTGTTTTTTTTAGTATTCTTCAACTTTCCCAGTTTTGTGTTGCTTCCATAGAAGCTTTTAAGGATTTGTTGCATGTATGAAATAGAAAATGTTTGAATATTTGCAAAAAAAACCCAATGTGGTTCTTCAGTGTGTACATTATATCTTGTCTCTGTAGAGTGTTCAATTAATTATTAGTTAAAAAAAAAAAAAAAAAAAAAAAAGATTAACAAACCATTGTCTTCTGTTTTTACATTTTACACAACATTCACATTTTATTAGAATTGCGTTTGTACTTTTATAATCTGCATTTAGCATTATCACAGCGCGAGAAGCTGATTTTGGGCATGTATGCAGGTGCTTTGTCACAACTCTGGCTGCCAGGCATTGTTGTAGCAGAGAGCCCTGTGCTTTTGGGAGAATTTTGGCTCATCTTTCGGGACTGCAGAATGTGGGGGGTTGATTTGGTTGGGCACGTGCTTGGGAAGGGGAAACATTTTGAAAACGTTTTGATGTGCATCTGGTCAAACTGGCTTTCTATGTACAAAAACTGCAAAAGAAATCTATGGCAGCCAATGAGTTAACACAATCACCCAAAACCACAAGCACCATGTTATCGTTTTCTTGGGTGTCATGGCTCAGAAAGTTTGGGAACCACAAATAAAAACTCAGAGCAGCAAGACTGAAAGAAGTGATACCTCAGAGTGGATTACGTTTTATGTCCATGATGCACCAGTGCTTCAAATAGAGAATATTTTCTATTTTCTATGCAGTGAGCTTGTTTAATTCATCTGGTCGAGTCACAGGAGACTTACCTGACTTTGTTAGGATGCTAGATTCTTGCAAAAGTCACAACTTTGAAAATCACAAGAGATTCCATCTCACAAGACTTCAAAGTGATCGTCCTGCAGCCGGAGGCAGGTTCCTGTCAGACACAGTGACTCGACAAGAGGTTAGCATAGTATTATAGTGTATGACAACTGGAGAGGATTTCTTTATTGAAATACAGGAAAGAAAGTTATAAAATGACCAGAAAGTGGAACGTTCTGGCTCACTTTACCAGCTGGTTGTATTCTGTTAATTCTCTTGAAGCTAACCTCTAATAGAAGCCTTTGCATGATTCATCCAGCTACCTGCCAAGTAAGGCGACCACCATTTATCAAAGACTTTTCAAAGACATTTTCCCAGATGGAGACAGAATGAAACCATCTGCGCATGCTTTAACCCTTGCCCTCCATAAGCTGTTCAAATGAAGCCATCAGTTTTGACTGGAAATGTTTATTTTTTGGATTCTGTAAGAAATCTCTGCTGCTTTAAGAGAGAGAACCAGCAGATCAGGACTTGGTTGTTTTTATTACTGAATTTCACATAATTCTGAAAGGTAAAAAACCCTCCACGATCTGCTCAGGGTTCATTTTCTTTGCTCATTCATCCAGTTCTTTCAGCCTGGATGCAAAGCAAAATGTCAAGCTGATATGTGAGCCGCAGTCATAATATTAGTAGTATTAGTAGTTAAAAGTCACAGGTGAATGTAAAAGTCACAGCTGTGAGCATTTAGCATCTAAAACAGCCCCAGCATACACCTGTTGACATCATCTCTTTGATTTGGGTCACTTAGCGAGCTCATTAAGTCACTAATTAAAGTGGATGCAACTACTTCATGCAAGCTCAGGCACTGCTAATTTTATCTCTTACCTCATATTGATGAAATTAATGGTTTTATTCATGGAATAAATAAAAGATCCACCTTTAGAGAAAGTGCTCATGAACACAAGTATTTTACAAATTCCTCCTCCAGTCCCAAAAGAAAAATAATGTGCATAAAGCACTGAACATTAAAATTCAATTAAATAAATTCTTCCTCCTCATGATGATGCACGGGCTCAATTAAAGCTGAGTAATCATGTACATGCAGTGTTTTTTTTATGTTACAGGATTGACCGGTCATCTTTACAGCTCAGTCAGAGGCTAGAATACGCACGGAAATCGTCTCATGCATGCAACGTCTGACCGTGTCTGGTAAAGGGAGCAGCAGGACCTAGTTTAATTATTACCCATTATTAATAAGTGTCCATGGACACTTATTAATATTCAACAAAAGTATTAATCTAAAGCTTTAATTACGGGGCACCACTGGAGAAATTCCTGGAACTAATAAGATAATGTTGATATCAGTCTCGGATATCTGCATATCTACCAGCTAATCTTGGACAAATCAGAGAAAAGCACTTAATACAATACACAACACAATCATCACAACTTTTCTCTGCACACAGCACAATGTGGCTCATTCATCGATATCTTCTTACAAATCTTCTTTAACTTGTTGAGATGTTCTTACAAAATTTTTTATTTTTATTTTATGAAAATGTGGTCATAGACAGTGGAATTGTTCATATCTATCCCCAGAGTGATAAATAAATCACAGATCATTGTAAGAGAGCTGCTGAATGTTTGTATAGGAACAAATCCAAGAGACAAAGATTTTGGTGATTTAAAAACAGATGTCTTTGGAAGAATGGTTGGTAAGCAGGTGATGAGGAGAGGTGGCCTAATGATAGTGATGGGAGATCCTGCAAGATCTAGTATCAATCTAATCCCAAGTAAATGAAGTGCTACTATCGTCAATACCCAATAAAATGTTCATAAAGCTTTAAATGCAAAAAGGATTAATCTGTGAAATTAACATGCATTTTGTAGATAAATAAATAAACATCACTTTATTCCATATGGAAAATCCATATTTGGTCTTGACTCAGTGAGTGAAGCAGATTTTGGGCTTACAGAAGTGCTGTCAATGAAAAACCAAATCCACCAAAAAGCATTTTCTGTTCCTTATTTATGAAGAACACTTAGATTTGGGATTTTTATCAGTGGATATCCAAAAGAAAAGTTAAAGCTAGGGTAGGTAATGTTGGGGGGGCAATCTGGAAAAACAAAATCCACCTCATGTACACATAAGCAGAGATTCAGACAATAGACAACACAAAGTCCAGCCAGGCGGTGAGTCTAAGGTGTGTGTGGACCACAGCCAGGTGCCATAGTCCATGTGGATATGGGTGAGGGTGGGGGACAGCGCTTCAGTCAACATCACTTTCCTTTCCCAGGGGGTTTTACCGGCCCCAAGGCCTTAGGGGAACCAAATCTAGATAAAGGTGGATTGTTTGGGTTTCAGGCCAGGAAAATATTTTGCTCCCAACCTTGAGTCCATGACTGGTCTCATGCTGGCAGCTCCTAACAGTCCCCACTGGTGGGGGGTCAATTTTCACTGATACGGGCAGACATACGCTCCACACTGGAATTGATTCTGCAAACCAGCTCTGTACCTGCCACCAGTGTGCCAGCTTGGGCCAAATTGGCATCCAGTTTGTGTTCCAGTTCGGTCAACACTTGAGTCTGTGCACCGCTTGCACGGTATATTCCGCCACAGAATTCAGGCAGCCTGCCAGTTGCTGCCTATATCTTGCTGATCTTTAGGTACAGCAGAAATTCGCCTGCTCCAACCAGCCGAAAACTGTGTACCATTAGACCAAAATTGTAGACATCGTCAACAGACAAAACCGCCAGACACTTTGGTCTCCACTTGGCCCACGAGTCCAAAATGCATCCAGCTGGATGCGTCCCATCAGGACATGCAGGCTCCCCTCTGCTTGATCTCCCGAATGAAAAAAAATTGTATTGATTACATTGAAAGACCAGCCGATCAGATCCATGATGTAAAAAAGTTGAGGAATAAAGAGATATAAAGGGAGGCTCTTAGACAGGAGTAGCAGGGCAGAATTAAGAGGGAGTGGGCAGAAAGAGGGCAAAGAGAAAAGCGTCCACCTTCGCTGCGAGCCAGTCTCTCACTCAGATCCATCTTTTTGCCCATTTTTCTATTTTCCAGAAGCAACGGTGCATCGCTGAGAACCGCCAACTGAGCTTCATTTCAGTTGTTCAGAAACCTACAGGTGACGTCACAAAGGCTCCATTCATCTATTATATACAATCTATGATCACAACTCACTTAATCCTCCTTATTTATGATATTTCTTATATTCAATGCAACAGCACAACCACTATGGAGGTGAGGAACAAAGACTATTACACTAGTATTGATATACTAGTATCAGTGGATATCATTATGAATGCTGCTATGGATATTTGGATCAGCCAGCCCATTTGTTATTGAGGTGAACTTGAACCTGGATGACCCATGTTCAAGTCCTTGAACAGGCAATGCAGGTTGACCACTTTGGGTCCTAATTTAAGGCCTGTAACTGGCAGCTAGTCCCAAGGCAGCATAATATATTAATGGGGAACAAAGGTTTTATTACATGGATAGAGCAAGTCCATTTTAGATTACATCCCGAGTCAATCCAAACATTAATGTTTTCCTACACAAAGCAAATCAGGATTTATGCCTATACCTAAACAAGCAGCGACAAAACATAAATTAAAGTCCATATGATATAAAACCAAGTGTAACAAGTGCTGGTAGATGAACTCTCTTGCATGATAGGTATGCACCACAGAACCCCTCAAGCATTAAAAAAATTACTAGTTTTTACTTTTACACCCGTTATCCTTTCATATCTGATAATTGCACAAAATGCTGGAAGACAGTGTTTTTATTTGTGTGTTGACATACACACACAAAAGACGAACAGGTCTAATGACCTGGGGGATTTGATTGATAAATGCCCTGACAGAAAGTCAATTCTATACTGTGAAGTTTTTTATTATTAACTCCAGATTTGACTTTTATTTTTATGATTTCTATTTAAATCTTTAGCTTTATGTGATATTTTCATAGTTTATAGGTGCATTAATTATGCAATCTCCACTGGGTACACACTTTCAGTACATTTATAATGGATCTATAGCTTGCCAGAGGTTTTTTCTGTGTTAATTAGAAAAATTAAAGCAATTTGTTTAAACATAATTGCGTGTAAAAGCAAAGTGGGTATGCTTTTACTTGCTCAATACAAGTAAAAGCAGAAACAGGCAGATACCTCTCATAGAACATCTTTTAGTTCAGTGATGTAGATTCCGAAAAAACCTGAAACTAATCTAAATGAAACCCTTAAAATATACATATTTTTCTGGATAAAAATGACCCTGTTTTGAGAATAAATGCTATTTGTTGTGACACTCATTTGGTTCACCTGTAGCACACAAAGCGACAAATTTATTTCCCATCCAGCCCACAGGTTCCACGCTTATTAGCTGCACTGGTCACAGTCCTGCAAATGAATTCAAAACCAGCCATTACACCATTTAAAAAGAGCTTTTATGGATGCTCTGTGCTCAACCTTAAGGTATGGGTTGAGATCAAACCAGCTCTAACTGCATTTGTACCTTTGTGTGAATAGATTTTTCAGTTGTTACTCTCAATAGCTTAAAAGACTCATCAAAGCACCATTACAGAAGCGAAATGGGGCACATTGGATGTTTACAAGCATTTTCATTGGTCTGAAATCAGCACAAAACAGATTTGTCTGTTTGCTTGTTATTTTGTGAGCCCATTACTCATCCAGGTCTACCATAAACAAGATAGATTTTACACTCATTAAGGATCTGTTCCTAAAGCTTCTGTGAGAAACAAGAATGTCTTTTCTCATCTGAGCAACAAGAACAAAATTATTTTATTCTCGCTGATGTGGGTGGAGACATCTTATGGCTTGTTCTCTACACATCAGCCGAACTGAAGCGCTGAGAAGTGGTTGGACATTTGACATTTGTGACAATAACACGGAAAACCTGAAGTTTCTGTTTTTGTGCCGATGCAGGTTGAATGACTAGTTTAAAATAAACAGCTGATCAAAATGGTGAGAAAGTATGGAAATGTATACAACATATGATGCATTTAAAGACACAGACAGCACTGCGTGAATTACACCGCCAAAAAGTATCTCATTAAATATGAAATGAGCGTCAATGGTTCATTGCACATAAAACCACAGACATCCACCCTACAGAAATGCCCGCCCCATCGTAGCTAAAGCAAAAACTTTGTTAATGTGGCCTTAAGAACAAGAACTAAGTTTTTGCTTCTTGTGGAGTCTGGAACAAGTTTAAAACTTGGGCAAAGATTTAATCTTGTTACAGCCACTGTGCAATATTTGGACATTTATATATTTCTATTTATTTGACCATTAGAAATAACAAGATATCAGGAAATGACAACAGCAATAGACATGGTGCAACGTCTTCTCAAGCTTCGTAAAAAAAAAAAAAAAAAAAAAAAGTGTATATATATATATATGTATATATATATATATATATATATATATATATATATATATATATATATATATATATATATCCTTCAGTATCAAATAAAAATGGTGATCACCGCAAAACTTTAGCGGGAAGATCAGGAAATCTGAAAACATAATCAGAAAATAACCAGTTACAACGGAGTACTTCCACGTGACGATGATGCGTACCCATAATGTTGATTTTTCGTAAATTTTCATTAGACATAAGCCTTTTGATACCATTTTGAGGAGAGTTGTGCAAGTGATGCTAGTTAGTTAGTGATTTAAAATAACGTTATTAAAAATGCTCCCTTTAATATTCTTACAACTTAATATTGTACATAATAATGCTAACTCCAATCCAAATTCATTTTTTCTTACTCTGCCATATTTTTGTTTACATATTTGAGTTATTTGTGAGCATTATAACTGTGTCTTTCTGTTGAGAGAAGTTTTGTGAGCAATGTGGCTTGTGGCGTACTGGTTCAGATGACTGTAGTAACTGAAAAAACAGTGTTGTGGCCATTCGTGCCAGAGAAAAGAAGACTGTTGTGTTCACGTTTCTGGTTTTGCATTAAAGGATTATTGTTTTATGTGGAAAGAGTTGAGAGAATCATGATGGCTTCACAAAGTGGGAAAAAGAAGCCCAAGTAAGAAGTACATTTCAAAAAAACAAACCCAAAAATCACAACTTACAACATTTACAAGCAACTTGACGGTAAAACAAGGAGACTTAGCAAAACTAACCATGACCTGCTGCATCATGAAAGATTAAGAAACACTCAGCTGCTGAACAAGAATGATTAATTTAGCTAGTAACACAAACGCACCACAGGGTAACGGTAACTGCATTACTTTATTTAAAAAGTAATGAGTTGCAGTATTAGTTATGTTAATGCATTACTGCACAACACTGAAAACTATTCAAAGTTAGCATGGGCTAGCAACGAACTAGCGGCGTGCTAGCTGCAAGCTAGCCACAAACTAGCTGCGTGTTAGCCGCGGGCTAGCAACGAACTAGCTGCGTGCTAGCCGCAAGCTAGCCACAAACTAGCTGCGTGTTAGCCGCGAGCCAGCCACTGCTTCACAGCAACCTGGAAGATCAGCAGAAAACGTTACACAAGACAAATCTTTGTTGCTCTATTCAGCATTAGAATTGATGGACTAATTCATCCAGCTACTTCTTATTCCTCGGAGGAGCCTTCATAGCCAAATCACCTGTGTCAAAAGTGTATTTCATCCATCCACACCTGGCTCAGATTAACGGGATATTAAAAGGGATATAAAAGAAGTCCTGAGATGTGGATCGCTGCCCGAACGGCTCCGTAGTGCATGTTAGACAGATGCGGCCTCAAAAATACGGGTTTGTTAAAGAAAGAGTTGTTAAAGAAAGAGTTTTTATTTTTCATTGCAAGTTAAAACCAGGTCAGCACTTCCAGTGTGGCTTCAGCACATACACTGAAAATAATGCAGGAAAGGTGGTGAATTTTTCATGAAAAGTCTGTGTGCAAACACGAGGCATTTTCATGTTCTTCCATAAACCGTTTTTAAACTTCTTTTCTGCTGCGTGTAGATGTACATTCCCATCTTGCATAGTTCTAGCTTTACTTACTGGGTAAGCTGTTGCCAAGCAATTTAGCCAAAATACATACTGGAAATGCAATTTCATGCCGTGGTAACAGTGGAGCTGCTCCAGGAGGCATCTCAAAAGTGTAAATCTTTCTTTTTGGACTTGATTGATGGCTTTGCCTTCATTTAAAAGGAAATAATTTTATTGGCCAAGGTGACATTCTGAATGATGATGCACATCGCTTATAACTTATTCATTGTTTTGTTTTTTGTTTTTTTTAAGGGGGGGGGGGGGGGGGGGGGTCTACATTCCCTGCAGTATAAAAATCCTGACAAATAACCAAATGTCAAGTGTCCCACCCACATGTGCGCTGCGTTCTCACCTTTCTTCCCCTCTGGTTCTTGCAGAGAAACCGACCGTCATCGATGTGGGCATATATGTCAACAGCATCGGGCCTGTGTCATCCATCGATATGGTGAGTTAAGGGAATTACCTCCCTTTCTATGATCTCCATCCTCACACGTTTGTCCATTAACCAACATGGTTATCATCAGACATAAGCCCTATCATTTTTCATGCTGCATTTGGAGGTCATTTGGGCCGCCACAGCTGTTTTTGGAGCAGAGGATGCCAGAAAAGACAGGTGTGAGATTTTTTTTTAAATCAGCTGGGATGAAGCCAGCCAGTGAGTTCTAAAAAAAAAAGAAGAAACAACACAGAGCCACTGAAACTTCATCACATTAGACAGAAGTTTGTGTCTCCGTGGGGAGGAGTCATATTTTCTTCCACTTTCTTTGTTTAGTAACTGGATTGTCTGCACGAAAATGGCTTTTAGACAAAGCCCAGAGGGTGTGTGAATGCATATTTCATCGCGGAGAGCCTGGTCAGACTAAATTTAACACATATAAAATGCAAAAGCTTGACAAACAGCAAATGATAAATAGCAGCCAGTCAGACGGCGGCGAACAATGGGCAGTCAGCTTGGGGGGGGGGGGGGGGGGGGGGGGCTGTTCACTTGCTGTCAAAATAGTCAAATGAGATATTAATTTCTCCTCATGAAAATTATCCCATCCCCAAATAACTAAATGTAATGCTTTGCAAATATTAGCTACGTGAGACATGATAATGAATGGATTTTATCTTTGAACCAAGCAGATTGCCAGATGTTGAGCTGTCGCCGTTTGCTTGGTAGCATTAAAACCTCTCAGACGAAGAGTAACTTTGCATTTCCTTTTCTTTTTTTTTTACTCCCAGCTTGTATTTTTTAAGATAAAATGTGGACTTTTGATGGGAATTCCACAAATATGTAAACATGTACAACCATGCTTCATCCTGCAAGACTGGCTTATGGAAGCATCTTTAGCGCCAATGATTTCAGATAAATCTGTTTTAGATGACGCTATCATGTCTGAAAATGTTGTTTCATTTCACTGAGGTCTGCAGGTATTAGTTTCTGCACCGCTCTGAGGGTCTCATCACCGCAGTTCAATCAGGTTGAAGTCTAAAATTACCGTCTTAATGGGAATTAGCGGTGTAAGTAGCAGCCAGGTGCTGCTAATCAAATAAATGTGATTAATTTCTCATCATCACTGAGAGCAGCTCTGTAAAAGCAGAAGTTTCATCGGTTTACTGGTTTGGATCATGCAGGTGGTATGATAGTAGAGAAGCGCATGTTGCTGACCATCAGTCTGGGAGGGGTTATAAGGTAATTTCCAAGCAATCTGGAGTCCATCTACCTGCAGCAAGGAGAATTGTTAGCAAGTGGAAATGATCAGACAGCTGTCAGTCTTCCGGGAGTTGATGCAGCAAGTTCGGCCAGGGGTTGGATACAACTCAGCCTCTGCAGGCCTCAATTCGCAAGTTAAATGTTACATTTCACAATGGTACAGTTTGGAAGAGTTGCTTGAGAAATCCTCTTTCCTCGAAAAAGAACATGGCAGCACAGCTTCAGTGTGTTTCAGATGGTGAAAAGTATTTGGCCCAAATATGGCCCTGACTGATGGCACCGACACTGTGTGAGAGTGACTACCAAAACCCAGCCACATTACCACCCGATATGGTCATAAGCAAAAATCTGTAATTTATGTCCAGGCTGGCTGCCGACTACTTGGACCATTTCCACCTCACACAACACTTTGGTACAAGCGAAGAACAGAGTATTGACATCTGACATCCGTGCCACATGTGGCCCACAAGAAACTTCCCGTAACCCACGTCTGGGCTGATGAATGGCAGCTCTAGTGCTGTAACTGAGACATCAGTCTGAAAAGTAAGTCAGCTTAGGCCCAAACGGGTTTGTTATCTGGGATACAAGCCACGTTTACATGTGTTAATTTGTCTTTAATTACAGATAAAAGTTAAATCTGTTTTTAAGGACCATGTAAACACCTAATTCCGAATAAAAATCACAACTTAATTCTGAACTAAGAGGCTGGTTTATTCTCATTCCTCTGTCATGTAAACGGTCATTCTGCCAGAATTTAAGTCCAGCCATTCTGCGCATGCTTGTTGCCTTGTCCTGACATGATGCACAAATTCCTGGCAGTTTTCTGCCTCCCATCTCCAGTACATCATCGTCCTTCTGCACCTCCGATGCTGAAAAAAGTGTTTGTGACGAGCTGGTGCTTTAAAATCAGAATCAAAGCGAAAATGGTTCTCATTATGTGGTCTTGCATGATACCGAAAGGACTGAGCAGGAAGTGGCGTTTATGTCTCGTAGATGTAAGTGCAGAGCTGTGTATTAACCGAAACTATAAACCTCAATAAACTGAAGCAAAAATGGAAAGAAGAGGGCACCAAAGTTCCTCCACAAGGTAGAGAAAGGACATTGTTGCTGTTAAAATTACTACAAACTACTGAATCACCAGTTGGTTTCCCATTTTATTACTTTCAACCACAAAGAATATGTTGTGGGTTATTTTTTGTCATTTTAAACCACACAAAGGCCAGATGTTTGTTTCATTAGCTGGATTTCCATTACTCCTAGAATGGAAACAAAAACCTAAATATCACAATAAAAAAAAACTGGAACTAAACACAAACTCTTCAAAAAACTTCTGAAATATGGCTAAAAAGTTTTTACACTCTCATAAGGCAATTTTCAGCTGTTCCCATAAAGAAGTCCATCAGAAAGGGTAATAAAAACACTTTCCACAGCCAGCCAGTTCAAGTAAAGATGGTGCGGTATGGATCTACGAAGGAGGAGACAAAAATCTTCTACAAAATTTTAAAGAGCAAACTATGACTGCCATCCTGGATAGGAAATAGCGGTGAAATGCAGTTTTACAGGGAATTAGAAAGAGAAATGAGGAAGAATGGCTTTGAAAATCTTCTGCAGGAGGTGGAAAACACTGTTTTGAATATACATCCTCCTCAAAGTGGAACGTCTCGGGACGAGATATGATGGCTTATGCCAGGGGTGTCCAAAGTCGGGCCTTGTGGGCCACTGGGCAGGTTTTCCATGTATCCCTGCTCCAACACACCTGGCTTCCATTAAATGGATCCAACAGCCAATGAAGTTCTGCACGACTGATTAGTTTGACTCAGGTGTTTTGAAGGAGGAATACATAGAAAACCTGCTGGATTGTGGCCTTTGAAGACCGGAACTGTGCACCCCTAGCTTATGCACTAAATACCATTTACTGGAAGCATCTGTAAACTCCAATTGTACTTTGTCAAAATTAAAGAAATATTACATAAATTGGAGAGAATATCAATCCTCCAGATTATCACTATGCACATCTTTACAAAGTCACAGTCTTATTGACATTATTGCTGAAATACGCCAAGCTATAAAGTGCAGTCTTTGGATTTCTACAAGACACTAAATTAAAAAAAGTCTACAGTTAAAGGTCCCCACAGAGCTTCATTTTGGACACCAAAAGCCCCGAAACTGGCCAGAAATCTGAGTGTGGTGATGATTTCAGACCTATGTTCTGATCTGATGTCACAGCAGGACCTGGAAAAGCTAGTCCATGCTTTCATTGTTAATCAGTTTAATTATTCTAACAGGTCTTTATGGGTCTTCCAAAAAAAAAAAAAAAAATTCCTCCAGGATTCTTGTTAAACTATGGGAGAGAGCTTTTAATTATGCTTATTTTTGAATGATTCAGTATCTGTAAAGGACTTCGACCCTTGCTGTACAAATAAACTAACCTTGCTGATGTAAAATTGAGAAAATGTTGCAGCTGCAGCAAACGTTTAACGCAACCACCAGGTCATCTTATGGACACTTTTTTAGTCTAAACATTTTCTTTCTTTTCTCTACTTACAAATCTAAAAATATCTAACCCACATCTGAATTCTCCCTCTGAGACTTTTTTCTGTCATGGCTGATTAGACGACACTTGTGGTTTTTGTGTTAAGTGAGACAGGATGACAGAACCCAAAACCGAAGAGGCAGCAAACACAATCACAAACTTTGTCAAAAAACCTGAGAGAGGAGCAACCGGTGCCTCACACTTCTGTGCAGCCAAACTCATCATGTGCAGGATTACAGTAACCTTTCCAATCATCCAAGAAGCTGCTGCAATCTCATTTCTTGATGTATTTCCTGATTAAAAATAAATTACATTTTTTCTTGCAGCTTATTTAAAATAAGACCTTCCCCATCTCTCGACAGCCAAATACAAAGATTTCTGTGTAAAGCCGCATTATCAGGAAATATCCACTAGAATTCAGCTCTCATGCTTTGGGAAGAGCAGTCCGTAAGGTGTAGTACCACCACTGGCCACTAGGTGCTGCTTCAAAGAGATTCACATTTAAATAAAACTTATTAAAAAGATTTAGTTGTTGCTCACCAAATCATGTTGCACATGGTCAGCATAGGGTATTAACATTTATATTTTACTATAAACCCTAATTAAACAATGTTGATATTAAATGGGAGAAAAGAGACAGCAAAAGATGCATCACTTGTAGCCATCATTTCAAGCTAATCTGGAGCCAAACTAAGTGTGGATTTGATGGAGCCTTTCAATTGGGACAGCACCTGGCGCACCACTATGACGTATGTAGCCTACAAATCCACATCTACAAGTGTAGAGACCCTGAATTGGGACAGAGCGTTTGTCAGTGCATTACCACGACCAAATGGTGTCAAGCATAGAAGCGAACTCTTAACTCAGCACTGCCACCTAGTGAATGAACTGACTTAACAACTATGGCAATATAAAACACACATGGAAGTGTGTGAGTTATAATGTGTGAAAATGTTTGAAACATATGTCCATATGTATGGCAGAATAAATGGACCTCAATAGAAAATGTGCAGTGATCTCATCCAAGTTGAGACTGTAAGAGCTTTTGCCATTTTACATGTTGCGTTTGCACCATTTAAGCATGGCTCTCTTGCAGTCTTATTCCGAATTTCTGAGGAGTATTTAATCTAATCAATCTTTCCTCTGGAAATGAAAGCAACCAGCAGATTTCCATCCTCCATTTCCATCTTGATGCAGAGGAGTGAATATGTAGGATGGACAGAAAACACTGGACTTCTGCAGGAACTTTCCAGGTGAAGCTTCAGCTGACTGTGGCTTTGATATAAACCACCAGTTTTGGCCTTTATGTGCATAGAAGTAAAGATAGCTGCATTTAAAACATCAGCTATGAACTGATGACAGCAGGTGGGACGGTAGCTACACCTTTCAAATTATTGCATTTTGTTTTATTTACATTTCAAACTAAAATGGGATTGTAAATCTTGCACACATTTTTAGCCAATCAGCAGGCCCACTGCAAACCTAAAACCTGGTGTTGGATTCATTTTGAGGGAGAAACGACATTCTTATTCCTGTTTGCCAATCAAAACATGAGGTTTAGCCTCACTGTAAAGTCTTTTACCAGCGATTCCCCTAATGATCCTTCCATCCACCGTAGAGCAAACAGACTTTCTCTGCCTCCAGTGCATCAAATCTGAGAGAGAGCTCTTCTCTTTGACTGTTCTGCCCCGTCACTTTAATCATGTCCACTTGTCCATAATGTTGTGATTTTCACGGTAAAAGGATAATGCATGGCAACCTGGTCATTACTCAGGCAGAAGCCCCTGCAGGGGGATTCAGTAGCTCTCGAAAGCAGTGAAGGGGCTTATTTTTACCATGATGTCCTTTTCCCGCAGGAACCTGCTTATTACTGCGTGGATGCTAACAAAAAGGCATAAATCAAGTGACACTACTGACAATAGGTACTGAAATGCTTTCTGCAGTGGTGAGCAGCGGAGGTGAATGAACTGCATGTCTAGCTTTTGGCTAAATGTGAAGTCTGAACAAGATTCAGGTGACCTTTAACTGTTTAGTTTCTCAGCGCTCAACCAGAACATGCTGGAGCAAAATATGTCATCAACATCTCACTGAGAGGCGACTTTATACATGAAACCAGATCGTAAAACTACAGTTATGCAGGCCTGAGAAAAGGTCTCGACCTGCTCCATATCATCCTCTAAGCAGCTCCATCTGGATCAACAGCTCTTCAGATTGTTCCACAAGTCTTTTAACCTGCCTCTTTGGACATCAGTTGCTTTTGTTGCCTACTTTCCATCCAGTCTTTGTACACTGACAGTTTCTAGAGGGTTTATGAATCATATAAAGGGCACCCGACTCAATAGAAGAGCAGTGTCAGCAGAGAACTTGGCAAAGAACCAATTTACCAGCAGTCTGTCACAAAAGACTCATTTGTTCCCATTTCTTTAGTTTAGTCTGGGAGAAATGCCAAACATGACACAGTTTGACATTAAACAAGATTGTTGCGGTAACAACGGGATTCCCAAAGAGCAGTTAAGTGAAAATGCAGCATATCTCAGCGCTGTACAACATGTCCTTCAAATATTTGAAAAAACTGGACAAGTGGAGGAAAAAAGAGCAAGTTTTAGACACAAAATAAGGTCTGCAGTAGATGACCAAGGTAGGGAATTGATGACCTTAAGAGATTGAGAAACAAACATGCAGCAAAGACCAGACACAGGAACTTCAATTGATCCAAGTACTGTTGGCTGAAGCCTCATTGGAAATGGTTTCCATGGAAGGGTTGTGGTTAGAAAGGCATTTACAAACAGGGAAACAGAGAGAAAAAGCCACCCACTCCAACAATGGTGTTTTTAAATAAATCATAATGTATGCATGTCACTTTTCCAGGCTGGAATAGTGTCTTTGCATTGTGTTTTCCAATAAACACAGATTATTTTTACATTCTGCTGAAACGTGTTACACAGAAGCAGATTTAAAGGAGCTAAAGAAAAGAGAATTAGAGATTGCAAAATGTTATCATAGCCTGCCCAAGTAGCCTCCAAAGCATCTTTACTTGCAATTTGCTGGACTAAACCAGCCCACCTTGCTAGCAAAAAAAATTAAAATGTTGAGAAGGAGGGGGACATTTCTAGCACTGGCCATCTTTTAGCTGATTTGAAAGATCCCTCTCTGATATTTTTGACAATGAATATTGATAATCTTCATGTTCTGGCCAGTTTTACATCTGTACAAATGTACACTTGTGTCTGTGTTAGTGACCATGTCATTGGAATGTTTAAAACTTTGGATCAAGCTGTCAAACATGCCCCAGAAAGCCACAGCTCCTATCATTAAATAGCCTTGCCCCCCCCCCCCCCCACCCACACACACACAAGGCGGGCTTGTACAGAAACAAAAGCATCCTATTTAACTCCATACACAGGGACAGACTGGACATGTGGGATAACAGCCATTTTCCTGGTTGCCTGATGACCAACAGCGTTTTCATTGGTCTTGCGTGTTCTACACCAGAAATTGATGAATAACTATTGCATTTGTTTCCATAACCGAATATTTTGTGTGTCCTAAAAGGTGAGCCAAACCGCTGCTAGTTTGGGGCTCTTCGTTAAAACAATGGCTGTTAACCAACGAGTTAATGCCTCGGCAGCGTAAAATGCTCCATTACACTGTCCTTCCTTGCTTAGTCATGCAAGAGGATGTCTTCAGAGTTCAATTTACCTTATGAAAATATGCTAGTGTATATATTTATGGAGCTTAAATGCCTCTATAGCACAAGTGTTAAACTCCGGCCCCAGAGAGTCGCTATCCTGCAGGGTTTTTAGTGTTTATCTGCTCCAACACATCTGCCTAGAATAAATAGGTCCTTGTAAAGAAGTTGACAAGAACTTGTTGGATATTTGATTTGAATCAAGTGCTGGAGCAGGGAAATGACAAAAACCTGCAGGATAGCGTCCTTGGGGGAGTGGAGTTTGACACCCCAGAGCTACAACGTAAATTACCCCATCAAAGTATGTTACCTTGGGTATTTACACAGGTAAGATGCCTCTGCGGTGTAAATTACCCCATCACACTGTGCCTGTAATATATTTATGCAGGTTGGATGTCTCAGCAGTGTAATTTATTCCATCACAGTATGATATATTCATGTCTCTTCAGTGTAAATGACCTCAGCAAAGTTTGCTGCCTTATGCATTTATGCAGGTAAATTGTCTACAGTGTAAATTAATAAATAGATCTTTTATTATATAATAATATTTTAAACCAACCATTTACAAATTCAATTGAAATACATAAATATTTTTAATTTATTATTTAAGAAAGGTAGGTCTAACTATTCTTAAACATGGACTTGATGGTGGCATGGATTTATGGACATGTCTTCCATTCCACTTTAAAGCGGCATTTTCATGATATGTGCATTCAGACACCATCAGTAAGACTTCTCAATGGGTAGAGTTGATTGTTTGAACTTAACTTTAACATCACTGATGTACTGAGAAGCAAAACGGAATAAAACGCAGGGTTTGTCCAATCAAATAGCTTTGGAAAGTCCTTGGAGAAACATGGAGACGTATTCCTGAAGACACTGCCTGACTAGGTTTGAGACCGTGTTGGAGAGTAAAGCTGCTCCAACCAAATACAGGCTCAGTTTGAGCCTTTTATAATGCATTTTCATTCATGTTTTAGATGTTTTATATAATTACTGCACCTTTTTCCATCTTCTTGTCCATGTATAAAGATATAAGGTGGTGACTCAAGACTGCACAGTATTATAAATAAATATGTTTAAATACTTTACTGGCTTGCCAGAAAACTGATGAAAACAGATGAAACCCTCTGAGAACATTATTATTATTATCATTAAAGTTGTCCTTGTCTGACTCATCGCTGTTTTATATAGCATGTAGTGAGAGCAGCAGGATGCGGCATCTTTTGTTGCCTTGGTAATGTGAGGGCATCAAAATAAGACGGAGCATGGAGGACTACACTAGAGAAAATATTATATATGTTTTACAGCCACTCATAGAGACTTGACACTCAGAGTTGCAGCTGTTTATTTAGTCAATTAAGAACTCAGAAAAAACACATTTGAACTATATGGTTCACATGTATAAATGCATGTGAACCACATGTGCAAGTGTGTGGTTCTGGAATGATTTCATGTGATCCACAAAAATACACTACTCACAAAAAGTTAGGGATATTCAGCTTTTGGGTGAAATTTCACAACAAGCCTAAAATGCATTCAAACCTGTACAGGTGAACTTAATGTGATCTTCTCTAAGCTTTTAAATGCACATGTCCAACTGTTAAATGTTTCAATAAATTTTGCACAAGTTGCTGTTCTCTAACAAGGAGCTTAACGGCAAAAATCACGGCAGGTGTGTGATCCTTGAATTGACCAATAAATGTCCTGGTTCAATTAGAGCTGGTGTTTAAACAGTTGTCCTCATCATGCTGTTCACATTTTGACATCATGAGACCAAGACGACACCTAACAATGGAACAACAGTCCCTTGCCATTGCGATGCTTCAAACAGGACGTTCTCAGACAGAAGTGGCCACTGAGCTTGGAGTGTCACAGAGTGTCATCAGCAGGTTGCAACAGAGATATCGAGAGACTGGAAGAGTCACAGGAAGGCCTAGAAGTGGACGTCCTTTGGCCACATCCCGTGCTGATGACCGCTACATTGTGAACACTGCCCTGAGAAACCGGATGATGAATGCCACTCAACTCCAGGCACGTTTAAGAGAGGTGAGAGGCACCCAAGTGTCACGTCAGACCATTGGAAACCGTTTCCATCAGCGTGGTCTGCGTGCTAGACGACCTGCACGGGTACCTGACCACACCACCAGGCACAGGCATCATCGTCTTGCATGGGCCAGGGAGCATTTACGCTGGACGAGGAACCAGTGGGTCTCAGTGCTGTTCTCTGATGAAAGTCGATTCACACTGAGCAGAAATGATGGCCGGCAACGATGTTGGAGACGTCAGGGAGAGCGCTATGCATCAGCCACTGTTGTCACCAGGCCAGCTTTTGGTGGTGGCGGTGTTACAGTGTGGGCAGGGGTGTCCACTTGGCACAGAACTGCCCTACACTTTGTGAATGGTACAGTGACAAGCCCATACTACCTGAATAACATCATTAATCCAGTGATTGTGCCCCTACATGAACAGCACAGGCCTAATTTAATCTTCATGGACGACAATGCTCCTGCTCATCAAGGCCGCATCATCAGGGAACGGCTGTTGGAGACTGGTGTACCTCAAATGGAATGGCCTGCACTCTCTCCAGACCTGAATCCCATTGATTCAGGTCTGGAGGATCAGCTGAGCCGTCGTGTAGAGGCTCGAAACCCTGCACCCCAGAACCTCAATGACCTGAGGGCTGCCCTTCAAGAAGAGTGGGATGCCATGCCTCAGCAGGCAATAAGTTGCCTTGTGAACAGCATGAGACGTCGTTGTCAAGCTGTCATTGATGCTCAAGGGCACATGACGAGATATTGAGACGTCCAAATTTTTTGTTGTGATGTAACTACCATTGTTGTTACCTTTTGTGTTGAATGAATTTTTTGAGATGAGGGAATCAGTAGTGCATCCTTCTACTTAAATGTCTTACTTTTATGATATTATATCACTGTAGCATGAACATATTGCATTTTCCATAAATTTCACCTGAAAGCCAAATATCCCTAACTTTTTGTGAGTAGTGTATATGTGGATCACACCTGCCAAATACGTGTAAATTGCATGATTTACATAAGGTTTTCACGTGTAATTCACATGTTCTTTAAATTTGATTCACACATGTCAACTACATGTGGGTCACACTCACATTTAAACTGCATGTGTCAAACATGATTTACATGTGAACTGCATAGGATTTACATGTGGCTCTAATCTCCATCATGTGTAATTCACTTTGTTTACATGTTTCAACACCATTTGATCTATGCTACAAGAGTCCATTTACATGTTAATCATATTTAAACTACATGTGTCAAACACATGATTCACATGTGAATCGCATGTGACTTTCACGTTAACATGTCAACCATGTTTTCACATTAGATACATATATACATGTACCTTTAAGATATACATCTGATTCACATGCTAACATAGGATTTACATGTGGTTTTCATATTCTTTGTTGTAATTGACATGTTTTTCAAATCTGATTCACATGTATCAACTGCATCCGATTTACATTTGAATAGAACATAATATACACAGCTGATTCACATGCTACTATAAGATTTACATGTGGTTTTTACATTATTCCTGTGTAATTGACATGCTCTTAAAATTTGATTCACATGTTTCGACCACATCTTATTTTTATGTGAATTGCACAAGATTTACATATGGTTTTCATCTCCATGTGTAATTAACATGTTCTTCAAATGTGATTCACGTGTGTCATGCATGTGAATTGAATGTGGTTTTCACATTCAGATATGTCAACCACATGTTTTCACATGAGATACATGGTATTTACATTTCATTCA
The DNA here is from genome assembly GCF_933228915.1 of Telmatherina bonti. NCBI lineage: Eukaryota > Metazoa > Chordata > Actinopteri > Atheriniformes > Telmatherinidae > Telmatherina > Telmatherina bonti. Next base: position 23,896,314 of record NC_136633.1, on the reverse strand, counting down.
CATGTTCTTCATAAAAATGTTCCAAAATCTTTTTGCACATGTAGTTCGCATGTGCACATAGAGCATGTGTTGTTTCTTAAAGGATTAGACTCATATTTTATGTCGATGCAAGTCTGACTTCCAGTTTGAGCTCATGACTGTTTTCTCATATGAACATCGACACACTGATGAAGCTCTTTAATATGTATTAGATGTAACACTATAGTCGCACAGCTCTGTGGGCTACAGGTTAAATAAGCTCCTGAGGTTCCCGCTGAGAAAAGAAAGGCGCATTAGACAGACTAAGCTAATTCAGACGATGTGGCTTCTGCATATTAATGAGACTTGACTTTGATTTTTGGAAGACCAAACATAAGTCCGTTCTACTGGAAATGATGTGGTTTTGGATGCTTAAAATAAGTTTGAATGCATTATTCTAGGTTGCATAGATGCAGAGCTGATTTGTTATGCCACTGTGAGCTCCAACTTGCGAACCCGATTCTGCAGCCCAGTAGTTTAGTTTGCCTCCATCATTATCTTTCATTTCATGTTTATTTGGCAGAAACAAGCAATTCACAATAAATATACATAATTCTTCAATGTATCAAGTCATTTGGAGCTTCCCCGTGACCCTTAATTGTCATTTGAAGTTGCTCATTTCAATCTGGAATAAAAACAAGCCTCCCTAAAAATGTTAATTGATGCGTTAAATTTAACTAAAAAAAATCATTTAACCAGTAAATTTCAGCGATAAAATTCACATTTTTAAATAAGAAAAAACTAAGTTGAGATTTCTTCCACCTTGAATCAGAAAGCATCATTACTAAGAGATATATATAAAAGAAAAACCAGTAATTCCAAATTAACTTGGACTTTTTTTCTTTTTACTATACATGCATTAACTCAAGGTTTTTCATAGTTTGTGTTATCTTTATTAAATTTGTAAATACTCATGACTTTACACACTTGAAGCCTGTAACACCTAAAAACATTAGTAAAAATGCTGATTTAAGGCTACTTGCAAGGTAAATGAGGAAAAAATCAATTAGATAATTCAATCTTATTGTGGACATCTTCAAAAATGCATGGATTTATGTCTGGCTAACATTTGTGAGTGTGTGTGTCCAACATGATGGTCAGCAGCACAGGAGCACCACAGGGAGCTGTACTCAGACTTCCAACACAACTCTGAGTCCTGTCATCTGCAGAAATAATCTTATTACTCTGCAGTTGTAGGATGTATCAGCGAAGAAGCTAGACCTAGTCGACCAATTCTTTGACTTTATCTTGATCACTAACAGAAAAGAGAATTGTTTGTTTAAGGGAGTAAACAAACACGAGCTGCATTTCCATTACCCCTAGAGTTACAGAAAGCCTAAATATTGCATAAGTTGGAAATGGAAACGCCTACATTTCCAAAATCTTCAAAAATCATTACAAAGTATCAGTAAAAGACAAAAATGGTAAAAAAAAAAAAAAAAAAAGGTGCATTTTCAGTAAAACAATGCCACATTCTGCACAGTGGCTTTCCTTTCGTCCTGATTGGTGCCAAATGGAGAACGTTTGGGGCAACCATGCAATGAAAACCTTATATGGTTTCACACATTCAGTTTCCCGGAAACATGGGGCAAAGTAAAAGCAAAAATAACACCTCATACTTTGTATGTTTGACATTCTCATGAGTGCAGAAGACAAGACAACTTTCTAAAGTGATAAAAACATGAAGAACTGAACATTTTGTGGAGTGTTACAGGCCTGAATTGCAAGTATGATAAAGTCGCCTTTATGCTCTGGTTGGCACATTTGCTAATGCACTCAGGGGGAATGTTTCTGTGCATTAAATACTCATGCAGTCTGCAGTGGGTCACTGGGGCATGACTGGGTTTGGCTCGCTGCAGAAGCCCAAACGTCCCTTCTGGAGAGGAGGGGGCTCCACAGTGACGTTCCAGTGGTTTTCCTCTGTGGAAGGGCTGATTGACTTCAGCATGTCAAAGCCAATGGATGCCTGTCAGTGGAATGCGATTACCCGATCACCCTCAGGGTTGGCGAGACTGGAATTAGTGCAAAGTCGCAACTGCTTTATCCTTCTTTGTCTGTCTCTGTGTGTCACCCACCGCTTCATTAGCATTAGTTTCACTCTGACAACATCATCATGCCGAACAAAGAGAGAAAAACATCCGACTTTGTTTTCTCTTTCAATCCATCCTGAGATTTCTGTTTGTTATGTTCACTCACTCCTCCAGTCAGTGTGTGTAACTTCCACATGAAAAATCAGGTCAAATCCACAGGATATATGAGATCCTTGATCCATATTGATAACACACACACACACACACACACACACACCTCACTGTCTCTAGTTAAACAGCATTAGAGATGACTGTGTATTTAAAATTGTCCACGTCTAAACTCCAAGAAGCTTCTCATCCGCCTTTTGAACAAAACACATTATCTCTCCTCATTTGCAGCAGAGGTAATGGGCACTGGCTTGGACTATGCAAGGCAAAATGAAGCAGATAGTAATTTAGGACATACAGAGATGAATGCTTGACTGATTAAGCAGCATTAGCAGCATTCAAGTCAAGCGAAAGTGCCGGGTTTTTATAGCTGGTGCTGGGAGAGTCTGATAACAGTCGCAGAATTAACTGATAAAGATGGACACACCGACATCAACGCTATGTTCTTCTCATCTGCGCTTACGCCAGCGAGTGGGTGGCATCTGAAGCCAGGATGCATCAGCTAAGTGCACAAATGGTTCCCAAATTTGCACATGAAACAAGATTTAATATATTGCTTGTAGCATGATGTGATTGGTTGCTTGTATACTTGTCAAGTGTAAAGATAACAAGGCAGGAGATTTTCACTGATAAATTATTGATTATTTAAAAAGATGATCATTTATAATGTCAGAAAAATTTCAGTGTTCCTCCTCCTTAACTTTAGTGACTAACTGAATAAACCAGCGTATACACTCATTTACCCATTTTATTAAGTCAACATATTTATTACGTGTTATCACAAACATCTAAATCAGCCAATCACATGGCAGCAAGTCAATGCATTAAGTCATGCCGACATGGTCAAGACTACTTCCTGAAGTTCAAACTTTGAGGAAGAAAGACTGAACAGCCTGTCAGAGACCCGCAGGGCTACAGAGGCAATAGGTGTTTTTAAAAAGTCTCAAGAGCTAGCTTTGTAGCAAAGCTTTTAACTAAAATTGTGCTAATTTTGGTTTGACAGATTTATTTTATTACAGTTTCTTTATGGAGTTCTTTATGGTATTTGTTGCCCCTATCTTCAGTTCTTATTGCTTTTTTGTTTATTTGACATTTGTTTTACCTTTTTAACAGTTTTTATAGCAATGTATAACTAATGGGGATCCTCCACAGTGAGAGTATTCTGAATGCTAGGTCTGCAGGATGGTTGCTGTGGTGATTATCTTGTCTGGGTGACTTGGTAGGGTCCTGCACTGCAGCCCTATGGCTGCTGTGTGGACCCTTACCTGTCCTGATCTGTGTTGCTCCTGTGATTGTGCCCACTGTAGGCTGGCACCTGGTGTAAACAAATCCTCATTGTTTTCTGAGAGCAGCATCAAGCTAGATTTTTATTTCTATTTATACAATCAGTTAGGAGACAAAAACTAAGGATGAGAGCTCATGTTTGTGTAGAATGGCAAAGCAAAGTCCCGTTTCAGTGATATCACATTGAAATAGTGCTGTGGAAAATACAGGAATTGCATGACCAGAGATGATGTCAAACATTTTCCAAAATTAAATAGGCACTATATATATCTACGAACCGATATATTTGATATATGTACCAGTACCAGTATTGATATATTAAACACACCACTTTCAGCAAAGATTTGTTGAATATGGATTTACAATATTTAAAATGGTTATTTCAACATAAGTTTACAGACAACATGAAATATCAACCAGCAGTGTCAGAAAACTAAAAATGAGCTGTTAAATGAGTCTGAGAGTAATACAATTTTTGGTGATGCAATTGATTAAAAAAAAAAAAGACACATTCATCGGGCTTTGCTGCACCATGGCTACAAATAAGAACTCCAACCATGGTATGGAGAATAGTGTTTCTAAACACAAAATGTCCAACTCTGAAGCAGAAGACCACACTAGCTGTCATTCCTGTTAGTTAAGAACAGGAAACTGAGGCTACAAAGTTGGGCAATAAGATAGAAAAACATTGCCTTGTTTCACGAGTCACTGCAAGATTCAGTTGCTAAAATCCAGTAGAAACTGTGTTAATATGGCTCAAAATCTATCCCATGAAGAAATAAAACAGTTCTATAGGGCAAAAGGTGTCCTGACTGGTATGTACATCTGGTGTTATACAGTGCTTTAGGCAAGAGAACAATGCTTTGTGTAGTAACTCAAGTTATTTGCTTATTTTATCCATATATTGCAGATTTCCTAAATACTGGAGAAATTTGTGATTTTACGACCAGGAAATGTACCTTCTAAATGTAGAAAAAAAAAAAAAGAAAAACATTTATTAAAACATTGCTTGAAATGGAACATTTTCACATTTGCTTCACAATAAAATACCTAACTTGTTTTGTAAGGGAGTTTCTTATCAAAGGACACCTTGAAAGTCTAGCATCACAGGAAGCTGCTAAGATAGCTAAGCTAGGTCAAGTTCAATAAAAACAAATCAGATAATATAAAACAGTTTTGATGCTGAAGAGAATATAGATGAAAATCACAACCTCATTAAAATGACAATAAATGTGTTTGTGCTTTGAGGAAAACCTGGCGAGTTGTCAATGTTAGCTAATGTTAGCTAACAATAAGACCCTGACGAGATGCATCATGATCTGAGGCAAATTATCACTAATCAAACTCACAGTTATGGCATCAGTTATCTGATCTGAATACTAATCTGGAAATCAAATCAACTGGTGCATAATCCTTTTCTATTAAACAAGCTTTGCACATGACTTTTTATTAGATGGGATGGTAGCATCACATCTATTCACCTGCACAGTACACACAAGCAGGAATGCCATGAAAACTAAAATATATTGTTCAACTTGCTTAATAATAACTCATGATGAAATACTGAAAATACAATAACTTCATAATGCTGAAGCCCAGAACCTCTGCAGTGTGATGCAAATTGGCATACAGAAACAAAAAAAAAAGATGCTTTCAGAAGCATTAAATTCCTTTCTGCATGTGACATCTCACAAATGCCTTAAAATAGATCAGTACCTCTTTTTACACTTTTCCTAAAGAAATGATGCAAACAAGCTGCAAATTGTGCCTTAACGTGCGTTTTTCAGCAAGATGCCATTACAGTGCAGTAAGATGTCTCAGTCATTACAGCTGAAAACCTCAGAGATGAAAAACAATCATGGAAATATGGCACCAGTTTTGCTAAATCTGAGCATTTGCAATAGCCGCACCGTAGCTGTTGACCAGCAGCTAGAGATGATCTACTTCCCTTAAAAAGCAGTTAAATGTCAAAGATAACTTTCCCATGTAAAGGGAAGGATGCCATTACATGTGCTGGGTCACAGCTCAGAGTTTCACTAAATTCACTGGAAACAAACCTCTCAAGCACCTCTTCATGTTGATGCAAGAAATTGGTCAAGATCTCTCATACTTACCACCCTAAGATCTTCTTATGTAGTGAAACTTAATGCGGTGCTTTGCTCCAACAGCAAATTGAGTTTTGTGTTGTAAAGCAGTGCAATGACCCTTTCTCCAAGGTGAAATACAATGGAAGGTCAGACATATTGGAAAAGCTGAAAATTGCAGACATAATAAGGACACCATTTCAATAGCCAGTGAAAAATAGTAATATGCAGTTTAATAGATAAATTAAAAGAGATGCAGATGAAAGGCTTGAATTATAGGTGAAAATTTTCTAAAAGGTCACAGCACCTCTGCTTTTATGTTTGAGGTGTTTTGACAAGTTTTCCTTTGTGCTGGAGCTTGTCGCTTCTTTTCAGATGGCTTCTTTCGTACAAACTATTAGTTACTGAAAACTAATTTAAATTAAAAATGAAAAATATTACATGAATGTGTATATTTGTCATTGGTGGAAGTTGTCCCACATGCACTGCTTAAATGCAAACACTTGCTAATGTTTGAGGCTATTTAGTGCTGTGCTAATGTTAGCTTGACAGCTAAGCGCAGCTAGCAATGGTGGAAGAAAGCTTTATTGGTTTTACACTGGAAAAAACTTAGAAAATGATAGAATTTCTATAGTTCAAGTGTATGAGCAGCCAATTATAAAAATATTGTAAAAGTTTTGTCCATACATCTGACTTGTAGTTTGAGCAATACTTTGGGGCTGTTTGGTATATGCTAGCATCACGTCATATGATAAAACGACAAGCAGTATTAAGCTGTGTGTTTTGTGACAACATAGTTTTCTGAGACTACATGTATTTATAAACATAAACCAAAGTATGTTTATTTAAATCTTGTTTACCATTAGCGGCTGGTAAAGAAGTGAAAAAGAAGCGAATAAGAAATAAAAGGACTTATCTTCAGCATTTATTATGCTTGTAAATGGGTCTGTTTTCAAGCAGCTTAAGTATCTGTCTCAACACATAAAATAGAACAAAATCAGTAATGACGCAGAAACTGATAAACATAAAGGACCCGTTGAAGACACAGAAGTAGTTAACAGCAAAAAACTTTGTGGTTTCATTCTACTTGTGGTTTTTGTGGATAGTTGTTAACAACTTTAGCAGTGGATTGCCGCTACCAACCAGTCTCAAAACGTGGGATTCTGGACTCAACGAGTGGCCGAACTGGCCCAACCACGGCAATGTGAAAAAACAATTGTAAGTATGAGGGCGCTGATGTTTGAAAAAGTTTGAAAAGTCCCCATTTGTATAAGTGAGGAAGCACTAATGGGCCTAAAGTGTTAATATATGTTTAATATGCAAATTAAAATATGGATGAAGCTTTTGGTCCATTTTTCTGCATTTTCTGTTTTTTTGTGTTTATTTCAGTCTGTTTTCAGATGGCTGGTCTACACAAACACAGCTAATAGATCTGTTCCATTTTAAATAGCTGGGCCAGAGTTGTGTAGTATCGCTTACAAGCAACCAGTGAAATGAACCAAGAGGAAAACAGAAATGCCAGAACTTCAGGACACAAGGTTGTATGATTTGTATAAAGCTGAAAAACTACCTTACTTTCTGACCTTAAAACTGCGTTCCGGACGTGTTTGATGACACAGTGACATCTATCATTTCTGGAGCTGCGGCTGCCCAGTAGCATCTAGAGGCTGAGGAACAGCGCTATACAAAAAATACATATAATATAGTGAACAATACACGGGCTGTTTTGAACACGCAACGTCGCTGATTCAGCAATGAAACAAGAATATTAAAAGAGAGAAAGAGACAAAACAAGAGTCATGGTAAAATTGTACTGATTGTGATACTTTTTGCTGCCTCTTGGCCAGGACTCACTTGAAAAAGAGGTTTTTAATCTCGATGGGACTTTCCTGGTAAAATAAAGAAAATAAGATTGTCTTGATGGCTAGAGAGAGCTAACAGGTCAGGTATGATGCAAGATGGATGCTGAATTAGCCGTCGATAGGGGGCGCGCGACGTGGAAAATGGCAAAAAGTTCTGTAGTTTGTCTTTAAAGCAAGCAGAATGACAGTCTGGCTGCTGAGCTGAGCAAATTTACTTTGCCAAGACGAGCTTTATAAATATAGAGATCCTCTTAATAAAACAAAACTAAGAATTCAGATTATTTTAGATAATTGTTTGTTACAGAACTTACATAGACCTGACAGGAGGGGACAGTAAAAGGATGGAAAGAGAACAGACAGGAAAACGAATGTAAACAGGAGAGGGAGAAACACTGCATCCAACCACAGCTTCTACACCATCTGCTACACCTGTACCAAAACCCAACAAAGGGCATCCCACGGCTCCCCGCAGAATAAAAAAGTAAACAAATCTTAATTAAACAGTGGGCTGAAGAAAAAACTTCATTTGCAACCCACATAAAATCTCCTGCGACCCACTTACGGGTCAGGACCCAAACTTTGAGAATAAATGCTCTTGAATCCCAAGTTATCCTTGAAAATGCTGAAAGTGGGCCGTTGAACTATGAAATATTTTCATGGTTCATACATTTCCTAGTCTGTCAAATCAAATACCAAAAAACAAACAGGCAGTCTAAAATATTCTCATCAGTGAAGCCTGGGTGGTGTTTTTCCTTCTGCACTGAAGCATGCCATGCTGCTGCATATTGTTCCAGATAAAGATGGCTGAACAGAACGTAGCTTGTCAAGATATTTATAATCTGTTTCTTTTTTACTGCTACATTTAAAGCTTAATTAATACTAGATTTATTGGCTAAATGTTTTACATATAAAAAATACACAATATTTTTTGTATAGTACATGTCAAAAACAAACTTGCGATGTTGTTACTGAAGAAATTTTCATTCATTCATCTTAAAAAATCCTAAAAAATAATTGTTGCTTCATTTGTCTCAAACAAAAATCTAATCTGTGTTTTGCCAAAATATATATAATAAACATCAGTCAATAGTGGAGTGAATTAGTAGACGAAACACAAACAGAAGTAACAAGAACTAAGTGAAAGCTAGAATATTTGTATTGTTTACAGTGTTTACTGCGCAGCATGATTTATTCATTTATAACGAGGCTTTTACAACTATTTACAAGTCACAGCCAGTATGGATCCCATCATCTGCATGTTGGAGGTTTTTTTTTCTTTATCTAGTTTTGTATTCTTTTAGGACTCTGCTGAACCTTGGACTTCTGGTCGATCTGCCTTGCTGGCTGGTTGTCGTCCTTAAACTCAGCTCTAAGTTCCTCTGCCAGCTCCTGCTCAAGCTTCCTTTGAGCCATCGTAGAAAGATGATGTCCAGCACGTTGAACCATCTCATCTTTTGCTTTATTACCGTCTGATCCAACGTTGGGAAATCCTGTGTTCACAAGTAGCCATTCTAGACCTGCCTGAACAGCACATTTTTCACTTGGCCAAAATCCGATTTGTCATTCTTTAAAGTCATCTATTCATTGTCTGAACTGTTTAATCCAATCGAGGGTCGTGGGGGAGCTGGAGCCTATCCCAGCAGCCTTTAGGCGAGAGGCAGGGACACCCTGGACAGGTCCCCAGTCCATCACAAGGCCAACACAAAGAGACAAACACTCACACTCACTTCTAGGGACAATTTAGATGAACTAATTCACCAATTTAGATGGTGGGAGAGAGCCGAAGTACCCGGCATACTTTGTCTAAAACCGTCCTGCACTCCAAAGAATGACAAGACATGGTTCAATCCTGTTTCATTTGTCAGCACTTTAAAACCACAGAGGGCCAAAGAGCTGTACAGAAATACTTACATCTGTTTCTGTCAGCAGTGTGTATTTATAACAACCAGGTCAAGGTAAAGCACACATGGGGAATGTGACAGATGCACCTCTTTATATCCATAACAAGAGCAGAAACAAACACTAATATGATGATTTTGTCCAAATCAAGAGTGGAAACTGTTGCTATTAATACAATGTGTTTGACAAACGCATGATGGAAGTTGTACTTTAGTAAAAAATTGGGTTGGAACTTTTTGTTCATTAATCCAAAACACGAAACTTTTCAAGAAATAAAAAAACACAAAAAACAAAAAGATTATCATATGTTAGCAGTTCTCTACTTTTTTGCAACACAGTACCCTTGTAAATTGAATTTTTAGTCAAGCACCTCTAACCACTACAAAAGTATTTTTGGATAAGAAAATACTTGAAATCCAGCATTTTGTTTTTTGTGTTTATTTTATTAAACTTTAAGAGTACAAAACAATGGCACTGTTTTGCATGTCTCTACCAGGACTTCGTTGTTTGCGTTGTCAAGGTGACAGTGACTGACGGATATGATTTGGCTCGTAATGCTTGGGGTTCAATTCACGTCGGAATGTGGGAATTTGGGAATAAAATGGTGTAAATCTAAATGTAAATTCAGTTTATGAATGTACACTTACATTTATCGACATATTTTTTTTATTAATGGATGTTTTAGCGAAAACATAAAAAGATATGTTTTAAAAAAAATTCACGTACGCTCTGGACTGCCTTGAAGTACCTCCAGGGGTACGCGTACCCCCATTGAAAGGAAGTAGGAATTTTGACATTTTTGTCTACAGATGCATTTGCGTTACGTCTAGAAATGCACGAAATCAAAATATCGCAATAAAACACTGGTGATGGAAATTTGAAAAATTTCTCAACTATGACTAAAATGTTTTTACACTCATGATCTGGTTTTTCAGACAAGAAGTATGTTGCAAAAGCATTTACACATAACCGGACACAACGTAAGGATAACAGCAGCAACAGCAGGAGTGAAAACAAAATAATTAAAAGTGAAGTCTCATGGGACGAGATTTGACAAAAATTACGTCTTACATGCTTAACGTCTGAAACGAAAATTTTAGAAATATTGCTTTTATCTGAAAAAAAAAAAAATTGCCTAAATTCCTCAAAAAATTACCAAAAGGCTTCATTTACATCAACAAATCCAGAATCATTTGTAAAATTGGAATTACTATCTTAAAATATTACTTTAATTTCAGCCCGTACATTTTTTAACCAAGCGGCAACCTCCGGCAGTTAAAAGTGAAGCCTATGCGGAAGTGCATAAAACTGAAGTTCCCCCTTCATCCACTAGGGGCTGCAAAACAGAACAAATCCCCATACACTCCCATGTTAAACAGACCAACTTCACAGTAGAAATAAACATGTTTACAGCCTGGTTCAAAATTCCATTGTCGGGTTAATAGGTCAGGTTTACCTTCATGACAACTGTGGGGGAAGTGATTTTTTTTTCTAACTCGCCCGTTTAAAATTAATTTAATCTTAAAATTTGGCATATTTAGGGGCGTGTTCTTTTGATTGACAGGTACCCGATTTCCCGCTTCAAGTAAGATGAACTAGAACAACCGCTGTTTTTAGCTGGTTAACAACGTGACTTAGCTTTAGACCGCAAATGTTAAAAAGGCCAACTTCATGGCAAAAATAAACATCTTTACAGCCTGGTTCAAAAATCCATTTTTGGTTTAATAGGTCAGGTTTAACTTCATGACAACTGTGGGGGGAGTGAATTTTTTTCTAACTCGCCCATTTTAAAGAAATTTAATCTCAAAATTGGCAAATTTAGGGGCGTGTCCTTTTGTTTGACAGGCACCAATCTCCGGCTTTAAGTAAGAAGAGCGTAGAAGATTAACAATGTGACTTAGCTTTAGCCCGCTTACCTCCGTTAGCTGATTAGCTCCCGTTATTTCGGGGCTAGCTTGGTTAGCTTTTAGCTGCAGAAAGCTTGGAGTTCGCCCAATGTCAATCATCCACCATGACGCTCACGGCTGCCCTCTCAGCTCCACCTCTTGGCCCATATTTGTATTTTCCAGGCGAGACGATGCGCATGATGCTGCCAACTGCCAACACTTTTGCATTAAATCCATTTGGAAAGTGTCAGAAACGGTTGTCCCGATCCGCTTGCTTCTTGTCATGAAAATGTGAATAAATCTTTCAATAAATCTAGCTTTTTTTTGTTCTCTTAACTGTAATTTTCAGTAAAAAGAAGACGTTCACCTCAAGTGCGTTTTCTTCCTGACATTCTGCCAAATGAAGACGCTGCAGTCGTAATTTACAACATTAAGTTAATCAGCTTCAGTAATATCGCCACAGTTTATCAAGCTGTGGCTGTTGTCCAATAACAGCGTCATATAGTTATTTACAGACGCATTTACATGTCTGAACATTGGATCAGGCTCCACATTGGCAGATACTCAATAAGAAAAGACTTGGGCTGGGATTAAGGCCAGAACATTTGTTATAATTAATGATTACATGATGAGCTGTGCGTGTCCTTTCACAGTCAAACAGGTGAAACTGCCTCGTGTAGATGAATTTACCAATATGCAAGTCTTCACAAGCCACTTACACCCAGAAGATTACATCAGCTAGAGATAATTAGGGTTCTGCTGCTGTGATGTGGATCAATTTCCATCAAATTTTATCCAACAGGCTTTTCACTCAGTCCAATTCTTGGAATTATGACTAAATTTTCACTTTGTCATTTCAGATTTGTCCCTGGCGAGTGGAAAGGCACTGATACATCCACTAGATAGTTATCTAGTTTAGTCTGGGTAAATCTGTGTACATGAATAATCTCAGAAGAGCTGTCATTCCTAGGCAGGGGAAAACGTCCCTGTTTGACAGATGCAATATTTCAAAGAAGTGTGTTTATATGTGTGTTTGGACGACGTACTCGGCATGTGCGTGTGAACATGTGAGCACTGATAAACCCATCGAACTACAAGCTGTTTTTTTAGCGACTTAGACTTTTTTCTGCTTCCTTTCGCCCCGCTTTGATCACATCTACTCCTTCTTTTTGGTTCCACTTCCTTTCAGAGCCGTTGGTGAAAGCTTCAGAGGCTCATTTTCATCTTCCCTGCCCGTCCAGGTTTTAAAATCAAGATTTCTTCCTTTGGAAGGATGAGCCAACCAAATTAGCTGACATTTGAGTCCTTGACATTATCGACGATGAACACATCTATCATTTCATAATTAAAAGAAAAAGAAAGACAAAGAAGAGGGACAGTGACTCAGGCAGAGGACAGATTATTATTCTCACTGGCACGCCATCAATCTAGCAAAGGGATTCTGCATCTATGAGTCAGCATGAAGGTAACCAAGATGTTATTACTGACCACAACAAAAAGCGGGTCACGGCAATGCAGAGCAGTCAGGGTTTTAATTTGTTGTGATCAGGTGCATTTTTGTTTTGTTTACAGATCTCTGCATAAAATGAGGCTGCAATAAGCACTCTAATCATTTTACCAGTATGAGTTGGGAGCTGGGAGAGCATGGAAACTGGCTTTTTTTTTTTTGGTTTTTAATTGCACAGTTTGCTTAATAATGTTGAAATTCTTCAAGCTTGTTTTTATTAGATGATTAAAAAACAAATGTTTCAGGCTGAGTTTTATGAAATGTATCAAGATTTCAATACTTTTTTCTTTTACATTGATGAAACTTGTTTATAGGGTTGGTATATTTTCTAATTTTCGTCTGAGACTCCTATTCAGAGTGCTCCATGCATTCTCAACAGGAGACAGATCGGACTGGTCAGGTCAGTCAGACAGACAGTGACTCATTGAAGCCGTGCTGTTGGAAGTCGTGCAGAATCAGGTCTGACTTCGCCAACAAACCTACGCACCTCAGAAGTCATAACATCCAACAAGATTTCTGACCTCAACTTTCATACACCGAGGTTCTTACAGTTGCTCTGAATATTTTCACAATATTTTTGAATGTACAGGGTGAAAGAACAAACTTGTTGGCAATTTAACAATTACAGATACTTTTTCCTATGTCACTGACCAAATGTAGCAGAAAAGGGTGAACTATGACCCATTCTAGCTTGTAAAGGCTAAGCTTTTGGTAGATGCTCCTTTTATACCCGACCCTGGCACCCTCACCAATTAATCTACTGACTGAACAATCGTTAATAAAAGATAAAAATGAACAAGCATGAAAATGTGCAATTTGAAAACAAATTTAAGATGGAGTATGTAAGATTTTCAATATTTTCAAAGTAAATTAAAAAAATAACTATCATAATTAGTTTTTTTTAAACATGTAGGTTCCAGTCTATCCATATTTGATATGTTATTAAATTACAATTTTAATTAATGACAAAGACCCTTCTTAAATGTTTGCCTACCAGTAAAAAAGTGCTTTTTGTCATTTGTCATTACTTAAACTTGTAATTTAATAACGCATCAAATATGGACAGACTGGAACCTACATGTCCAAAAAACTAATTATGATTGTAGTTATTTTATTAGTTAATTTATTTTGAAAATATTGAAAATCTTACATACTCCACCTTTAAGATTAATTTTTGAAATTCATAATTTACTATTACTGGAAATAATTTGAATGTATTTGAATAAAAGGAAACCAAAATTGTTTATTTCACTGTCATATTTTTTCTCCAATAGCATACATGTCCAGCAATTATTTACAGCACATAAATTGAGATCTTTATATCTCAATCAGCTCCAAGCTTTGATAGCTAAAGGGCTTTATTACCTCAGCAGTAATACACTCAGATTCCTGCAAACTCCCTTAATATTTCCAAAAATATTCTTTGTTGAAAGAACAAAGTTAGCATCAATTATGGAATGAGAGATACTTTTTCTCATGAATGATCAGATTTAGCACTAAATGGTGAACTATGACCCATTATTGCTTGGAAAGACTTCGCCTTAGATAGATGCTTCTTTTATACCAAATCCTGGCACCCTCACCAATTATTCTACTGGTTGTAAAATCTTTTTATAACACTCTTACTTGCATGTTCATAAACTTCTTTCTTCCAAACTGCTTTCCTTTCCTCCATTTTAGGGTTTTTAAAAAAAAGATGATTTATGTAAGTTTCTCAAAAGTTTAAATGCTTTTGGTTTAAATTGATTTACTTTAGTAATTTATTTATTTATTTTCTTAGCAAATACCAAAACTAAATTTAAAAGATATTGGACTAATATTTAAGAGAATATCATTATGTGCTGGAAAGTGAATCTCACATGGAATTTATATGTAATAATAATTTATCAAAAAAAAGAAAAAGCATGGAAATATGTAACTTTAGAAAAAATATGAGATTAGTTGGAGAAATTCTATGACTGGAAATAATTTACAAGGATAACGAGGTTGTTTTTCTTATATTTCTCCTCCAAAAGCGTGCAATTCCAGCATGTATTTTCAGCGCATAGTTTGAGCTCCTTATATCTCAATCAGAGGTGGATGGATACTTTATATCCTGCAGCTCCACTTAGGTGATCAAGGCTGATAAAAACAGGTGTGTTTTTGCATAAAAGCTTGCTCCGTGCATGCAAATGGCAAATCGGCCGAGAAACCTGAATGTCCCTTTTGAATTATGGATGGAAATGATGAATGGAGGGAGGAGGAAAAAGAATAAGTGCATGCTGGGCCCTTGACACTGGGATTCTCATTCGTTTGATTCATCTCCCATAACTTCGGTTCCTCAACAAACCTGCGTTTGCACTTAAACCGAATGGAAGCAAGAGCACATCCTCGATGCAACAGCGGATGGGCAGGACTTACTGAATAATTGAGTCCATAGAGATTGCAAGACTTCCTGACCCTCCAAAGAGACAGAACTAGCTATTTTTGTGGCAGGGACACTTACCAGAAATGCAAACAACCACTCGCACACACACACACACGTTTGAATGTAGCCGTAAATCCTTGATAAACACACACATGTAGGAAATATGCATCAAAGCCTTCAACTCTTTTCAAATGAAACTCTTAAAGCTAAAAGGAACATTGTGTTTTACTTTGCAGTTTTGTCAATATCTCCTGCTCCTTTCTGTGCAGCGTCGACGCCTGGAATCTCTTGCTGGGTTACTTTGCACTGCATTTAAAAAAATAATTCAATTCCACAGCAACTAAAAATTCAGCATCACTGTCAATTCGCTCGATTTAACCTTCATTTATTTAAAGAAATGAGTCCCGAAGCCCCCCCTCCCTAACTAAAGAGAGGAAATGTACATGAAATATATCCACAATGTTAAAAATAGACGGTAATTTATCAGACAGAATGTCAGAGTTGTCACTTAATAGTAGTGACTCATTTGGCTGGCTGGATAATGAAATCTCCAGCTTTCAGAAATGACGTTGCTTTC
The DNA here is from genome assembly GCF_933228915.1 of Telmatherina bonti. Classification (NCBI taxonomy): domain Eukaryota; kingdom Metazoa; phylum Chordata; class Actinopteri; order Atheriniformes; family Telmatherinidae; genus Telmatherina; species Telmatherina bonti. The sequence continues at coordinate 23,880,592 of NC_136633.1, read as the reverse complement.
CTTTATTTAAATTACTCTGATGGCTTTCGTCTTCACATGATCTGAATACACAAGCTCCTATTGGAGCTTACAGCGGCTAATAGGTGAATAATTACTGCAGTATTTAAAGTGTCACGCATACTTAAACTTTTCATTTTGCATATATAATATTATCTGTAAGCGTGCCAACTATTAGAAATGAACGTGCCAGCCTGATGGTAGACATCATCATCTCCAGAGTCGTGCTGTTAGTTCGAATGCATCATGTCAGCAGTGAATGACCTATATATTGATTTTTAGGTATGAGCCAGAGGAATGCCAAGACTTTAAAATATACCTTCAACCCTATTTGGAGAACTGGTGGATATTTTGTCAATGATGTTGAAAATTTGAAATAATTTCCTGAGGTTTCCCTCGAATCTGTGGTGCTTTCCACTGGAATTATCTGGTTATTGGTCCTGCTTTTCTGAAGCTCATAGGGAATTACTGATACTGCACCAGGATAATTACTGTGTTATGTGTTATATTTTTGGTACAATGTGTATTTTCCACAGAGAAGTACTTTGTAATACGTTTAACTTTTTGTGGGATTCTTACTTGTTTAGAAGATTGATAAGAAACTGGAACAGGTATGTGGTCTGACTGCGTTTACATAGCATCTGCCATCTAAACCAAACACTGCATCCACAAGAGCAAACAAAACCAGTTATTTTCCTCATTTTTCTGTCTGGCCTTTTTCTTCCTGAAGCAACATTTTTGTAAAAGTTTTTGTGTTCTCTCTGCCATCTGTGACATTTTCCTGCTTCAGAGCATAGACTGTATGTAAATAGATGAATGGAGCCTCCGAGACGTCACCCGTAGGTTTCTGAAGAGCTGAATTGAAGCTTGGTGTGAAGTTCCTATCATCGCCATTTTAGCAGGGTCATGCGTGTCGTTTTGCCTGAAAAATACAAATATGGGCAAAGAGGTGGAGCTGAGAGGGGGGCTGTGAGCGTCATGGTGGATGGTTGACATCTAGCGAACTCTGAGCTGCCTGTAGCTAAGAGCTAACCGAGCTAACCCAGAGCTAACAGGAGCTAACCAACTAATGGAGGTAAGTGGGCTAAAGCTAAGTCACGTTGTTAACGGCTAAAAACCGCAGTTGTTCTACGTTCTTCTGACTTCAAGCAGGAGATCGGTACCTGTCAATCAAAAGGACACACCCCTAAATATGCCAAATTTTTAGATTAAATTACTTTTAAACGGGCGAGTTAGGAAAAAAAATCACTCCCCCCATAGTTGTCATGAAGATAAACCTGACCTATTAAATTGAAAATTGATTTTTGTACCAGGCTGTAAACATGTTTATTTCTGCTGCGAAGTTGGTCTTTTTAACATGGGAGTCTATGGGGATTCGCTCTGTAAACTCTCAGACATATAATCTCCTAAAACTGTAATATCTATCTGAGAGTGTGAGTGTCACTGAATGCCAAACTCACAACATATCTTACATTCTTATCTTTATTTCTTTGACTTTTATACTGACTGGAATTTTATGTTTTTCTAAGTACTTCACATTTAATGTTTACGGTTGGCACCATATTAGAGGAAGCTTCTCCTTAAATGCACCTTGTCTCTTCAAATTACAATTAAGGCTTCTTATCTTATGTAGTTGCAATCATAAGATTGTGTCCCTACAAAGTCCAGCAGGTCCTGAGTTGTCCCTGCTTAGAGAGTTTATAAGCTTGTAAAAGTGTTTTATTTTATTTTACAATCAGATTCATTTGTGAGGGTGCCAAGATTGGGTATAAAAAGAGCAACTATTAAATGCTACGCTTCACAAGCAAGAGTGGGAAATGGTTCACCTTTTTTTTCTTTTTTTTTTAAACCCGGTCAGAGAGTTGTAAAGAAAAGTATCTCTCACTGCTAAATTGCGTATAACTTTGGTCTGCTGTTGAAAAAACTAGCGGTGCTAGCAAAAGCCTTAGAACAACACTAATGGGGATTGTTTGTGTCTTCAGTCAGAATATCAGAAGAAGAAATGCAACCATCAGGAGTTATTTTATCATTAATTCAAGTCATTAAAATCAGTTTTTATCAACTACTACTGAGTCATTTGTAAAGGTGAAATTAATAATAATCACCAAGCAGAAATGATTTAACTGCTTAGCATGCATCAGGCAAGCAGGTCAGCTCCCGTACTCAGGGTTATGACTTTGGCTACATCCATCTACTTTATATACCTGCTTATTTCAATGCAGGGTTGCTGGGATAGCAGAAAGATAACGCACAAGTCAAGTTTATTACAAGCCTTCTGTAAAAAGCCTTTTGAGGCTATATTTAATAAAACTGAATCATAACGTCATTAACTGTAAAGTTCGTAATTCACTATTCCATTAAGAAAGGCAAAGTGTTTTGACCTGGATGCAGCCAAAAAGACCAAACCATGAAACTTCTGTCACCGTGCTTCAACATTGGGACAAGGTCCTTTTGCAACCATCCAATGCTTTTCTTTTCCAATGCATTTTTGCTTCTTGTTTTAACCCATTTCTGTTTTGCTCAAATCAATTTACGAACCAATTCTCCTCTATTTAGCTTGTCCATACTGCGACTGCTAGGTGACAGCAAACTGGCTCACTGGGACATAATGCAGCAAAAAGTAAACAATAACCTTTTAAGCACCACAGTACCCTGTCAACTCATTAGAGAAAGGCCACCAGGTGTGGCGGCTACGGGAGTCAGGTTTGGGTGATTAGGGGTTGAGACACAGGTATGCACCTGTGTGTGGGTGTGATGAGTTCAGGGACAGCGAGGGTGGCAGTAAACAGAGTCAAATGACAAAAATAAACAGAAATGAGGAAGGCAATGTAACACTAAGAGGTTAGGAAACTGTCTAAGGATGCAATGGTTAAAACGAAGATTCAAGTTTAAACCAACAAATAAGGCAAATGTTTTCAGTATATATATATATATATATGTGTGTGTGTGTGCACTTGTCACTTAACAATCTGGTCTGCCTCAAGATTTCAAACACTAATAATTTTAACATCACGAGGAGAGCTAATCAATTCAAGACACAACCTCAAGGAGGTTTCAAGATGAGTGCAAGGTCCTCGCATTTCGCTGATGATACTTTACACCCACAGGAACTATCATATGAAAGGCTCTTGGGAACGGCTTGAGGACCCTTCAAATCCTTTTTTGCCACTAAGATTTACAAAGCAAATGTTGATTATGGAAAATAAAGAACTTATGATCTACAATTGATAATGCTACCGCTGCTGTTATCACTCAGCTTTGACTCGATTGAACAGTCTACGTCTCATCATGAAGCATTCATAATTCACATTCAATGACAGCTCAGACAGAAGTCTTTGTTATCGAGCGAGCTAGTTTCCCAGATGTCAGAAGTCACTTTAAAGTGTCTTTTAATGTAGTCTCAGTGAGTGGGTGCACATGTGAAAGTTGGTCTCTGTGTGGGTATGTGTTTTTTTGTTGCTCGTCCACGCTTGACCTTCAGTGATGCGACTCATTTAGGTAATGGGAGTGAGGCTGAAAATTCATGAGAAAAGGTCATCTGATTGCAGCTCAGAAGGTTATTATTATTGGCTTTTGCACTAAGGCAGTGTCACAAGTGAACGCAGAAAACTGAAATGTGTTGGGATTGCTTAAATGTCTGAGCTGGATGAGACACTCAAACATATTAGGATAGGAATTATGAAATTCTTTTTTTAACCTTATGTCTTATTTCCATGTAACAGCCTTTTGTTTTTGCTTGTTACTTCATTAAATAACCATCTTTAATTCTTAAATAGCAAAATATTTTAAGTTAAACTCAGTACAAAAGGTAGAAATCATGTCAAACTTCTTAGAGGATGCTACTTAATTTAGGAAACATGTTTAATTTATCCAAATAAAAATATACTTTAACTTTAAATGTGCTTCATAAATGATCTGGGTGTGACATGCTTAAGAACTTTTTTTTTTTTTGTTTTACTACTTACTCTGTTTTACATTATTTCCACCACACTTTTCTTGTATTTGTTTGTTTTTTGGATATATCTCTAAGCTTGTTTTTAAATGTGTGTGTACCACCCGCACTGCATAATAGCAGTTTGTAAGGCAAGAGCATCTTTATTCAGGCAAGAGAAACAATTAAGGCTATAAAACTTCTGCTAATGCTACAGGACTCTGGTTGAGGATAGATTTTTGTAAAAACTATTGTTTCCAAGGCAAATAGACTTTTTGACTGGGCTGAAAGACGTTTGTTGTAGCTGGAGAGGTTTTATTGGGGATTGGGACTTTTGTAAGGCAAGAACATTTTGGTTAAGGATAGAGAATATTTTAATTATGCTAGGAGACTCTGCTAAGGGCTTGTGATTTCTGCGGAGTCTAGAAGACTTGTGTAAAGGCTAGAGGACTTTAGCTAAGACTACATAAATTTAGCGAAGACTGGAGGACTGGTTAAGGCAAGAACCTTTTAGTTAAGTCTAGAAGAACTTTGTAAAGACTTGAAGACGTCTGCTAAGGCCAGAGGACTTCTGGTAAAACTTGAAGATTTTTGCTAATTTTAGAGAACTTTTGCTTGAACTTTGGTAATGCTAGACGTCTTTTGTTATGGCTAAAGTGATTTACATTAGGGATCAAGAAGTTTTTGTAAGGCTAGAATACCTTAGTTACCTTAGCTAAGACTAGAAACACTGCTATGGCTGGAAAACTGGTTAAGGCAAGAATATTTTGACTGAGGATAGAAGAACTTTGTAAATACTTGAAGACGTCTGCTAAGGCCGCAGGACTTCTGGTAAAACTGGAAGGTTTATGCTAATTCTGTAGGATTGCTTTCAAGGCTTGAGGACCTTTGCTAAACGTAACCAGAACTTTGCTAATGAAGACTTATTAAGGCTAAAGGCATTTTCATTAAGAGGACTTTTTGTTAAGTAAAAAATATTTTGGTCAAGGCTAGAGGAATTTTTGTAAAGGCTTGAAGTCTTATACCACAGGACTTGGGTGGTAAGGCAAGAAAACCTTAGTTTAAGACAATGCAAACTTTGCTTATCCTGCAAAGGATTTTCATTATGGATAGAGGATTTTTTTATAAGGCTAGATAAACTTTGCTAAGCCTAGAAGACTTCAGCTAATGCTAGAGGGCTTCTGTTAAGCCTAAAAGATTTTGTAAAAGCTAGAAGACATTTTTATTAGGCAAAAAAAAAAAAAAACCTTTGCTAAGCTAGAAAGAATAGTGGACTTTTGTTAAGGCAAAAATATTTGTAAAAAAAAAAAACGTTTTTTTTACAAAAAAAAAAAAAGGTTCTGTTTGAAGCCTCAACGACTTTTGCTAAAGGCAACAGGAACTTTGCTAATGCTAAAAGACTTCTGCTTGGGTTAAATGACTTTTGATGAGGCTAAAAAAGTTTGGTCAAGGTTTGTGTTTTTTTTTTTTTAAAGCGTGGCAACTTTTGCCAAAGCAGGATTAACTTTACTGAGACTAGATGACTTTTCTTATCTTACTAATAATTAAGAACATTTAAGGTTATACAATCATAATGCATGAAAAAAAGCCCTTTTCTCCAAGTATCTATTTCCAAGTCGAAGTATCCAACTCCACCTATCTCCCTCCGCAAATCCTCAAAGCTGATCTAAACAATACACTTATAGCAGAGTATGTTAAAATTTTAAAGGCAATGCTAAACAGTCAATCCACCACAATAGGAGAGTACAGTTTGACAGTTTTGCAAAAATTAGACAATTATGTTATAAGGCTAAAGCTAATTTTCTGTGGATCTATTCAGTAGCTTACAGATTCTTGTCATAAGTTTGGGCTAGTACTGCATGTACCTTCAGTATTGCTCCAGTGATGTCAATGTGTGACCAAATGACCTGACAAAAATGTGTGCTACCCAATAACACTGTTTTTTAAAAGGTGCATTAGGCCTAAACTATCATCTTTCTTTTTCTTTTCTAACCCATGAATGAGTGAATGTGCCATATGTCTTGTATAAAAGGTCTGGAACCATAATCAAATTGGTTCAAATTAGTGCCTTATTTGCATGTAATACTCTTGTTCTTCCTCAATATAATAACTGTGGCTTGTTGTAGATAAGAGTTGGTTTGAGCAGCCTGCTAATACTCAGCGTGTATATTCTGTCTCATTTGTATGGGAAGAACGAACACTAATGTGACAAGAAGACAGGATGCTTCACTTCACCGCAGCCACTGTGGGCTTTGTCACTTGAATATTAAGAAATTGTGTTGTTTGGTGGGAGTAGTTCAACACACTGATGCCACAGAATAGTTTTATTTCATAAGAAAATATGTGGAGGAAGAACAATATATCATTTAGATTTCACAACCAGTAACCACAGAGCTACAAACTGCCACCTTACCCTGCCAGTGCTGCTAAACGTCTCATATTTTTATGTAAAAGAGCCACAAATCTGAGACAATTCATCATTGTAAATCCGGCCTGCTAAGTCTAATATTTTAAATTTGTGAACCAGAACAATGGCACCTTCATAAAACACTCCCTCCCAGACTGGGAAAAGAGGAGCCGTGTACAATACTTTATAATGCTTGTTACACATTCAATAGCTTTTTGTGTAGTCCAGGGTTATGGTGGAGAAATATAGCCTTATATTCAACCATGGATACCCTTGAGGTTCCAAGCCAATGAATGCAGCAGCACAGAGCAATGCAGGAAAAAAACGCCAAAGAGGTGACAAAAATATCAAAAAAGGCAATTTTCCTCTACAGTTTGGTTCTATGTGGAGAAGAATAGCTGGATTTCATTATTACATGAGCAATAAAATCTGAGAATTAATGCAGCGCCTTGATTAGATGTGATTGAGGTGACTTCTTTGAATATGAGCGGCAATTAAGAAGGTCAGCAGATATTGATTTGCTGACAAAGCAAATACTCCAGGATCACTGAATTGTCTTCTATTTGAAATTTCTTTGTGCTCTTCAAACATGTCTTTCATCAGTTTTCAATCTTTTAAAATCACATTAATTCTTTTCACTACTTTCTTGCACTTTATATGACTTACATTCCTCCTACATTTTCCTCTCTAATTTGCTTCTTTACCCCTTTCTATCAGCTTTTTTACATGGAATGAATATATAAGGAAATTGAGTGTTTGAAGCCAGATGTTTTAATCCCCATAAAAATTAATTAAGTTCTTTGTGAAAATGGAGCTATTTCTAGGAAATAAGCAGCATGCCTGTTTAGACTAACTAAAATAAAGACTTAAGGTGTTAAGATAGGCCTACTTTTATAAGGTATGTTCCCTCATCTTTTAAAAATCAAGGAATAATAATCTACCAACCCAAGCTGCCCCAACACCCTGGTTGAAGGATGATCACAACACCTTGATCTCTGAAAGAAACCATCTCATTTGAGTTAGCTCTTGGAAAAAAATGGAAAAAAAACACTTGACGGAAAGTCCTGCATCTTATGCCACCACCACCCTTCCTACCTCTTAAAATGGGCTTTGTGCTCCATAATAGTGGGCTTACAAAGAACAAATAACAGCCATAATGGAAAGTTTTAGGTTGTACTACAGCAAACACTAGCATACTGGGCATCAACGAGTACAAACAAGCTAATTTTAGATGCTTTAGGGACACTGTGATAACAGAACACGTGTTTAGATAAGAAAAAGTGTGGCAAAAGCAAATTCACTTTCATTTTTCAAACAGAGGCTCCAAAAGTCAGACAGATCAGACAGTTTTAGCAGCCAGACAGACCATCAAGCGAGGTAACTGTCAATGACAGCTATCAATCAAGAGATGCAGGGAAGGCATCAAATGACTCTAACCCTTCAATGGACAAAGAACCAGATTTGGTTACTGCGTAGGACATCCAAATTGCTTCCTCATGGAACTACAATGAGAGTAAACTTTGAGTACTGACCACTTAATACTGTAGAACTGTTGGTCTAGAAAAAAGAAATCCAAGTTTTAAAGTGTAGTAATATCCTCCATTATCATAATAACACTTTTATCTTTGGTTAAAATGTTGAATTTCCTCATATTTCAGTGACTGCCCAATACAGGGTTAAGCCCTCAGGCTGAACAGGCATTATTTTCCATCATACTTCACAGGGGTCTGAAATTCAGCACTCTAGTCCTCAATGATTGTTACAAAAATAGACACTTTTCAGGCAACATAAATATTATGGGCGCTAGTGACATTGCATTGTCTGATACTCTGCTTGCATTTCATTTGTCCATTTATTCATGTCACTGAGTTGAGATAATTATTTCACATAAGAAAGCCTAATTAAACATATTGTCAATGTATACATTAAAAATACTTTGATAACATCTAGTACTTCTCATGCTATCACTATCAAAAGGGTAAAACATAAGAAAATTCGTCATTCGTCATTTGGTCATTTGTCTTTCACAAAGACACACAGTTGAAGCCTGAACCTGAGGCTCGATGTTCAGTGAAGCAAAACCTGCAGTCAGCATCATTTTTCATTTAGCTTTTTATCCCCATAAACAGAGTTTGAGTGAACAGCCAGGTATGCAAATTTCTTTCTTTTGTTTCTTTCAAAGGTCTTTTTGTTTGATTCTTAGGAATGAACAAAACATGCTTGGGAAATTAGCTCAGCACACACATGCAGTCTTCAAAATGCCACTCATATCCGCAGGTCCTATACAGTTTTGTTTATTACACAAGTGACAGAAGTTCATCGTCACCCTTAAGCGGTAGTTGAATAGCAGTGTTTACCTTTATTTCTGCCCATCACACTCAAGGAGCATCACTGCAAGGCTGCTCGTGGGACAGAGCTCCGGTGAAGCATTCTGGGTATTTGCATGTATTTGGTACCAGGTGGTGAGGATGAGGAAAGGCTGAGAATGAAACTGTATATTCAAACATCATTCATGTTGATAAAGTACCTCACAGCCAGTGTGAAAGTACACACATGACTAGAAGAAATCAAAGGTTCCCCGTGTTTATCTTCCACTTTCCTAGCAGGGATTAAAATGTAGACCAGCAGCTAATTTTCTAAGGTCTTGGAGATATAAATATTTCACTTATAAATATTTATACCAACTAGCAGCATTAGTTTTGCCTGAAGAAATGTATTAGTCAGTGATCTCTGCTTAGTTTGAGGTTTTCTTCGCTACGAAGCATGATATAATCAAATGCAAAACTGTATTTTGGGGCCTTCTGCATTCCATCTGTTCAGCAAAGCATAGTTTATCATGTTGGAGCTCTATGAAGGAAATGTTTATGACAGTTTGAAATAAGTTTTCGTTGAGTTCATTTTGTAACTGAGTGGAGGAGAAGCTCATTATTTGTGCAACATTTATCGGAAATAAATAAACCATCCATTTATTCTTGCCATCCATTTACTACTGAATATCCGGTCACGTGTTCAACAACTTAACTCAGGTTTCTGGGTTTCTTCTTCCAAACCAACTGGGAAGATTTCAAGGCATCCCCAGGCCAGCCAAGGGATGTCGTCCCTCCTCCTTGGCCTGCCCAGGGAGCTCTTCCCAGAAATGATGTGCCTGGAACATCTCACCAAGGAGGTGGTCAAGAGGCACCCAAAACAGATTCCTGAGCCACCTCATCTGGCTCCTCTGGATTCTACTCTAAGCTCCTCCTGGATGACTGAGATTCTCACCCCATCTCCAAGCCAGAGCAGTTGCCCACAGTTCAAGTGAGGGTAGGGATGTAAACTGACCAGTAAATGGAGTTTCACATTTTGATTGAATGATGCATCACTGCTAACAATGTACCAATCTGGCCATCAATCTCCCAGTCCATTTTTCCCAGACTCTTGAATAAGAAATCAAGCTACTTGGACTCCTCCACTTGGCACAGAATCTCATTTCCGACCCTGAGAGGACAAATTACCCTTCTCCGGCTGAGGCTCATTGATCGTCATCCCATTCACTTAACACTTCAGACCACTTCAGTGAGAATTGGAGATCACTGCTCAGAGCAAACAGAACATCATCATCTGCAAAGAGCAGAGACTCAATTTTAAATCCGCTGAACTGGATCCACCCAACACCTCGGCTGTGCCTGGAAATTCTATCTATAAAAGTTATGAACACAAACAGTGACATATGTCAATCCTGGCAGCATCCAACTCACCAGAAATGGATGAAACATGTTGCTGGCAATGAGGACAGAGTTCTGACACCAGTCATACAGTCTGGTAAAAAGAAGCAAGCGTGTTTGTGCAAGAGGACAGCTCATTTATAGGACAAAGCTGTACCACATTGTAAAAGCACCAGTAGTAAAAATACATGCAGAGTGGTGTCAGTCTTCGGTAGTTTTCTTGGGATCTAGGCTAACAACTTTAAAGGGAGCATTCATATCAGGATAGTCTGGTAGACCTGGTCTGATTAGGGACTCAGTTCAGTGAGGGGGTGCAACATTGTTCCAGACTGAGACTATGTGCACACTGGGTTCTCAAATGATTTGGATGTTTAAAAAAAAGCAAAATGAAAAGAAAAAAAAAAAAATTCAGTTGAGTCGAGTCAAGACGAACTGAAGATGAACCAACCAATTATTATTGATTATTCCAGAACAGCTGCTGTTTCCAGTACATAATAGCTTAACATGGAGCTGCAACAGACCGTAGTGGTCTGGTTGATCTGATTTCTATCAGAGCTACTTCCATCCATCCAAAGCTGCTATGTTTTGACCTACAATGCTGTGTGCTGAACCCACCAATGCACATTGCTTTGCAGTCCCCTTCCTGTATTTGGTTCGCTTGAAATGGACTAAGACCTGTATTGTAGGCGGACTGAGCCCACTTCTCATCAAAATTTATTTGCACATTCAAAGTACACTAAACGAAGCGGACTTTCCAAACAAATTGACTTGGATTCATATCAAAATGGTTGTTGTTAATGCGCCCAAAAAAAAAAAAATTCATACCTCAACAATTTTGCATCTGACTTATTTTTTTACTTTTCACAATTGAAATAAAACTACTGTCTATTTAGGGCTGGAATGTTAAAATTAAATTAAAACAACGGTCAGATGTAAAAAATTGAGGGTAAAAACTTATATAGTGACTGCACAAACAGACATGTCTTTTTCATGACAGTCTAATTTGGTTAAAATGGCTAAATAAATTGCTGTTTTGCGACCCAGTTCTGGTTAGCTTAGTTCCCCATACAGGCCATGTGGTATTTGCTTATCCAACAACTGACCATTAAACTATCTGGACCTTTGTGAATGTCTGTCTTTTGAGTCTTTTTGTCTGTGCAGCATCATCTGCCTTGTCAGAGACAAACCATTGTGAGAGTAGGACAGTTTATTCCACTAGGTTGAGTCTCCCAACATTGATGCAAGACCCACCACAAAGATTTAAGTAAAAATACCTTCAAAATCTGTTTTTAAGCAACATAACCTTTCAGATCCACTTGCCGAATACTGTAAATGGGTAAAACACCTCCTACTGCCTTGGATAGTTTCATCCTTTCATGCAGCTGCACATGAGGAGGCCCAGCAGGGGGCCATTCTGGTATCAGTTTTCTTTATTTTTATGTTGGTTTGGTGCGTAAGACATGGAATACTACTAAGGATGTAACACAAGCCAGCCTGGTTTGTCTAACAGCAACTCTGTCCACATTACAAAACAGAAGGCAATAATGCAAAAGGAACTGCTAATACCTGTGGGCCCAGTTTGACAAGATAAAACAAACTTTTTGTTAAGCTAGCAAAATATGGACAAATTACTAATGGTCAATCAATGACGACTCATTCATTAATTCATTCATTATCCTAACCGCTTAATCCAACAAATGGTCGCAGGGAAGCTTGAGCCTATCCCAGCAGTCTTTGGGCGAAAGGCAGGGTACACCCTGGAAAGCTCGCCAGTCCATCGCAGGGCCCAATGATGACTCAACAGAAGATATTTCAACAACCAAAAAAAAAAAAACAAAAGGAGAGAAAGGAATACATGACCACAAACGTGTTCCTCTGGTTTTGTCCAGGTAATGGTCATGTTGGGTGATGGGGACCGCGTGGTGTTGTATGTCTGAAGATCTGACTGTATGAAGCCAAACGTATTGTGCCATCAATAACAAAGCAAAGCCCACTGATGACGTAGAAATAAACCTTAAAACTGTTGTAAATAGCAAAGTTGTTTTACTACACCAGTATCTGTATCATCAAATCTCTGAAAAACCTCATTACAGCTGAAAAGTTAATGCTTCCCTCCCTCACAGACACCAGACTATTTCTGCTAAACAATGCTGTTTTGCAGTGCATTTCTTCACATGCGTCTTTATAGGGGTTGTTCTTGGCTGTGGTGGTATTTATGGAAAAGGGGGCTCAGGAGGAACGTTTGGGAACCCCTGCTGTAGTCTATGACTGTTTTTCTAAACCCAATTGTGAATGTTTAACTCATAAACCAACCAACAGACTGAGGAATTACTCGTAAAGCATCAAATCTGAAAAAGCAGTCTCATGCTCAAAAGTTGACTTTCAAATCAATCCAAACCTACTTTCCAATAAGTCTTTAAATGTCCCAGTCAAGAGTGTACTGTTGACATCAACAGCAATGACCGTAGAAATGTTACATTTTGTCATATGGCGATGCACAACAAGTAAAATAAACATCCTGTTTTCTCTTCCTGCGCAACAATCACATATGTATTTTACATGTTGCAATGATAGCATGTAAGCATGTTATAAATAAACAGATACTTGCTAGCTTTCTGCTGCAGCAGCATCAGGTTATAAAGAAATAAACAAGCATTAAACAATGGGTGAATCACTGCAAAATGTTATTCATCAGCACCATGTCATCAATGACAATCCAGCCACTTTTAACACGTTTTGGTCTGAAAGCCAAGGACAAAGGCAGTTTCGGGAGCTTTCAATCATAACTGAACACACAATCATAGACACGGTGCCTCTCAGGAAACACGTTTTGGTACATAAATGTGAAAACTGGGGATGAAAGGCTTGTTTAATTGGTGAGGAGTGAGCTGCCTCCAATGCAAAAATGATGAGGCTGGATAAGGAGAGAGCTATTTGTTCTGACGCCAACGCTAAAGTCAAGCTAATTAATTTCAGTCAGATGTGCTTTGTTGTCAACATCCTTTGGCTTTAATAATGAATTTCACATTATCAGATTCCGACTTGCTGTTTTCATTCCTGAAGGAGCCAAATTTGTTGATTTTTAACCGCTGAGGTTTATTTGCTGCTGTTTAAAGCGAAAAGTAAAGATTGTGTCAGTGTGTTGCTTTACTTTCATACAGTAAATGAACGGTTGAGTATCAACTGGGTTATATATAACGATGATGATTATCATCTTCACTGTCATCTCATTTTCAAGAATTTATCTCATAATTCAATGGTTTCCAAACAGTAGCTTTCTTTTCATTACACCAAGAATTGCGCAAAAACTAAATATCACAATAAAAAAAAAAACACAAAAAAAAAAAAACCACACTAATGGAAAGACCTACATTTTGAAAAAGGACTCATATCACAAAAAAAGTATTTATGCTCTCATCAGGTGGTTTTTCTGACATTTTAATATAGAAATATTTTGCAAAAGTGTAATGATTACACTTTTTTTGCACTTACGTGTCACCAGACGTGGGTCATGTGACCAGATCATTTCTGGTAAAGAAAGTACGGTATGGAACAACAATTCAGTTTTAGAAAAGAAAAAAGGGGGAAGAAAAGCCTTCGCAAATTTCCGAGGCAAGTAGAAAACCACAAAATTACGCTACATTGCTAACTTGCATAAGCCTAAAACTGAGAACTGAGGCGTATGCATAACAACAATGTCCAATGGAAACACCTGCAAACTGCTATTGTCGTTTGTTGAAACGTACAAATACAGCTTTCATTTTGCAAAAAAAAAAAGATGAATGGAAACGCTGCTACTTTCTGTGCAAACTGGTTGCTGTATGAAACTTGTTCAGAAGGGATATAGTTTAGTTTATCCTAAATGATTTAAGAAAAAGGAGCATTTATAAATTAGATGTTTGTCGCCCCAGGAATAGTTCTCAGGCCAGATAACCCCCCACTGCTTCAACAATAGATGTGTTTCCATTACCCTTAGTATAACGCAAAACCTAATTATCCAAGCCGCAACCTCTGGTTGTTAAAAGTGAAGCCTATACGGAAGTGACAAAAATTGCAGTTCCCTCCTCATCCACCAGGGGCTACAAAACGAGCAAATCCCCGAGCAAGACGCTCATGTTAAAAAGACCAACTTCACAGCAGAAATAAACATGTTTACAGCCTGGTACATCATATGATCATCTTCTGCTGGCTGGAGAGAGCGAACAGGAAGGATGCAAGATGGATGCTGAGGGTGTGTGAGGGGGTAAATGGCAAAAGTTCTGCAGTGCGTCTTTCAAACTTTGTGCTTCTGACTGGTTTTATTAGCACACTGACATTTAGTGTCTAATTTCCCTCCCCGAAACTAAAAAACTGGGCTTCACAAATAATTTTTCCAGTCCAGAGCATCACGCAACAGAAACTTTTTGTTTAACACATTACATGCCAGCAATTGGATATCGACACACTGGTCGTTTTGAGGTATCTGTGTGTGAAATGGCTGTGTGAAATTATCAGAAGAAGCAACGAAAAGAAAGAGAGAAAGACCGTCTTGTACTGGCTGGAGACCACCAAATTAGCCTTTTTTTAAGCTCCACCAAGAGAAAATCTAGCAGAATTCAGTAGTTCAGGTTTATCGTATTTGTTTTCTTTGAAACAGATCTCTGGAAACCAGTAACTGAAGTAATTGAATAATATCTATTAGATGGCTAACCATACCCCTCTTTAGCATTGTGCATAACATCCACGAATAACCAAACTGCTGCAATGCCTGGTCTTTAATTCCCTGAAAAGACCCAGTCAAGATCGAAAACCCCGTATGAGGATTGCCGCGAGAATTGATTTTCACCAGACTCAACACTTGCTGTTTCGCTGTCACCTTCTACAGTGGTAAGTTATGGGTATACGTCATCATCAGCGTGGTGTTTCACTATCATTATTCTCCAAATGTCATGCAGGGCGACTGTAACAATAGGGATCCTGGCTGCAAATGTGCTAATAAGGTCAGGTCAGCTTTTTTCAGTTTTAGAAAAAGGTCAGAAAAGTCAGAAAGTGAATGATGCTGTGCCAAAAAAAAAACTGATTGGTGTGTGTCAAAGTATGCGTCTTGGAAAGTTCTTGAACAATGTAAAAACATTAAATATAACTCAGCTTTTGTTCAGTATTATAACTTTGTCAGTGACAGAGAAAATCCTTTGATAACTGCCCATTTTAAGCCAAAAACCTTGTCATCAAACAGGATGATTTAGACAATTTATCAAAGCAGAGCCTGGAATGACAAGCTGAGTGTTGTGAATTGCTTTGACGGAGTTTCCAGTGTCTGAAATGTACGCCTTGTTTGCATCCTATAAAAGACATCCAGCTGATGCACTGACCTTCTGTTGGCCACAACAGAAACCCTCAACACCTGAGCAACGGGAAGCTGCGAACCGCCTGCGAGGTGTGACTGTCTGATCCAAGAGTTCTGAGATGTTTGCCTATTTTTACCACAAGCAATGTTACAAATTTAATACAGAACATTCTTGGTGTTTAGACTTAAACTGAATACAGTGTGATCCCCGTTCCCTGTATGGACATTTCTCATGGAGTATGACAAAGTCAGAAAGCAGTTATGCCCCAACAGCTAGCTCCCCCCCACATCCTCTCCTAAATGATGTGGGTAAAATAAGTGGGGAGTGACATTGACAATAATACCCAACAGGGACAAAACTGACTGGAAGCCTACAGGAAGATCCTATGACATGACAATTCACCAGAAAACATGCATGTTTGTCCAAACTAAAACATAGCAGTGTCACAATCCATCGACATCTCCCCAAGCTGTTCTTTCTGTTGCAAACTGCAAACCATGAAGGTTAAAGTGTGCAGATTTTTACTATACTACAAATACTTTTGTATTTCTCTAACTTTGTTTGATCATTTTATCTTTAAGACTTTTCATTTGCAAGCAAGATGGCAGCAGAACAGTCTGAATCCTGAGTGAAAGACGTAAAAAGGGAAACCTCAAACAAGCCAACTTCTGACCATTTTTTGACCATTAGCCTTTTAATGCCATGTGAACCATATTTAATATATAACTTTTCTGAGACCTATTGCATCACCAAGGTAAAATCTTCACTCAAAATGCTGTTATGTACAATCATACACAAACTTGGACGTAAGTTTCAAATGTTGTCATACGTCACCATCCTAATATTTCTGTGCATCTTTATATTTCTGTTTTCTCTTCTTTTCGATTCTCTTTCTGTCCCTCTTCTGTCCTCTCCGGTCCGGTCCAGCAGTACAAACTTTGTAATACAAACAATTATGCAAAATAAATAGCAAAATTAAAATTAAAATCCAGAATATCAAGGGGAGCATTATATCTATGATGCTTCCCTTGGCAAAGTAAATTTGCCCAGCAGAATAGAGCATCCAGAAAATCCATTTTGCCTGCTTAAATGCTGGACAATACAAAAAAAAAAAAAAAAAAAAAAAAAAAAAAAAGTTGCTATAGTGGATCCAGTTCATTCACTAGGGGGCAGTGCTGAGTTCAAAGTTCACATTTGTGTTTTGACACCAGTTGGTTGTGGCAACGGACCACTATGAAGTCGTCACATGATCCAATCAGAGATGGATCTGCTCCTACATAGTTACATCGGCCATGGTTATATGATGATTTATAATTCGGAATTAATCATTCGGAATAATTCGGAAATAATGTATTCTACAAGTTTACATGAAAATATTAATTCCGTACGGAGGTTTACATGAAACACATCCTACTTAATTCCTCTTTAGAGCGGCGGGTTGAGAAGGGTTCTGATTGGACAGTGTGCGCACTTTACGTATACCGGAAATAAAATTGACTCCCTGCTTCTCGTCTTTTCAGTCGGAACTTCTAAAAACTACATAAGTACCAGTTTCGCCGCTAATTTTATCATACATTTGAAGTAGCAGCTCAACACGAGCATACTACTTCACTTTTTGCAGCAACTGAGGAGAAGAAAGATAGACCACCGAACACGGGAGGCGAAACAACGCGCGTCATCGGGATAGGCAAGGTAACGAGCATGCACAGAACGACCAGAATTAACTTAGAGCGGAATGGAGGTCTAGATGACAGAGGAATTAAATAGTTTGAAATTAAAATGCAAATAAATCAGCCACTTACATTGGAATTAGGTTGAACTACGAATAAATGGTAAATGGACTTGTACTTCTATAGCGCTTTTCTAGTCATGCAGACTACTAAAAGCGCTTTACACTACTTGTCACATTCACCCATTCACACACACACTCATACAACACACTCATACCCCGATAGTCACATCAGGGGGCAGCTTGGGGTTCAGTGTCTTGCCCTGGGACACTTCAGCATTTTTCAGTCAGGGGGAAGCCTGGAATCGATCCTCTGACTTTCCAGTTCCGCCCCATAATAAAAAATAAATTAGGAATTAAGTGTTTACATAGACATTTTTCATCAGTTTAAAGCGGAATTAACTTTTATTCAGAATTAAAGAGGAATTAAAACTCCCATGTAAACGTAGCTAGTGTCTGGTTTCTAAAGATAGCAGTATCATTGGTGCGATGACACACGTCAAACTCTGTATACTGATCCCAGAGATCCTCCATTAGGCTACTACTCACATCAGGCTGTTTGGTGCAGAAGTCACGTGTTTTTTTATTAAATGCAGTTTTATGTCAGTGGATTACCGTTTTGGCAGAATATGTAACAATGTTTTTCAAAGGTGAAGCATAAATTCAGCCTTCTTTTGACTCTGGTCGACTGAATCTTGGTGATAGCGTGATTAAACTGGTATGTTTGGAAACTGTGGGATGTGTACTTTCAGTGGAGGTGTTTGTTCATTTTCATTTTGCTGGGTGGACACGAGGGTCCATTATTTTATACATATTCCTGCATACTTTGTTTACTTGGTGTATTAATTGTTTATTGTCTGACCTGTGTTTGGTGGTTATGGTAATGGTTTAATGAGCTTTTTAGCTAGGAGTCTGGACTTTCTGTGGATACCACACGTCTATTTTTTATCACTGACACGAAGTTACATCTGTGAAAACGGGATGTTTAATCCTACAGCCCCTGGTACCGGGGGCTTGGGGGAGTTAACTGAAATGTGAATTTAAGACTCATTGGCATCTTCGGGAGTTGTGTTTCTTCCTTTACCCCCCAGAACTGCCTCAGTGATGGAACAATCTTCTTCTTTTTCGCTCCAGTTCGTCTTGGATTTGCTGTTATTTCATTCATTGTTTTGGTTTTGGACAAATATCCCCACTGCAAGTTATCTTGGGAGATCAAAAGGCCATAAATTTTTATACTGGTCAATATAAACAATGCAGCTGCTTCTTCCACTTATAACCAACTTTGATTATGTATTATTAAACTTTTCATAGTTCAGACAAAAGCAGCAGCTGCAGAATAAGCAGAAACCGCCAAGAGGAGGAGAAAAAAGACAAAAACTCATAAGATCAGGGATGTTTTCACTGATATGTCAAGGGTAGTGGATGCTTTATGACTTCAGGAGACATTGCATTCCTGTCAGTTTTCTAAAGGATCTCTTTTGCTGTCTTTTGAAAGAAAATATAGTTTTATTGAATATTTGCTAAATGAGAAAGCTCAGATTCAATGTTCTCACAGTGAAGCATCTCACAATTAGAAGAAAGGTCATTTCGGAGGTGAAGAAAATGTGCTGAAGTAAACATTTGGGAGATGTTCTTATTTCATTTCCATATCAAAAGAGAATATGTATTTCCAGAGAGTGCTGCTCTGCTTTAGCATTTCCTTTGATGTGGACACATTTACGCTCAAACAAACATCATCATCACCTCCAGTAGGATCACGCCGCTCGGCAACAGCTCCCGCCTGCATATTTGTTTAAAAAGCCTCTTCGAGTCGGTGTATTGACTCCAGTTTTCTTTTCCCAGGAGTACCAGATCGATATTATCTTTGCCCAGAGTTGGGTGGACACCCGTCTGCGGTACAACAGCAGCAGCATGCGGATTCTAACCCTCAACAGGTAGAGTGGATTACACAGGATCTGCTGCATCAATAAACGCATATTGATCACTTTAATTTGTATTTTAAAGGAAAACAACTCCAAGACTCTGCTGTGAGTCGTTTTCTTTCCGCTGCAGCTGCTTTTATTTGACATTTTCGTACTGTGACCATCTCATTTGAGAACAATATCATTGGTTCTGAGAAAGAGGCCTGTAATTAATGGAGAAAACTGATTGACGTGCTTTGTTTTCTCCAAGCTGTCCAGATATTTTATCAGCCTCATTTTGGCAACAGGTGCCAATTTATGCATGTCAGGAAATAAGAATGAAACCCACAGCAGTGATTTCTTACCGTCTGCTCTTTTCTTTCTGTCTGCTTCTCGCTGGACCAGCAATATGGTCGGCCTGATCTGGCTGCCTGACACAATCTTCAGGAATTCCAAGAACGCAGATTCGCACTGGATAACGACGCCCAATCAGCTGCTTCGCATCTGGAACAATGGAAAAATACTTTACACACTGAGGTAAACACAGTTCACACATTGTTAGATTTAAGGACCTCATATTACAGCTTAATTAAAATTCCTAACACTGCAACATGAGTAATTCTGCAACCGAGTCACTGTGGAATCATGTCAATCAATCGATCAAAACTTTATTTACAGAGCACTTTCCAATACCGCAAGGTAACCAAAGTACTGTACAGGTAAATGGAAAAAACAACAGTAGAAGCAGAACACAACTATAAGACAAAGTAACCAGAACAAGTACAAGTTACTCTTCTCCGTTAGCAGCTGCTAGGTGAGCTCCTCTACATCCTAAAGAACAGCATGACATAGACTGTATGTGAAAGATGGACAGAGCCTCTGGCGGTAAAAAGTGAACCCTATGCGGAAGTGCAAAAACCTGCAGTTATCCCCCTCATCCACTAGGGGGTCCATAAAAAAGCAAATCCCCATAGACTCCCATGTTAAAAAGACCAACTTCATGTTGTCAACTTAGATCCTCGAGGGTTGGTGTCCTGAGGATCTGGATTGTTTTTTTTGTTTGTTTGTTTTTTTCTACTCACATGGAGATAAGGGTGTAACAATACGTCAATCTATATCAATATGTCAGTCATGTGGTCAATCAACCAATGACATCAATACGAAATGCAAAAAAATACTCAGAAATCAATACAATAACCATTTCTTGTGGCTGTATTTTGAGTCTTCCTGGTACATTGGTTTCCATTTATTATCTGTTTGTATTCATTAAAAGAACAATTTTGTATTTATTTATATAAATTCCTTTGAATATCTGAGGTTAGGAATACAAATGACAGTCTAGTTGTTTTTTGGGATTCAGATATTGAAGTAAACATCTGTGTTACTTCCTATGATATCGTTTCATTTCAACTGGTGGATTATTAATTAAATTGAATCGAAATCAGATTACTAAATTTTATATATAGACATATCAACTCGCGATCCATTAAATCGATATATTGTATTGTGATCAAACTGAGGATTTACACCCCGACGTGGAACCAGCATTTTAGGTCAAAATCACACAGCAACAACAATATTTCAGAACATTTTAATATTGTTGGTCAAACTTCTTAAGAAGACACTTATTGGGCCACTTCTTAAGCATTCAGTCAGTTTTCATCCATGCCTTGTGGTTAAGTGATGTCAATGACTGGGTGAAGCTATGGTTATAACCTTTGCCTATCCTAGTAATTTGATTTTTTCCTGCTTTATGAACTCATTGGCTCCCAAAGGCATCTTTAGATGTCTTGTTGAAACTGAACATTCATTGCGAAAGAAGCAAATCTTTTTTTTTTTTTTGTTGTTTTTGCAGTTTCCATATATGGGAAGCTGAAAAATGTGTACGTAGCGCCTGTAATGCTAAACCAGTATGAACTGGAGCTCATATCCCAATCCAGTTAAAGATAATAGGCTAGATAAACAGAAGATGTAGGGATCATTCAAGGAGAGAGGAGATGAGACTGAGGTCTCGTTAAAATGCAGGTGTATTATGTACACACTGGAAAATATATACATATGCACAATGGAGCACTCAATATTCTCGATGTACAAAATGACACCAGATATTCCCCAAAAGTCCAACCCAGTAGCCGCCCGCAGTTCATGAGTAACCCACGGCTGGGTTTCATGTCCAATTTCAGAGGGGAAAACAGGTGAAGGGAAAAATGATAATGGAATATGATGTAGTCTCAAGTGTGCAAAGGAGTATGAGAAGGGAGATAAGGAAGGATATGATCAGTATGAGAAGGAAGATGATGCTCAGTGGGCTCTGGAAAAGGAGAGAGCAACAGTGCACCCCCTACTGGCCTGACAGGTGGAATTCAGTTGTTCTTAGGTTCCGCTCTTCTTCAGGTCTTACCTAAAAGCCCTGGACCTGTTCTGTTTGCTCACCATCCTGGAACCAGTTCAACAGGAATATTACTTGCAAACCGTGTAGGTCATTTCAGTGCAGCAGCGGGCTCCTGTATCTTGTCCCCAGTGCAGCCTCCCCACAGCTCTTCCGCTAACTACCAGGGGTTCATATCGGTGGACGACTGACCATGCCAACCCATGTGATGTCAATGATTGGCTAATGCATACACTAGTCAAGCAGCTGGACCAGCTGTGATTGACCAGCATCACAAACCAATAAAAGGTCTTTTCCACTTGGGTTACACGGACTGGAAGACCTTCCAACACACTCACCCATAAAATGGACCTTCCATATTTGTAGTCACTCAAATTAATATTCTGTGTGTCCTGACAAATGAGCCAAAATGCTCCAAAACTCTGGCAGTATGGGGCTCTTTGCGATGACCATTGCTGGCAGCCAATGACTTCATGAAATGTGTCTCAGAAACACCACAGTGTGAGAGACTTGTCCTTCTGTTGTCTTCAATAAAAAACAAATTTTTGTGTCTATAATCCACTTAATGTTTGTTTTTATCCAGCGACGAGACTCAGCCATATGAAAGCAAAAAGCCAAGCAAGGTTTTAGCTGTCTGTAGTTGCATGAAGGGAAAAACAGGCAAGAACCTCTGGTTTGCTGGGTTCATTTTCAATTCACTTCAGTTCATTCATTTTTTATTATACAAGGGGAAAGGAGTAAATAAGGTAATGCCTCCAACTCCTTTGAGAGAAGTCTAAGTATTATGACTATTTTTATTTTACTTTTTTTTTTTTTTTTTTTTTTTTTTTAACTTTGTTTATGCCTTTACTAACATGTTTCAAATGAAAAATCAATAATTAATTAATTCCAATGGTTTATTTGAATACTTTGAGTCATAATAAAGAAAATTCTGTGTTTCCAGTGGAGGATAAATAAAGATGGCACATAGCAAAATTGAGAAAAGTTTCAGGCTTCCCTAAAAACAAAAAAAGGGCACTTTTGCGATGAATTGGAATAAATGAAGAACTATTTGAAATGATGTACTATGATATCAAATCATAGTACAAAATTTTGTTTGTCTCTGTCTCTGTGTAGGCCGACTGATTACATGAAGCAGAACAGAACTAGAGAGATGGCGGTACAGACAGTTCAGGACATTTTGTCCCAGTTTGGCACCATCTGTTCTCAGTCTCCTAATTGGAGAAGCTCAGGTTTTAAAAGGTTATATGAACACAAACACATGGGAGGCAGTGTGAAAATAAAAAACAAAAAAAACTAAGAAAACACCATAATTTCAGTTTGTTTTACAACTTTTGGCAGCCAAAACTTGAAGTAACTTTTTTGTCGGATGTTATCAGTCTTAACTTTCTCTACTTTGTGCTTCAGTTCATTGACGTTAGTCAGCATTTGCTTCTTGATAGACGTTGTCCTTCTCACAAACATCTGGTTTTAATTAGCTCTCAGCACCTGCAGACTGAAGGATTGAAGATAATGACCAGTTCTGCTGTTAAAAAACTAGTGGAGAGCTAAGTCTGGAACCTTTTTCCTTTTATTGAAGCTATTAGAACAAATTAACATGATTTTGCTTTCGTGGACATGGTTGGGGACACCGTACGTCTTGACACATTAGCCAAGCAGAACTTTGTCCTCGTGGGGCTTTGAAAGTATTGTGTGATTGGTCGGACATTTGAGGTGGGCGTGGTTTACATGGAAATGATTTAAGCAGAAACTTGTTCCTTCTGCATTCAGTATGAAAACTGTATACAACACAAGGCACAACCCGCCCTGCCATGCAGAAAGTTTTCGTTAAATATGAAATGACCAGGTCACCCACAAACTTCTAACACAGTCATCCCCATCATGGACGAAGCTTCTCATGAAGTACGAATTGATCTGACAAATCTGATTAATTACAGGCTTTGTAATAAAACTTTCTTAATCCTATTTTATTTAACATAAAAATTGCCCTAAAATAACTTTATTTTCATTTTCATAAATTTTAAGTGAAGATTAAATCAAATATTAGAAAAAAAAATATTAACAAATTATTCACATCTGGAAAATGCATTAAACTTTGAAACAGTAAAACAGAAATAGAAAACATCCCTGGCCAAAACTGAACAGACCCAAAGTTAAAGTGTCATTTTAAATACTTTAACCGCTGCAGCTTTTCTTTATATAAAAGTTTACAATATGATCCAATAATTTTAACTTTTTTAATGTTTCATCCCCATTAATAGAAATTATCTGACAGGAAACCAGGACGGATCAGTTAATGGCGACTTCAGGCTGATTTTGCAGAAGTGATCACCTCCAGCTCTGACAGCAGCGTGAAGCTGCATGAGGACTGTGATACGCGTGTTCTTCATGACGCAGAGGGCGGAAGAAGGGCTGCTGCTAACAGAGAAGAGAAAACTATAAGTTCTTTTAATGTAATTTAACAAAAGTCCTCCATACCGAAAAAGACGTTGGACTTGTTGATGCTCACTTTGTCTTTAAATAGACTCACTGAAGGGTCTAAAACATCTCTAAATGTAGCGCCAATGTGGCTAAGTTAGTAGCAGAAGAAGTGTGACAGAGAAGGTTCCACGATTAAAATGCTTTTTCTTTTTAACACATTCATGTTTCTGTAATTAATTGTAATTAATGTGTTAAAGTTGCACCCCTAATAAAACCTCATCTGGCAGGTATCCATGTAAAAAACCTCATTTCAACCAACAGTAACAATCAACAGTCAAGTGATTCAGAAACATCAGCTTTACTCAGAGAGAAAAAGTCAGGACACAGAGTTATATTTGCTTATTTAACTTTATAGTTTGACCAACTGTACATGTAGTAATGTATAATTATTAATTTTGTCTCCCTGGAACAGTAACAGCAGTTTCTTATAGTACTTACAAAACACTCAGGACATTCAAAGTTGGTGGAAAATAGACAGAAAAGGTAAACGGCCAATGCTGAACTGGTATAACATCGTAACTATCGGACATTTAATCATGCAAAGTTCATTCCATCATTCAAAACCATTTATTTGCACAAACGGAGTGGTGACTGATACCACAACATAAAATGTCAAAGATCATGGTCACATTATATTGTTTTAATTCAGAATGTAAGTATTCTCCTTCGTGTTTACATGGAAAACACATTTAATCACTTTGGTTAAATTCCACCTAAAATCTACAGGTTGGGAAGGTTCTGATTGGACAGGAGGCTTACAAGATCATTTTTTATCTTTTTACTTTCATTTTTAATCTGAATTAACAGGGAATTTAAACTCTTGTAAACGTGGACACGTGTCATCTTGGTCAGATGTAAATGTAAGATGAAGACTGTTTAGCTACAAGTTGTCATAGAAACCAGAACATATAGTGGTCCATTCAGATGTGGGCTAATCACATGAAAATGTGTTTAATCATCTTATAATAGCACTGTGTTGTCTAATAAATACTTAAATGCTGATAAGTTGTATGTATTCAAAAGAGAACATTTAATTGTATTTAAAGATGTTCTTTCGTCATGTAAGGACAAAATTTACATAATTTTTTAACATGTTAGCTCATCTAAAACCTCTATTAAACAGTGTCAACACAGGAATGAAATATTAAATCTCAAACCACATTCAGTGCTAAGTGAATATAAGTTGTATTCCACTCTGAAACTTCAGACTCTTTTATTCCAAAACATTTCTTTGCTTTTGGAAGAAGAAGTTACAGACTCCTCTTCTCGTCCGTCGGCATGTCACAATATTCTGTTCATATTTTTCTTGCAGCCTCTCACAGAAATGACCTTGAAACAGCCGTAAAACAGGATAGAGGCTCTTTTTAAACTTTTTTTTTTTTTTTTTTTAAACTTTTTACTTAAGGGTTCATTTCACCTTCATATCTAATATGTCTAAATAAAGTTTGTCCAAATATGAAGACCCACCAGAAGTACCACGTGGAAATTTTGTGTTACACCTTACTTATATGACGCTTACTTATATTAATTCACTATATAAAAATCGCATGTATACATTTGATACTTAAATTTACGTCATGTATTATTCTTACTGCTCATATTAACCCAGGAACACCAACATAGGATGGTTCAAAATCAATGTAGAATGGGTGAAAATCACCCTCCTTTGTGTTCTCGGGTTAAAAGGCCCTGAGGTTTGAGGTAAACTAGACCAAAGTGTCATTAAGCAGGACACTTTGTCCACAGTTATCTGTGGAAATCCTGCTTGACGTGAAGCATCTGCAGTGCCTTTTGGGTCACTGTGACAAAGAAGCCTTGTCACGCACACACAGGTACTCACTGGGCGGTCGTCTCGAGGACCAGTACGCACCCACCACATCCCCGACGTTCGACCTGCTGTCAGTCTGTTATTAGGGGTGCACACCTGATATGGACGCTAGCGCTACAGGGAATGTGTTGTCTACTTACCATGGGTAGCCATGTTATTGTTCAGGTGTGTAAAGTGAGGCATTGTCTCATGACGCTTAAGAACCGGACGTGTGTCGCAATGCAGCAGTGACATTGTTATGGGCCGCACTGAAACGCCGCATCGCGGTAGATCATTATATTTCTCTCTCTTTGTACAAGGTTGAGGAATGTAATGTTGGATTGTTTGAATGTATATCTGTTCTGAATTGTGTTAGCATGTTTAGTTGTGGTGCAGAACAACTGGAAGTTAAGAGAAACATTTTTTTTTATGGATAGTTGGGAAGATTCCTGTTATGGGAGGAGCTTCAGGTTTAAAAGGAGCTCATTCTGACTTGCTCGGGGTGGCGAGTAGGGCTGGAGTGGATTGGAGTTGGTTGGAATCAGTTGCAGAGCTGGAGTTTAGTGAATGTATGGTGAGAAACCCTTGTAAATATTGTAAATATTTTATACATTGCACTGGACCACTGTACATATTGTTGCACTTGGGAGGAGTTGGTAATAAACCACCTCAAACAAAACCAGGACGTTGCCATCATCATTGGGAACAGGAGAGAACCCCATTACAGTCACAAAAACATATTTTTAAAGCATTGTGATGTGCATAGTTTATGTAAGGACCAACTTCTTTTTGCATCTTTGGCAGTGAATGTTCAGAATCTAAAAGGTGTCAAACAACATCTTTGTCAGCCAATGAGTTAATGGGACAGGAAAATGGACCTTGTCAGATGAAAGGTGCCACATGGTCTCAGTGTTCATGGAAACTAAAGATTTACAATCACCTTTGACGTCTTCCTAAGGTTTAAAAGAAGTTCTTATCTCCTCTTTAGATCAGAACCCCTTCACAACTATCAGATACAGTCTTCTGAACGGCTTTTTCAGTTGCAACCGTAACTGCTTGTCTAATCATAATAAACCTCTAAAATCTTTCTCATCCAAACTCTTTGGTGATTTTTTCACAGATCTTAATCTTAACGCTTTTTTTTTTTTTTTTTGCCGGCGATGCCAGAGACCAAGTTGTTTAATCAAGCATAGCTTTCGAACCATATAAGATAGAAACTTACTTTTTTCCCCCTCTTAATCGGGAGACTCCGGGCTTTCAGACAGTAGTTCCAGCATCACTGTAGCCCATTCATAGGTGATACAGTGTTGTGTCAAAATAGGTGTTCCAATCAGAGCCTTTGTCTTTGGCGCATGACACGTGTTTGTCCAATCAGAGCCGAGTATGCCTCAGGAAACGCCTCCAAACAGTGTCAATCACTATGCATTGTGTCATTAGCAGTCGGATAGCTGCCTTCTGTATTTACAAGGCTGATAAATTATGAAAAGAACAGCTTTTACGCACACATACCATGCGTAATTGCTCAAACAAACATTTGCATTACTCAAGTCGTTTATTTCAATATAGACACGACGGCGTCGTAACAGATGTATAACTTGGTAACAGATACAGTGTGTGCAGCTGACAGTGATTTTGGAAAGCTGCGGCGCTTCAGTCCCCTTCAGTACCTTTACTCATGCTTCGAAATGAAAATACTCTATTTCAAGCAAAGGAGCCTCATTTACAGAGCAGTTTACGATATTTCATCCATCCATCCATCCATCCATCTTCTGCCGCTTATCCGGGGTCGGGTCGCGGGGGCAGCAGCCTAAGCAGGGAAGCCCAGACTTCCCTCTCCCCAGCCACATTTGCCAACTCTGCGGGGGGGATCCCGAGGCGTTCCCAGGCCAGCCGAGAGATGTAATCCCTCCAGCGTGTCCTGGGTCTTCCCCGGGGTCTCCTCCCAGAGGGACGTGCCTGGAACACCTCACCAGGGAGGCGTCCAGGAGGCATCCTGACCAGATGCCCGAGCCACCTCAACTGGTTCCTCTCGATGCGAAGGAGCAGCGGCTCTACTCTGAGCCCCTCCCGGATGACTGAGCTCCTCACCCTATCTCTAAGGGAGAGCCCGGCCACCCTGCGGAGGAAACTCATTTCAGCCGCCTGTATACGAGATCTCGTTCTTTCGGTCACGACCCACAGCTCATGACCATAGGTGAGGGTAGGAACGTAGATCGACTGATAAATCGAGAGCTTCGCCTTCTGGCTCAGCTCCTTCTTCACCACGACAGACCGGCGCAGAGCCCGCATTACTGCAGACGCCGCACCGATCCGTCTCTCGATCTCACGCTCCATCCTTCCCTCACTCGTGAACAAGACCCCGAGATATTTAAACTCCTCCACTTGAGGCAGGACCTGACTCCCGACCCGGAGAGGGCAATCCACCCTATTCCGGCTGAGGACCATGGTCTCAGATTTGTAGGTGCTGATTCTCATCCCAGCCGCTTCACACTCGGCCGCGAATCGCTCAAGCGAGAGCTGGAGATCACGACCAGATGAAGCCAACAGGACCACGTCATCTGCAAAAAGCAGGGACCCAATCCTGAGGCCACCAAGTCGGATCCCCTCAACCCCTCGGCTGCGCCTAGAAATTCTGTCCATATAAGTTATGAACAGAATCGGTGATAAAGGGCAGCCTTGGTGGAGTCCAACCCTCACAGGAAACGAATCCGACTTACTACCGGCAATGCGGACCAAGCTCTGATACCTGTCGTACAGGGACCGGACAGCTCGTACAAGGGGGTCCGGTACCCCATACTCCCGGAGTACCCCCCACAGGAGCCCCCGGGGGACACGGTCGAATGCCTTCTCCAGGTCCACAAAACACATGTAGACTGGTTGGGCAAACTCCCATGCCCCCCCCAGGACCCCAGAGAGGGTATAGAGCTGGTCCACTGTTCCGCGACCAGGACGAAAACCACACTGCTCCTCCTCAATCCGGGATTCGACTATCCGGCGGACCCTCCTCTCCAGGACCCCTGAATAGACCTTACCAGGGAGGCTGAGGAGTGTGATTCCCCTGTAATTGGAACACACCCTCCGGTCCCCCTTCTTAAAAAGGGGGACCACCACCCCAGTCTGCCAATCCAGCGGTACTGCCCCCGATGTCCACGCGATGCTGCAGAGGCGTGTCAGCCAGGACAGCCCCATAGCATCCAGATCCTTAAGGAACTCCGGGCGGATCTCATCCACCCCCGGGGCCTTGCCGCCAAGGAGCTTTTTGACCACCTCAGCGACTTCAGCCCCAGAGATAGGAGAGTCCACCCCTGAGTCCACCAGCTCTGCTCCCTCATGGGAAGACGTGTTGGTAGGATTGAGGAGGTCTTCGAAGTATTCCCTCCACCGACCCACAACGTCCCGAGTTGAGGTCAGCAGCACCCCATCTCCACTGTACACAGTATTGATGGAGCACTGCTTCCCCCCCTGAGCCGCCGGATGGTGGACCAGAATCTCCTCGAAGCCGTCCGGAAGTCTTTCTCCATGGCCTCGCCGAACTCCTCCCATGCCCGAGTTTTTGCCTCGGCAACGGCCGAAGCCGCATGCCGCTTAGCCCGCCGGTACCGATCAGCTGCCTCCAGAGTCCCACAGGCCAAGAAGGCCCGATAGGACTCCTCCTTCAGCTTGACGGCATCCCTCACTGCTGGTGTCCACCAACGAGTCCTGGGATTACCGCCACGACAGGCACCAACGACCTTGCAGCCACAGCTCCGGCTGGCCGCCTCAGCAATAGAGGCACGGAACACAGCCCATTCGGACTCAATGTCCCCCGCCTCACCCGGGACATGTTCGAAGCTCTGCTGAAGGTGGGAGTTGAAGCTCGCTCTGACAGGGGACTCAGCCAGACGTTCCCAGCAGACCCTCACAACACGTTTGGGCCTGCCAGCTCTGACCGGCTTCCTCCCCCACCATCTGAGCCAACTCACCACCAGGTGGTGATCAGTTGACAGCTCCGCCCCCCTCTTCACCCGAGTGTCCAAGGCATGTGGCCGCAGGTCCGACGATACGACTACAAAGTCGATCATTGAACTGCGGCCCAGGGAATCCTGATGCCAGGTGTACATATGGACACTCTTATGCTGGAACATGGTGTTCGTTATAGACAATCCATGACGAGCACAGAAGTCCAATAACAAAACACCATTTGGGTTCAGAGGAGGGGGACCATGCCTCCCAATCACTCCCCTCCAGGTCTCACTGTCATTGCCCACGTGAGCATTGAAGTCCCCCAGCAGAACAATGGAGTCCCCAGAAGGAGCACCCTCCAGCACTCCCTCCAAGGACCCCAGAAAGGGTGGGTACTCTGAACTGCTGTTCGGTGCATAAGCACAGACAACAGTCAGGACCCGTCCCCCCACCCGGAGGCGGAGGGAAACTACCCTTTCATCCACCGGGGTAAACCCCAATGTGCAGGCACCAAGCTGGGGGCTGATGAGAATGCCCACACCAGCTCGGCGCCTCTCACCATGAGCAACTCCAGAGTGGAAGAAGGTCCAGCCCCTCTCGAGGGTACTGGTTCCAGAGCCCAAGCCATGCGTCGAGGTGAGTCCAACTATATCTAGTAGGAACCGCTCAACCTCGCGCACCAGCTCAGGCTCCTTCCCCACCAGAGAGGTGACGTTCCACGTCCCTAGAGCCAGCTTCTGCAGCCGGGGATCGGACCGCCAGGGTCCCCGCCCCTTGCTGCCGCCCAGCTCACATTGCACCCGACCCCTACGGCTCCTCCCGCAGATGGTGAGCCCACGGGAGGCGGGGCCCATGTAACCCTTTCGGGCTGAGCCCGACCGGGCCCCATGGGCGAAGGCCCGGCCACCAGACGCTCGCTCTCGTACCCCGCCTCCAGGCCTGGCTCCAGAGGGGGGTCCCGGTAACCCGCGTCCGGGCAAGGGAACATTCATGCCCAGGTTGGTCGTCATCATCGGGGTCTATGAGCCGTGCTTGGTCTGGTCCCTCCCCTAGACACCTGTTTGCCATGGGTGACCCTACCAGGGGCATAAGGCCCCCGACAACATAGCTGCTAGGATCTTCGGGACGCACAAACCCCTCCACCACGATAAGGTGACGGCTCAGGGAGAGGACGATATTTCAATTCAAAATAATAATTTAAAAAAAAAAAAAAAAAGTATAGGACATTATGGGGCATTGAAAGGTGGGAAAAAGTCAGGCAAGGTTTATTTCTCTAAAATACCCTTGGTCCCCAGAGGGTTAAGCTGTTTTGTTTGTCTTGTAAGAAAATTTTTGGTTATTTCTGAGTTTTTCCTTCATTCCTGTGAAACTAAAAAGAAAAAAAGCTGTTTAAACTACCAGCAATCACATCTTAATTTAAGAGGGAAAGGGTTCACTTAAAAAATAAGTTTCTCAAATCTAACTCATAATCGTACAGAATAATACAGGGTGATGGAGAGGTTAATCACACTGTGATCATAGGCTTTAACTTGTGCTATAAATACGTTGGTTATCAGTCAGGTTCAAAGGTTCAAGTCCAAATTGTTCTGCTTTAAAACAGCAACGAGTTTTAAAGCTGCATTAATCTTTTCTTATTCCTTTTCATGAACAATACACCCAATATGATGATTTATGATATACAGAAAGGGGTCACCCACAGTGACAGCATTATTACCCAACACCGCTTCTTTCTTCAGTCTCATAAAGCAGCTTAACATCTGCTAGCCTGAACTAATCAACCTGGCCAACTCCAAATGAGCAGACGGTCAAAGTGAATATTCAGCCTGGTGATGAAAGTTCTTTTATGAAGCCAAGTTCTGAAAATAATGGGACGTTGTGTTGAATAAAAATGAAAAATCTCTGACGGTTAAAAGTGGAGTGAAGTTTATTATAACTCATCTGTTCAGAACCAGTTTCATCCTGAAATTCAGCAGAATTAGGGGCGTGTCCTTTTGATTGACAGGTGCTCAATTTCCTGCTGTAAGAAAGCAGAGTGCAGCACAAACTTTTTGCTTGTTAACAGATTTGGCCCACGTCCATTAGCTGGTTAGCTTGATTAGCCCCAGGTTAGCTTGGATTTAGCTCTTAGCTGCAGGCAGGTCAGATGGATAGATGTCAATCATCCACCCCAACACTCACAGCCCCTCTCAGCTCTACCTGTTTGTCCAGTTTGGTCTTTTCTGGGAGAGGCCTCATGTTCTATGCTGCCAAGATGACAACATTTGGAGCTGCCCAATGAGCTTAAATTCAGCTCTTTAGAAACTGATGTCACAGAGGTTCCATCCATTTTTACGGTCTATAGAAACAAACCGAAAACTGATCATGCGAGCAGAATCACCACTCTTTTTTGAGAAGATGGGGCACGGTTATTCTATTACATTTTCCCATTAGGGCTAAATGGTTGGAAGTTTTCGGCCATTGGGCATCAGATTCCCCTCGACTATTACACTTAAATATAATTAACACAAAGCACTAGCATATTTTTAGTTAAATCACAGTGAAAATAAGTAAACACAACCGTGTAGTGGTTAAAAACTCTATAAGATTGATATTTTTCAACAGTGAAGTTCTATGACTAACAAATCAAAAACATACACTGCCAAATGGACTTTGCTGGTAGTTTAAAGTGTATTTTTATTTCTTTATATCTGGCAAGTCTCTGAACCTGGTGAATATTTGTTGTCCAAACTAGTTTGGGTCATCTTCAAGTGCCTCTGCTCAATATATTTCTGATTTAGTGAAAAGATGCAGAGAATGCATGCAAATAACAGGAACGTCCACCTAAGCATCTCTTTATCCCAACATTCTCAATTATTCAGTAAATCACCAGGCAAAACAAATTAGACTTAATTTTATCCTCCATCTTAACTATTTAAGAAGTTGAACATTCACATTGGCTGTTTTATTCCAAGTACTGATTAATTCTCAGACGTTTGAGAATAGTCATCATGTGCACATCAAACTTCACATTCTTGGTGTTTGTGGAGCTGCGTGTCAGATTGATTATCAAGCAGAGTGAACTGTACATCGTGGCGTGACAGTGCAACACTGCAACGCATTATGCCTGGCAGGCAGAAGTAGTAGTTCCTACTTTACCCAGAAATTTAGTTATGCAAATCTTGGTACTGGAGGAATAGATATTTCAGTATTGATCCACTTATCGTTACAAATTCTACTCCGATAACTACAGTACTTAGATCAAAGCATATGCCTGTTCTTGGGCGTTACTGTTGCTGATCATCTCCGTTTGTATTTTTTTATTTTTTTTTAAATCAGATATGAATTTTTTGTGCCACTGTTCACATAAGCATTTTTAAATTACGGCCCTGAAGTGACCCGCATGTGTAGCAGATCAATAACTAGACGTGTCACAATGTGCGTTTCCATTACACCTAGAATTGTGCAAAAACTAAATATAATTTTTAAAAAAAAAAAAAGCGCTAATGGAAACACCTATATTCAGAAAAAAAGTCTCAAATATTGCTAAAAGGTTTTTATGCTCTCATGAGATGGTTTTTCAGACATTTTGATATAGAAACATATTGCAAAAGTGTCATGGAAACACTTTTTTTGCATTTACGTGTTCCTAGATGTAACGTGGGAGGTCATGAGCAGTTCATTTCTGGTAAAGATGGTGCGGTGTGGAAGAAAGAACAAAGTTTTAGTAATGAAAATGAGAGAAAAAAGCTTTGAAAAGCCGTAGCAAATAAACAGCAAGTAAATAGAAAACCCCAAAATAATGCTGCACGGCTACCTTCCATAAACTGCGATTTTCGCAAAATGTTGTTCTCACGAGATTTTAGGAGACTTGAGGCTAATGTGCTGAACACCATTCAATAGAAACACTTGCAAATCGCAATTGTTTGTCCAAACTTACAAATATCGCTTTTATTTTGGGGGAAAAAAAAAAAAAAATGTAATGGAAATGCAGCTACAGACACAAAGCCTAAACAATAAGGCCATTGAAGCCAGGCCCCTTTTCCGCCATTTTAAGTGGAATACTTTAATATGGAATACTTTACCGGTTATGGTTTGACCCTTGAGTGTCCTTTGGTGTTGTATCCCCCCCCAGTACTTAATTCTAAAATTTTGTTGTCCCACCATCGTACACCTCTGTTCATGTTGTCTTCCATATTTGTTCCATAGTAATTATGCTCATTTTACTATTTCGCCTGTTGCTGTGTCAGTACAGAGTGACATCATCATCGCATGAATTCCGATATGATTCCCTTGACTGTTCAGACCGCAGCCACAAATTCCAAAATGATCAGACCTTTATCTGATTAAAAAACGCATATATAAGTGGCCCGGATCAGATTTTAATATGTCAGATTCCATGTGACAGTATGTTCACCATCATGAAAGAATCTCATCTGAGTCACTTAAGGCCAAAGAAATTGGATTTGGGACACACTGGCTGCAGTCTAAACCGGCACATCACTGACCCAATGGCTATGCAGCTCACCAGGAACCCATCCGAACCGATTTGACACACTGGCATTACATGCATACTTTACTGCAGTTCTTAAATTTTCTTGTTTTCACTCTCTGCTTCTACGAATGTGGCATTTTAATAAAAATCCAGTGCCTTTGGCCCTCGATCTACAATGTAAACTGCGATATAGTGGGCTGGTCTAGGTAGACAGATGGGCCAGTTCTCACCCATGTGTGACCAGTTGAATAGCCCTGAATTAGTGTACATATATATATATATATATATATATATATATATATATATATATATATATATATATATATATATATATATATATATATATATATGCAAATAGGCAGAAAGCTAAGCAGTGCCTTATAAATACAGGTGTAAAAGTGAAAGAACGTTCTACCTTCCCTGACAAATACTTTTTAATGAAGCAACATTTAAGTGAATTTTCTTTTTTTTTTTTCCTGACAGTCGACACATAAATTAGAGCCTCCTTTTATTTTGCCATTTCTTCAAGTGTCCTGTTTATTATCATAATGCATTCATTCGAGATGGAAAACAAAGTCCTGCAATAAAAGTCATAAACTCACTTTCTAAAGGTTTTCTAACAGTCATATGCGTCCCACATCCCGTGTAAGATGTCCATAAATGAGAAAACTGTCACCTCTCTCGCTTGCCCTACTTTTTGGTGAATGTGTGCTGAAATGGGTAAGTCTGAGATCTTTTCCACTGTGACCTCATGAAGGGAAACAATCACTCCCACTGGTAGTGGTGCCATGGACCCACCACGCTAGCTTGGCCTGCCCAAAGGTCGCATCTTCTTCCCAAGAAGGACATGGGCTGTGTCTCAATGTCTACCTGATTCCCTACATCAATGGTGGCATCTCTGGTCCTCTCGGGTCGCATTCCAAGTGTTGGGAGTTTCCCTGTTGCAACACACCTGACTCAAATCAAAGGGGTAATTGTTAGACAAGTACAGAGTTTAATGTCAAACTCTGCACCACTCTGCTAATTAAATCGGATGTGTTTTCGGTGTGTTTCAGCACTGAACCTCGGAATACCTGCAGGTCTGCGGTTGTCAAGGACCAGAGTTTCCCATCCCCGCCCTACAAAGGGCCCAGTATAGTGGTCACACCATTTTCTAGGGGTGTTTGAATGAGAAAAAAGTAGTGCACTTAAAATTACCCACAATGCATATTGATTGAGCATTGAGTATTGAGCATTGATGGTCACTAGACGGGTCAATATAGATCACAATGCATTGCAGGCAGGAGCTCAAAGTGGCGCCAGTGACATGGACATCAAAGCAGGTTAAGAAAAAACTAGATCATTTCATACCCTGATTTGTTGAATAAATATGCAACAACGAAAGAATACGATATAAGAAAAAAAATATTCACATGAGTATGGATTGAATTTGGAATGATGCATGGTGGTTGCCGTGGTGACAGTCAATAGTCTTGTTATTGGCGACAAGAAGAAAAAAGCCAGCTTCTTGTCCGAATCAACACAATGAGATGACAATATAGTCTGCTATATAGTGCATTCCTATGTAGTACATCAGGGGTTACGTAATAGTG
Source organism: Telmatherina bonti (assembly GCF_933228915.1). NCBI lineage: Eukaryota > Metazoa > Chordata > Actinopteri > Atheriniformes > Telmatherinidae > Telmatherina > Telmatherina bonti. The sequence continues at coordinate 23,844,914 of NC_136633.1, read as the reverse complement.
TGGACATTCCGACACAGCCGTGGAGTGTGGACAGACACCATTCGTGAACTTTTGAAGGTTCAGACACCAAAACAAGCCGTCCTCGGTATAGATCACTAGAGGTGCTTTTGGAATGGCTGAAATGAACAAACAAGCCTAAATTTGGAGTAAAACACTTTGAAAACAATGTTGACTTCTGACACCCAGATGAAATAGATGAAAGATGTTTGGGACCTTTAAAGTGTGTCTAAATAGATTTTTCTCCCACAACTTCCATGTAGATCTATCATGCTACAAAAAACAGAGAGGAGCTTCAGCTATTTACAATTTGACAAAGTCTTCAACTTATGACTGTAATTTCATTGCATAAATAGCTGTGTGTAGCAACGGTGGGCAGAAATGTTTTGCCAGCATCCAGCACCTCACACACCTGTGTTTACTCTCGATGCTAACCATCAGGTAACGTCTCAGACTGCTACATGATGACTTCCACATACTACTCAGAAAAAAAGATGAAAACAAAGTCTTCTTCCTCATCAAAAGCCTCCAAAAAAACCACTCTGCTTATGTGTCTGTGAGGAATTTTGAAATTATCGATTCATTAAAAGGATTTTAAATCTTAAAGGAGGCGAATGTTTGAGAGTCTGCTTTGGTTGCTTGTTTTCTCATCATCCAGCTTCGCTTTCATTCAGATTCAGCTTTCCTGGCTCCCAACTCCAACAGAAGAGAGCACGTATGCAAATTAAGACAGAAAATCATCTGCAATTTCTTCACCTACAAACACAGCGAGCGAGGCAGCCTCGCCTGTTTTGTGCTCCACGTCTGCCAATTAATGAGAAATTGTATCAAGGACAAACACGGAACAAAGCATACCTCAAAGAAAAAAGGCCAGTTTTCATAACCTCACTTTCAGAACTCTTATTTTATCCAGAGAAGATAAATCTTTGGCTTTGGAACATGAAGCGGCGATGAACTGAGCTAAATTTATATTTAGATTTTGCACATAAATCTAATCCCTCATGTCTTTGTGGTCACTGTTGCTTTCCCCAAAACATCTGGTGTATTGACTTGTCCAGTGATCATATCTAAGTAACCCTGATTTTTGAAGCGGACATGCCTTCGGGGCCCTGACCCGCCTGAAAAAGCAGAGCTTACGCTGATGATGAAACACTTGTCATTCTGAAGGATTTCGCACATCAACCATGCAATCCAGTGCGATCCCACGCCAGATGGTCCGAAGCCAGTCCTCCATATGCTTCTCATGCCACAAGATTTCAAAGCCCATCACGCGTTATAGTGACAAATCATGTGCACTCAATTTGTGCTTCAAAGTCTACAAAAGTGAAATATCCAAAGCTATTTCAACACCTTCAAATGTCTGAGTCCGTATTTCTGTCTGTGCTTCTCTGCAGGATGACCATCAATGCAGAATGCCAGCTGCAGCTCCACAATTTCCCAATGGACGAACACTCCTGTCCTCTGGTCTTCTCCAGCTGTGAGTTTTTCCAATAACATGCATGAAAAACATGCAGAAGAAGCCATGCCTACAAATGAACATTGACAATATGACAAATGAAAAATGGTAAAACAAATACAGTTTAAGGTGAACAAGAGTCTCAGAGGACATGAGCAAAACTACATTTCCAAGAAAACAAAAAGAATCGTAATTATCGTGTCAAAACTGGTGATAAACTGGCAGGTCTTAATCTGTTTTCCACATGCTGGGAGTTGTAGACCCCGGAGAGACAGCCGGGAGCAACATGAGCAGGGAATTCCCAGTTTCAGAGGGAATTGCTGATCAGGGGATCAGCTGCATAGAGAGTGAGATATTTAATAACTCGGTCATGTATAACCCTCAGCGTGCAGATTTCCGTCCACTTTCCTGGCAGAAAATCTCAGCAGTCAAACATCTGGAGGTCCACTTGGTCTGAGAATGGTGCAAAGTGCGTTAAACTCCGAAGTAAAGACGGACGTAATGAAAAGTATTTTATTTAGCAGTTATTGCTAAACAGCTACATCATTTAGCAAGGAAATGTCTTGCTTTTATTTGCAACCAGCATGTTTATTGATTAGAAATATTATGCAATCACCTACAAATATTGTTAAACCTCCTTCTTCCAGTAACAGATGCATCATCCATTTTAAAGTTGGTGGCATTGACCCCAGACTTTGTGTTGTGCTCAAACCTGTGCATTACGTAACTTTCCAACAATAAAACATCGCGTTTCTTAGTTTATTTTGTTTTGTTTGTATCAGTCACAATCAGTTTGTTCTTTTATTTTTTAAATGGACAATCAAGTAAAACAAAAACAAAATAGGCAGAAGCAAAGCTTGTATGTCTAATAATGTACACTTACAAGTAGTTACCTTAAATTATACAAATAACAGAAGCAGATGCATTACATACATAATGTGTGACTTTTATAAAGAAAAATTATTTCTAAAGTTGCATATCTCTCAAAAATAAAGTGATAAATAATCTTTTTAAATGGAAATAAAGAATTACAATTTTTTACCTCATTACTGAGTTTATTCCACATTTGAACCCCCCGAAAGGACAAGCAACTCTGTTTCACATCTGTCCTAGATGTTGGAACAATAAAATTTACAACTGCCTAAAGTTAGTCTGCTAAGGCTTAAAGTAATTTTGGACACGTTCTGGAAGAACATTTTGTTTAGCCTTAAACATAACTAGTATTGTCTTATAGTAAACTAAACTATCAAATTTCATGAGTTTTGATTTAATAAATAATGGATGTGTGTGATCATAATATCCAACATTATGAAGCGTATGGCACGTTTTTGTAACAGAATAATGTCATTCAGAGTTGTCTTGTGGGCGCCACCCCACAGTTCAACACATTACGACATATACGGAAGTATTAAGGTACAGTAGATTATAGACAATGTTTTTTTTGGTCATAAATCTTTAGTTTTGTACAAGATACTGAGTATTTTTGAAATTTTAACCTTTATGTAATGTACATGGTCCTTCCAGGTTAAGTTAGCATCTATTATACCCTCTAGAAATTTCGCATCAAAAACTCTTTCAATTTCAGTGCCATCTATTGTTAATTTGACCTCTTTAAGTTACTCTTTTTTCCTTCCAAATATCATGGAAGACTCGCTACAATGGCAGTGAGCTTGATGCACATTCATGGAGCCGCCGCTGCCCAGCAGAAAGCTGAAGGAACAGCTTTTTCTTCTGGGATGCCCCGTGACATTGCAGCTGAGTTTAACTTTGCGCACCATGTTGCGCGCTAGTTAGCTAGCGGACACAAAACATCGGCCAATTTGAGCATGCACAAATCAGCAAAGAAATGTAAGAGGATGTTATCGTAGGAAGAGAGGGAAAGAAAGAGAGAAAGGGACAGAACAAGAGATGAGACAAATCAAGATAAATGTAAGATACTGGCTGGAGAGAGCTCAGAGTACAGGTGGGATGAAAGTGTCAGGAAAAGCAGATGACAGAAAAAAAGCTGCTGAAGTTCAGCAGTTCATCCTGAAAAACAAATTTAAGAAGGTCTAACAGGATTTTAACAAACGAGGCCCATTCCATCCATCTCGCCACTCAGTCCAGATTGTGTGGGTAGCTACCTGAGCAAGGAAAGCCAAGACTTTCTTCTCCATGGCCACGCATGCCAACACATCTGGAGGGAATCCTAAAGGTCTTTCCAGGACAACTGAGAGATTTAATCCCTCCAGCATGTACTGGGTCTTCCCCAGTTTCCTATAGATGGGAGGTGCCTGGAACACCTCACCAGAGAGGCATCCAGGAGGCATCCTCACCAGATGCCGAGCCACCTCTTCTTTCTGCTCAGTGTGGAGGCTCTTAGCGCTTTCTAAGGGAGAGTCCGCCACCCCGCAGAGGAAACTCATTACGGCTATTTATATTCACAATATGGTTCTTTTGGTCACTCCACACAGCAGGTGACCACAGGTCAGGGTACGAACGTAGATCAACCACTAAATCCAAACCTTCGCCTTTAGACTCAGCTTCTTTTTCTACATAATTCTTTCAACTTAATGACTTCAATTTGCAGGATGTCAACATAATGTTTTTATGTTAGACTGATAGATACGGTGGCCCTGAAGTGCAAACCACAACAACAAAACAAAAAAACACAAACCACAAAACAAAAAAACGCAATAACAAATTAAGAAACAGCAACAAATTGAAAATTACAACAATTAAAAAATACACAATAACAAATCAAAAATCAAGACAAATTTAATTAACACACAAAAAATTCTAAAAAACAATTAAATAAAAAAAAAAAAAGATAAAACACAATGACAGATAAAAAACAACAACGAACTTAGAAAAAGCACAACGACATTAGCATACCGGAAGAGGTAGGTACCAGCGGGCAACAAGAGAAATCGCTGATTGGACGATGGTGCCAGACGGCTTTAGAACTGGAAGTTCTTGTACTTTTGTACCTCGTTCAGTTTGGAGTAGAGGAAAGGCTGAAGTACTAAATTTGTTGTAATAAATACTACAGAAGTGTTGGAAGTAGTTTTAGTGTGCTGATTGAGACACATTTTGTGTAAAGTGTGTAATAATCAAAATATCCTTGTATAGCAGCAGCTACGTTTGGGCTCCGGGTTACGTTCATGTTTTAAAAACCGCGCTACGTACACAACAACTTCGGCTTCAAAAGCCATCTGGCACCGTCGTCCAGTCAGCGATTTCTCTTGTTGCCCGCTGGTACCTACCTCTTCCGGTATGTTAATGTCGTTGTGCTTTTTCTAAGTTTGTTGTCGTTTTTTATTTGTCATTACGTTTTATCATTTTCTTCATGTTTTTTTTTATTTTTTTTTTTTTTATTATTTGTTGTGCTTTTTAGAATGTTTTGGTGGTGCTAATTTAATTGATTGTGTTTTTTTATTTGTCAATGTGTATTTTTTTAATTTTGTTGTCATTTTCAATTTGTTGCCGGTTTTTTTTTTAATTTTGCGTATTTTGTTTTGTAATTGTGGTTTGCACTTCAGGGCCACCATAGATAGATTTAATCAGTCTAAAAAGAGAGTAAAAAGCAGTACAACTAAAACAAGAAGTATTACTTTGACATACAATGTCCATCATCACCTCTTCTTCCATTGTTTTGCACTACTGTGTTGATTTGGCAACAAATGCAAACAGAACACCACCAAGAAGCTCATTCTTTCAGCGAGCAGTCCTCCTAGTTCTACCATCCTTTCATTTCAGTATGAACGTGATTTAGGTACAAAGCAAATATATATATATATATATATATATATATATATATATATATATATATATATATATATATAGTATTCAAGCACTGCAATTTCCATTATGTGTGAAAAGACACCAACATATTGGGGATAAACTACAGTTTTTCATATTTAATGATGAAAAACTGTTTTGTGGTGAGACTTTTCCTTTACAGACATTTAAATAGAAAATCTGTAGCACGTTGTCAGACAACTGGAAACATCATATGTTGCTCCGTTTCCTACTAACAGCATAAACTGAAAACAGACCTGACTGCAAAACGCAAGACTTTAGACTTTCTTTGGTAATATGACCAGCAAGTTCTCAAATTATTGATCTTTTCTTTTTAGGAAAAACCTTAAATAATCATTTGCATAACAAAAGCCTTATTTGTGGCATAAAATTAGTCCGTTACTTCAAAGCATTAGTGTTATATGACACCATTCTGTCATTTTAGGGGGAGGAATCGTTACCTGATACAGCTCCAGATTTCAGCATTTGTCACCAAACCTCCCAAGCTCAGCTAACGTATTAACTGTTTTCTAACAAATATCCAGTTTGGTGGCAGCGTGATGAGGCAGTATTGCTAGAGAAGGAGCCATCGACTATAAATAGCCTTATATTACATCTGTGCTTCCCCTCAACGGATTTGCATAGAGAAACATCTTTCTTCCCCAGCTTGTAATAGTTGGACTTTATGTCTGCAGATGCAACAAATGAGCAGTCACATCAGCAGCACAGAATTAAAAGGCCTTTAAGCTTTGTATTTGTTAAAGCTGAATGCCTTGATTGCACTTGTAATGAAAAATTGATTCTTGACAAAACAAAAATCACAGCGACTTTTATCATGTTTGATTTAGTTTTGGCCTTTTTTTCCTCTTATGGTTCAGAAAACCAACAACGTTTAACGTTGCCTCAAAGTAGAACATCATCTTTTACACGTCCAAAGCCTTTTCTTTGTATGTGCAAACCTCTTAGACAGCAGCCGAGACGTGAATATCTGCACAAATCAACTCTTCTCTTCATTTCCATTAGTTTCTGTTCAGCTGTTTGTCCATTAAGATCCTCCAAAGAAGTCATTTTCATCAATCTCAAACAGCAGAGCACGATATCAGCTAACGGAGCAGCGAGTGTTTCTCTCAGGTCGTCTCTGTCATTTATGCATCAACGTTCTGCCAGCCTACAAAATGGCATACTTGCTTTCCACAGCAGATGGTTTGGGAGACGAAGATCTGCTGTGGAGGAGGAGGAGGAGGAGGAGAGGGGGAGATGGCGGGAATCAGTCAAGTATGCCTCAATGATATCTGACAATAAAGCCACAATTAGTCCCTCGGTTTTAACAGATAATTCTTTATGTGCTGCAATCACCCCCATCAGTCAAAGCGTGTAGCTTTTATAGCGTTAGAAGCATAATGTGCAAGGTTTCTGAAATGTTCATCGTGAAGGAAATCACCACCTCCCCCATTATGTTGTAATTCCATTTCACTTATTGAGATGGAAAATAATGAACCTCCTGAATGGAGTATGGCCTTGCTTATCAATTCTGTTTTGTTTTTTCTATTTGTTGTCAAATGATGCATTAACAGACATGTGAGCAATCTGAACCTTCAATTCAAGCCATTAGTACAAAGCTTTTAAGCTTTTATCATATTTTCTTTTTAAAAAGACAACTTGGAGTTGTCAACAACATGCTTCAGAAAAGTTTCACTCTTGTCAACCAACATTCAATGTTCTAATGAGAACGTTAAAGCAGGTATCTATTCAAATAATGAAAAGGAACATTTGAGGCAATAAGGTTCATTTAGGCTTGACACAGAAGAGAAATATCCAGACAGTTTCGTCCATCTCCCATATTGGTTACATGCGTAGTTTGGTCAGTTATTAAGGTGAGTGGTGTCACCTGATGCAGGTAATGGAGCGAAAATGTTGTCAGAAAGTTCATGTAACATTAACGAAGCCAAACTGGAGGAAAAATAAACAAGGGAGCATGTTGAAGTCCCAAAATCTAACAATCATGGATGATGACAGGGCCCTGTGATGGACTGGGGACCAACCCATCCAGACCTCTTGGGCCAGTGGCCATCAGGTTTTATATGTTCCCAATTGGAACACACAAGTCAAATGAACAGATCGATAAGAGTCTAGTGCAGAACTTGACAAGCTGCTGGAGAACCCTTTAAGTTCAGTGTGTTGAAGCAGGCTGTGATGGACTGGTGACCTGTACTCTGCTTCTCGCCCAGTGATTGCTGAGTTAGGCTCCAGCTTTCCTGCAACCCCTAATCGGACAAAGCTGTTAGGAAAATTAATGAATTCATTAAGAAGCAGGGAAACATCTAAAACCTGCAGATCACTGACTCAAGAAGTAAGGAGTTTGTGATCCCTGCACTAAGGGCTCCAGCCCTTGCATTGGAATGAGTGGGAATAGAAGATGGACAGACAGACAGATGGATGGAAGTAGTACCATTTCAAGAGTAGACAAATGTTGCCTGATTCACATCACTAGCCAGTTTCAGGTTTGTCCCCTCTGTATCATAACAGCACTCTGCTTTCATAACAGCAGTCTGACATTAATCTCGATTAACTTTGAGATTTTCCAGATTTTGATTGGAGTTTCCTTCAGGTAAATAATATTAACTGGGCAATGTGTGTCTGGGAAAGCAATCTACATCACAGTCTTACAACTGACAACACGCAAAGCCAAAACTGAGCTACAAACCCTCAAAGACAGGCTGACTTTAACGCAACAGAATGCTTCCTGCAGCATTGAAGGTTCCCAAGAGCAGAGGGGCAGCTGTCACTTTTAAATTAAGATTTAAATGAAAAAAAAACAAAAAAAAAACAAGTGCTCAAGAGGGAAGGTATTTTGGTAGAGGTGAATAATAACCAAATGATCAATCCTTGCAAACTCCAGAAACCCTCTGTGGAGCCGGACTTCCAGAGGGACTTTTTTCATGGCAGCACTTCGCCATTCTAAGATTTATGACATAGTCTGACAGAAGCTTCTCCGCAGTGGAAGATATCAAAGCCCACTTGAAGATTGGCAAAAAAAAAAGGCTATAAGACATATTCCCCAGCCTGATGAAGCCTGAAGTGTTTGCCTCAGGATAAGTGTCATACCCAAAGAAAACCAGGCAACACCCATCTCTCATGGCAAAAGCAGGACGACTAATCAGGTTTGAGGAAATGTGGCAGGAAACTACAGAGACTTTTTGATGAAAACATGTTCAATATTTCTTTGGACCTTCCATCAGGACAAGGATTCTTATATGCACCATAGGATTGTGTCACAATATACCGCCCATGATTGAGAGTTTCAGAAAAAACAGCAAAATAAATTCAGTTTCAAGGTCATTACTTTGACTTTGGACTTTTAACCCATTGACCTGACAGGATAACAAGGGGACCACTGATGTCACCATTAGTTTTATGGGGACCACATACATATGTAAAGAACATATGTATGTTCTTTACATATGTATAATGGAGGAAACGGTTATATAATAAACCATTTCTCAGGTTTATTATAGTTGAAGTTTTTGAGCCTTTTACCTTGTTTTTAGGCTACTGCTCCCCCCCCCCAAAAAAAACTATTTACCCATAATAAAATGAGTAAATCTTTATAACCAGAAGGCCTATTTGAATACTTTTGTAATCCTAATAAAGGACTATTTGTTTTACAATGAAGAATAAATGAAGATAGCACATTGCACAAATGAAAAAAGTTCAGGCTCGCCTAAAAGAAACCCCAAAAAACTTTCAGGATTAAGATGGAAATCCCTTTAAAATGATTCAGCTGTAGCTATAAATATCTATCAAATTATATAGCAATGTATGAACATTATCTATGAAAGGACAAGTCTGATGAAATGAAGCAGAACAGAAGTTCAGACGTTTTAGGACAGTTTTGGGAAGGTCTATTTTGGTATTGTTTGGCCAGCTGCCCTTAACTTTTCCAATTGGCGGAGCTTTAAAAGGTGAGGTGAGGTGTTGAGTTGCTCCAAAATTTCCAATTCAGTCTAATATTATCTATAAAGCATGTCCAACAACAGTGTTGACTAAAGAGATGCTAAACAAAATATAAAAGGTAAAAAACAAAACCAACAACAAGAACATATGCACACGTTTGTGACCCAACCTTGGATAAGTGGCAGAAAAGGGATGGATGTTCACTCACAAAATGAAAAAAGACAACATGAAAACTTAGTGTTAAAATCCAAAGAAAATAACTGTGCCTTTAAGAGTTTTAAAAACAGATAATGGGAAAGCAGTTGGTACCACACCTCAACCCTGATCCCATCGAGTTTGTCTAGTCTTTGAAACAGACAGGAGCTGCTGGTCAGCAGACCTTAAAAATTGTGATGGGTTGAAGCAGATCAGAGATATGGTGCTAATGCATTCAGGCATTTATATATAAAAAGTAGAATGATAAATTAAACTCAAAACCTCTACAGGAATCCAGTGAAGTGGTGACCTACATCATGGTCCCTGGTCAGCTGCATTTTGGACTATCTGCAGACGGGAAAAAAAGTATGTTTACTACAAAATACAGTACATCGTAGTTGCCTGACCGTGCAGCACTCGGGTTTACGGGTCATTCACATCAGGATAGTCCGCTAGACTCGGTTCGACTGGGGACTCTGTTGTAGGGGGGTCTCTCCATGCGGACCGTGATCATGTTCAGGTTGCACTTTGGTCAAACGAGCCAAACCATTAGAACAATATATCCCCATTCCCACCAAAGGTGGCGCTGCACTTGTATTTAGCAAAAGAGGACAAGACCCACGTGAAGAGGAAAACCGTTTCCTCCACCTGCGAGTTAAACATGGAGATGAAACAACTGCTGTCGTAGTACACACAATAAATTTCAGACTTGACTGGAGTTGTTTACAGTCAGAGGAAGACCTTTTGTCTTTTTTTGTTTGAATAGAAAGGGAGAATATTAGAGCCAAGGCCTCAGAAGTGTGTCATTTATAACACCATGAAAGAACATGTTGCTTCAGGGGGCTTTTAAACATATGAAACATTTTGCAGCTTTGAAGATACACTGGTAAGAATGGTAATGCCGTCTGCAGCTAAGATAATTGTGCAAACACTGCGAAAGAAATATGACAGCAATAATGTTTGCTAACTGTATTAGTGTTTAAAAGAAAGGGGGAAAAAAAGAGAGAATCTCTTTTGCATCATTGTGATTGCCTCTCTTGGTTATAGATGGCTATCATCTAAATGAGAACATTTGCATAATTAGTCTGGTTGCGACTACGGGGCATCGCTGGGTCTGCCACTTGCTCATTATTGCTGTCACTCACTTTTTTTTTATGTGTAAAATTGCTTAAACTTGTCAAATGAGCTCAGGGTTGTGTTTCACATGGAGGCAGAGCTGTTGGTTGTTGCATGAGCTGAAATTTAATTTCCAACATGCTTTGCTGAGCTCGTGTCAAACTACCGCCCCCAGGGACACTCTGCAAGCTAAATTCGGTGGTTTTAATGTCCAAACTTCACCTGAATCTACCCAGAGCTGGTTTCTTCCCCCAACACGTTTACCTGCTGAGAAGTTTGTTGCTTAAAATGATCCATTTAAGCAAGAAAAAAGTCAATTTATATGGACGGAGGCCAAGCGCTTACTCATTCATTTTCCTTTAAAGCAGGCTTGGATTTTTCCACCGTGGATCTCAGCTCAGGTTTGCCCGTTTAAGCACCATTTGATTCGGTCGACTTGAAGTGGAAGCAGGTGAATTTCTTCCACTCAAATGAAATAAATGCTACAGTGAGTATTTATTTACTGTCAGTGCACCTCAGCAGATTCCAAGCAAACACGGAGGGAGTGACTGCTCGGTTGGTTCGCAGTCCACTGAATTTCCAATAAAATCTGGCTGTATAAATTAGTATTAATCATGCATAACTCAGGTATAAATCATGCATACAACAAAAACTGCATTGCTGCATAAATCCTTCCTGGCTTCAACTCTTATCACTGGCCTTTTGCTGTTTCTAGACGGCTACCCGCGAGACGAGATTATATACAAGTGGAAACGAAACTCAGTGGAGACTTCGGACCAGAAATACTGGAGGCTTTACCAGTTTGACTTCATGGGGCTCCGAAACACAACAGATGTTCTCACGACCACAGCAGGTAAGAAAAACACCAAGAAAGGTCATCGGTGCTTGTAAAAACAGGTTAAACTGTTAGATTTGATGGTATCATTGAGAAGAATAATGATTCCTACATGAACATGCTTCCCTGCGAGGAGAAGAGGTCAGGTGGAGCCGGCTGCCGCCCAGGCTAACATTAGCACCATGCCCATAAATGTAATCATATCACTACAATCTCAAAGCTCATAAGTATTCCCCTCGGGTGTAAGTGCAAATAGGTTTTTCTACTGACATTAATCACCAGGATTAAAGATTAAAAAGGAAGTTTAATTATTCACTTCTTCTTCCTCTCTCCTCCCGTGCTGCTAGTGCAGTTGTAGCGCCATGTGCATGTTGGCGTATTTGGGAGCCACGGTAAACATGTTGTTGCTCCTACAGGTGCGTGGAATTAAACCCACAAGGCACAAGTTTGATTCATTTTTAACTCTAAAAACAATTTTACAGGAGGCAGCGTGAGATATGCCTGGTACAAAAGACCTTTGCACACACCAGGAAGCGGCGGAAAGCAGCATGTAGCATACCAGCATGATGGGGAGAAACTCATTTAAAAGGCCCTAAACACACTGGCGTACAAACAAAACACTTAGCAAAAGCTAATGCTAAGCTCTCTACTTCCAGCCAATCACACAAACAAGGTTTCATATGAAAAGGGAAAGCAGCTGGTTACAGTATCGATACCAAGGCTAGTATCGGTATTGTTCGATACCAGCGTGATGAGATCGGGGACAAAAAGCCAAAAGAAAGGTGATGAAACGTTTCCCTTTTGCACTGTTGATCTAATATTTACACTCTAATATACACTTGTGCATGACAAAAGGGAAAAAGTTTTTTTTTTTAATTTTGTTACATCATTGATGTCATTTTATGTAGATCACAAACAAAAACGCGGAAATTTAAATTTCTCAGTTCTACCATTTAGTTTTTGTTTTTTTTTAAAAAATGTTTTATTGGACAAAAGTCTTTGTACTGTTTTACTGTGATAATTAAAGGCAATAAATAATTGAAAGATTGTAAAATTTCAAGCAAAAAGTATCAGTTTTCAGTAAGGCTTGCCCTGGATTTACTTATTTTCAGCTCGATATCAGAATTCACAGCCCCACCCAGACCTGGACATGAAAGCAGAGACTGTCATAAATATCCTGCATACTATGTTGAGGTTTGACTTCTTTCATGGTGTTTAAAAGGTGAATTTGGGGTTCTCCCTCGGACTTCTGACTGACCGTTGATCATCAGCAGTCGAACGAGTTGCTGAGATATTAACCTTCATGAGCTTTGTACCATTGGCATTAGGTATTCCTAATTTCTAGATGAAGCGGGCTGCTATGCTCTCATTTTCACCTTTACCAGGAGAAAAGCTTTTACATATTTTACTGTTCTGCAAAAGAAATTTGTAACGTTTAATGTATAAAGAAACAATCCAGCATTAGTTCCATTGTTCTAGTCAGAACGTGTCTGCATCGCTGAAGGAATGGTGCTGAATTCATTCGTTCATAAGTGGATGAAAAATGCCAGAAAACTTGCGCTTAAGCCTCGGATAGAGTCTGCAGTCGATGCCATCGCTGCTGCTGCTGAGATGTCTGATGTCTCACCAGGTATCTGTTGGAGCCATTTCTCCAGTGTGGGGGACACGACCCCCAGTGCTCTGATGATTGTTGCTTTCACCCTCCAGTTCTTCCTTGAGGCCTTGGTACTTCTCCAGTTTCTCATGCTCCTTTTTTTCTGATATTTCCATCATTGGGGATGGATACATCGATCACTACGGCTTTCCTCTGCTGCTAATCCATGATCACTATGTCCGGTTGGTTGGCCACCACCATTTTATCTGTCTGGATCTGGAAGTCCCAGATGATCTTAACTAGGGCTCGACCGATATATCGGCCTGCCGATATTATCGGCCGATATGGGGGTCCAGGGTGATATCGGCTATCGGTAAAAAATTGCCGATTTTTTATTGATTTATTTTTATTTTTGTCATATTTGTTTCTGAGACTGCCAAGTTAAAAATGTAATTGGGCTACTTATCCAGTAGATGGCACCCACGTCTGCTGGATAAGTAGCGGGGGCGGGGTCATCCTTCCTCATGGCTGCCTAACGTGGAAGCCGAGACAGAGCAAACCGGACGGTGAAACAGATAGCAGCAGAGCCAAGTAAAGTCAAGTCTGCTCACGAGCATTTTATATTTTGTCACTGGTAAGTTGAAATGTGTAAATAAACAAACACAGTTATGTTTTCCCTCTTACATTCTCTACAAACTTGTCATCGTGTGTTAAGTTAAATAGTGACTATCGTCATCTCTAAAAATAGCCATAATCTGACGGCTATTTTTTTCCAACAGTCTCTTTAAAAATGACTACTTTACATGTTATAGAGGCGCCCCCAAAACACCCGTAGTCATGAGGCAGGAAAGTCATAATAGTGAGGAAAACTTGATGTTTTGCAGCAAAGAACGCAGTGCTTAGTGTTTAGCCTCATGAACGTGTGTGAAAGTTGGTGGCTGCGTGCCATTTACACAACTTCTGAATACTTATTATTAGTGGTGCAATGGATCATCATTGATCCGCGATCCGTTCGGATCAGTATCTACGGTTCAGCACACACGTGATCCGCGGATTGACATGGAAAAAAAACAAAGAGAGAGCTGCATGCATAATGGTTCCACACAAGTGCAGCGTGGTCATGGCGAGCGGAGGAACTTAAACGCCTCAGTTCATTCAAATCCCCTGTGTGGGAACACTTAGGTTTCCCTGTCAGATATGATGAAGAAGGAAAAAGGTCAGCTGATAAAACAGTGACGGTGTGTAGACATTGTGGAATAAGAAAACCGTATTTAAATTTTTTTAAATCAGTGAATAATTCAGATAGTTCATGGTGTCTAACAGGTAGACATGAGTTTAAGAATGAGCTTAGAATGTAGTGTTTTAGCTTTGAGTAGTATTTTTTATTTTTTTCAGGTGGATGTATTTATCGGCCATTATATCAGCTATCGACCTGCTCTAAAGTCTTTATATCGGTATCAAAAACTCCATATCAGCCGGGCCCTAATCTTAACCCTCTCATTCTCCACCACATTGGGGGGAGTTTCCCACTGGGACTTGGGGGTCTCTAGTCCATATTCTGCACAAATGTTCATGTACACCATGCTAGCTACTTGGTTATGGTGCTCCGTGTATTCTTTGCCTCCCAGTATCTTGTACCCTGCTGTGAGATACTGGATTGTTTCAAAGGCTCCTTTGTACTGTTAAAGGAGCCCCTCCTTGTAAAAGACCCCCCCCACCCCCCCTCCCATCTCCATGACCAGCCACCTCCCATAGGGTGGGTGGCTGGTCATCTCTCAAGCATAGGTTCTCTACCAGAGTCCTGGGAGCTTGAGGGTCCTACGCAGTATCTTAGCTGTTCCTAGGACCGCGCTTTTGGACGGGAGTGTCAGTCCTGGGGATATAAATGATGAAATTATATATATATATATATATAGATATATATATATATCTATATATATATAGATATATATATACACACATATATATACATATATATACACACACACACACATATATACACATACACTCCCCATTAAATGTTACGTGGCAAAACTTGAGAAGTCAATCGCCTGATTCTTTAACCAAAAGAAAAAAGAAAACGTGCTAAACACCTGCAAATTGCAGTTTACTTTGAAACTTTACAAACATTGCTTTTATTTTGCAAAAAAAACTATTGGAAGTGAAGCAGGATTTATTTGCAATTGCATATAAACATTCACACAAAGCGGCAGTGGGAATGCACCTGCAGCTTCCCTTTAAGATCAACATTATGCATATAGTCCTTTTCATGTGTGTAATTTCAGATAGTTGGGAGAAAAAAATGTCAAAAAGAGGTTAAAAGCCAGAAAATAATTAGAGATGGAGACAGACGAAAGCACAGCAACTGTCACCCCTCTTAACCTTGTTTATGAGCTGCATATTCCTCTAATTCTAAGCCACACAGTCTTTTGTCTTTGGAGACATGCTCAGATCTGCATAATGTGACCTGATTCAGCTTTCCAACAGCTCCTTTCATGAATATTCGAGGAACAGGAGTGTAGTTAGGAGAGGGGTATCAGGGAGTGGCTTCTAATTGTTGGAGAAATTTAGCTGTAGTGACGTGGGACGGTTTCTATCTCATTTAAACAGAAAACAGCTCAACATGTTCTGTCACATTTCACCGGAGCAACGCTGATCAGGCCTGAAAAGAAAGAAATAAGTGACTGATGCGAGCTCTCATCCTGAGGCACATCGGCCATCTCATAAATTATACGTTTTCCTGAACTCCCGCTGCATCGTCAGAATCCTGCCAAACTCATTTTCTGCTGAGATGCTCAAAAGTATTGGCAAACCCACACATTTACCTCACACTGTTCAAGAAAATTGCCCACTTTCTCATTTATGACCTGTTTTTTTCACCCCCCCCCCCCCCCGTTTCACTCGCTGGAGCTCCATCTCCCCACAGGATGATTAGATCCCTGGTTAAAAATACCCATCACTAATATACATCATGACAAACTTTCAAAATGTTGTGTTTTTGGTCATATTTCTCTCATTGCCCACTCCCTCCATCTCCCTCTGATTTCCTTTTCCTTCATTGCTAATAAACACGAGACGCAGGGATGTTTTAATGAGGACAGAGTGGACAGATCCCCGGCCACTGAGCCACTGGGGACCCCTTTCGCAAATCCATCATCATTATCAGTTGGGCCACTTCCTCTTCAAAAGACCCAAAAGTAAAACCCAAACACTTCAGAGCTTTGTTCTGCCATCTCATCACACATTCGTTCCAAAGCTTTTTTTTTCTGCAGCTACATGCGAGCGATGCTGATGCTCATGCTTTTCTTTCTTAGCGTGTCCACGCTGGGATTCTAGAAAAATCGTCATTTGTTTATGAATGAGCTGAAAATCCTTTTAATGCAGATTTTAGTTTGATGTTTGGTCATGATACGTAGTCATGAAAGCTGGAAATCACCGCTGGAAATCAGGAAACTGACAGATAAAGGCTGCATGTGAGGGGTTTGTCCACTCACTTTGTCCTCCACTCCCATTAGCAAGGACTATGATGACACACAGGCTTGATGAGCTTGTACCTAAAACACTAATTTGACTTGGACAGAACCGGATCATGTTGAACTTTTGCTGAACTACTTTATTTTCTCTGCACATGTTACCATGGAAACAACTTTGTTATAAGTTGCTGCTATCGAAATAAACTGAACTACAGAGTAAAATTTTACACCATAATGCTGAGACAATAAAACTAAAACAGAGTAAAATTTTCTTGCAAGGCGAATTCTGTCCAAGGTGAATCCAATCCATGGCGAATACCATTCATGGCGAGTTCCGTCCAAGTAAATCTGAAACCAAATCCTTGGGAGGACGGTGACGTGTGTCTCATACCCTGTCCACACAAAGTAAAACGGGACTCCAGAAGACACGCTGCACGAAAGGAAAAGTCCTGGAAACGATTTAAAAGACAGTGGCGTTCAGTAGTATGTGCAAGATCCTGGTGCCGAGGCCTCCTCCAGGCCGACTGGGGAAACTGGGAAGCTGAATATGAACAGAAGATGACTGACTGAATATGTTTGTCACCACACAAAATGTTCACCACAAACTCAGCTTTATTTTGTTCTTCTGTAAAAAGTGTTTTCTTGTCAACATTTCTCATCATGAGCCAATCGTTTCTCATGGTTTTATATGAATAAGGTGATAAATAATTGAGTTATTCCTTAAAGACAGGTTCGAGGCGCAGCTTAGGGGCGTTCAAATGGTGGTCATGTGTGTGTAGATGTGTGGGTGCTCCGGCTTCCTCCCACCGTCCAAAGACATACATGTTGGGTTAACTGGTTAAACTGGCTCTCAGAGGGACATAGAGAATGGCTGTTTGTCTCTCTGATGGACTGGTGACTGAACCAGGGTGTATCTGCCTCTTGCCCGATGATTGCTGGGTTAGACTCCAGTTTCCCTGCGACCTTTAATTGGGCTAAGCTGTTAAGGAAATGAATGAATGATTTCCAGGAAAGAAACAGCAATCTGCTGAGTTTTATGGACCAGTAAATACACTCTTGGCCCCAGAAACGCATCTGGCCACCAGGGAAATGGCCGCTATGCCAGATGGCCAGTCTGTTCCTGTGTATGGGTTTAAATGAGCCAGTTTCGGCCAAAATGACAGGACCAACTTTCTTTCTGGAAAAAGATTTTGCAGACGTTCCATTACTCGGAACACAATGAAGGAATATTTTCCACAGAAGGAACAGAAACAGATTTTAAGTCCCTCTGCCACTCTATGCAAAACCAACTGCACAATCCCATTGAGACTACTGGATGACTGTCCTGCTCCTTTCCTGTGGTTGGCTGGTTGTTACATCCCCAGACCAGGACTGGCCGCTTCTTCTGGCTGCCCAGCTCGTCATTAACATGCAGGTCGACATCAACCGGGTGTTTTCCTCAGTTTGCTCGAATGCTAACCCGTAAAGTTTTCGTGTGGGACTTTACAGACTTTGTAACCTTTGAGTTTTGGTGGAACTTGCCCCATGGGGCAGGATGTGGACCTATGAAGCTCCAAGTGTGTCCTTTAGTTTGGTTTTCATGCATTCTTAATTTGGTTTGTGTACCTTTAGTTTCCATTGAGGTTTATTTTGGTTTTGTTTCAAGAGTCCAGTCATTACCGATTCATTTGTGGGCTTTATGTGTATACCTCCGCCCACACACACCCTTTTCACCTGGCAGATTGCAACAGCTGATCTCAGAAAACATCAGGGCTACATACAGAGAGAGCTATAAGTCTCTGACATCCCCGCTGAGGCCTGTTTGATGGCTTGATTGAAAGCCTTGAAGGTAGAGCGGGCTCGTTTTAGAGATTTTTTTAGAGGTTTTTTGGTAAAGTTAGAATAAACTTCAGCAATCCCTAATTCTCTTTTTTCCAGCTTCTTCAAATCTGCTTCAGTGCACACTGTTTCATGGGAATTTTATACAACAATCTGCGTTTAATTGCATTGCATTTTCCCATTCATCTCTCTGACAGACTTTGAAAGTTACTAGCAAGCACGATACGTATGCACAAACTACGAAAAGACTATGGCTGCTCAAACTAGACAACAGCAAGTGGAGTATTTTGACAATGAACAATTTCGCAAAAAGACACTTTTTAAAGGAAATATTCCTCACTAATAAAATAGAAAGCTTTTCACTGTGATGTTTTAGTTTATAAAAATGACACTAACAGCAGAAAAGAGATGCGCTCATACACGAGCTGCAAACAGGCGCGATAACTTTCCAGCTTGCCGGAAGCTCATTAATGAATCTGTTTTCCCTCGCAGCAGGACGAGCCGACCGTATGCCATGGCACGCTTGCTTGACAAGTGTGTAGCGAGCAACTTGGACTAATAAGTGCTCTGCAGTAGTGTGTAAACAGAGGAGCATCCTATCAACATGTAAACTGAAGGATTGCCCGCTGCAATCTCCTTTTTGAACAGAGAAGTCATCCTGATGCGGCTGCAATTAATCCTGCAAACGGGAAAACATTGTCCTCTCCCTCCATCCATGTTACAAGATATTTATTAATATTATAGCTGCAAGAATAACTTGATGCATGCATTAACTGTCAAATTAAGCATTCTGTTTACAAATGAGAGCGGGTGTGACCGGCGTGCTGGCTGGAAATTGAGAAATAATTCAATTTACAATGAAGTGTTATTGTATTTACCTCCGTGGCTACAGTTCTAACAAGCCTTCGGGCTGCTGTTGCAGAAGCTCATCTCCGACATAATGGGAACATAAAATCTAATGAGACAGCTTTATTTAGGTTAAACAGGAAAAATGCTGACTGCATGTTGGGTCTGCTGTGTTGTGATGGCAGGAAATTAACCACAACCTGTTCTGCTGCATTGTTTGGAGGTGCAGCCTTTGGATTTAAAGGCAAACTTTATTTTTGTCTGTAAAACGTCAACTTGGAGAATTTTAAAAGGCAAAGCATTGCCTAAGTAAAGGGTAAGATGCAGTTGGAAGTTAAAAATAGTGTTTCTCTGCTTGCTTTCAGTGATTAGAGGCACCAGACGGACATAAAGCATTGTTTTAGTCCTGCTTTTCAGATCTACGGAGCTTCGCAGAAGTTTTTTTTTGGCCAAAATGTGCCTTAGTATCTCCCTGCTTATGTCACTTAGCACCTGCAAACAAAGGCTCCTGCTGTTCTGGGATCATTAAAACTTCAGCAGAATAAGGTACACTTACCGTACCGTCCTTCACTCTTGTTAATCATATTCAAGTATTTTTTCCTCCCCTGAAGCTTCTGCATCTTCCTCCTGTTCTTGTCTTTTCCACTTCGTCTGCCTGCCATTCTATGTGATGCAGATTATGAGGAATTATATCCAATTCCGAACCAGCAGAGAGGCAGCTAAACTCCTTTCTGATGTCGTACATGACCATTTTCACTGCTTTGACAGGTTACAGTGCATTTAATCTTCTCACCACAGACTCAAGATGTCAGGTCTTTCTCCAGCTTGTAATGATCTTTGAGCAGCCATCACTCACCAAAATGGTCTAAAGTGGAGCTGTATTATATCACATTCAATTAATAAGTGCTTTTAACCAAAGTGATTCAGAATTGTGGGGAAATGTGAGGTTTAATATCTTGCCCAAGGATCCTTCAACTGTCAAGTCTCCACTGAAAGATATCCGCTCTACAACCTGAGCTACAGTCACACCTGCATTTTCTCTCCGTCTCTCAACAGGTGACTACATCTTGATGACGGTTTACTTCGACCTCAGCAGAAGGATGGGCTACTTCACTATTCAGACATACATTCCCTGCATCCTGACTGTGGTCCTCTCTTGGGTTTCGTTTTGGATCAAAAGTGATGCCACGCCTGCGAGGACGGCCCTAGGTATGCAGCTGCCAAGTACAGTGAAGCTCAGGTCTTCCCTCACAAAGATCTGGACTTAAGTCTCATATAAACCTTAGTCTCAACCCTCAAAGACTTTAGGGTCACCTTACAGTTTAAAATGCGTGAGCAATCTTTCATTTTTAATGCTTTCTTCAGACGGAACATTACATATTTTACATTTAATGATTTATCCTTTTAGAAAATATAAACATCCTGAAATTTCCCCAAAAAATTTAAATATAAATCTGAATTGATGTGTTAATCTGTTAACCTGTATTAGCAGGTGAAGTTATTACTCATAACACAGCAGAAAAACTGATACATCGCAGAGAAGTTCTTTGAGACATGCTAGTTTTCTTGTCGCGGCTTTGAAACAAATCCACCAAAACCAACTTCAGCCTCCTTTTTAATTGTGATTCTGACAGTTTTCAAGCCTCACATTTCAAGGACGGTCACAGGATGATTTAATACCATATTTGCGCAGCCTCAATTATGGAGTCTATTTCTGTGTTTAAGTCATACATAAGGTGCTCTGCATTATTGGGCGCATGCTAAAACTAAAAAAGTAAAAGAAAGTAACAAAAGCAAAACAGTGCGTTTGGTTGAACCATAGACTGTATATAAAAAAGATGGACGGAGCCTCCATGACATCACCCATAGCTTTCTGAAGAGCTGAATTGAAGCTTGGTGGGCTGTTCCTACCATGGTCATTTTGGCAGAGGCATGCGCGTTGTCTCATCCAGAAAATACAAATATGGCCAAAGAGGTGGAGCTGAGAGGGGGGCTGTGAGCGTCATGGTGGATGATTGACATAGCTACAGGCAGCTTGGAGTTCGCTCTAAGAGCAAACCAGCTAACGGAGGTAAGCGAGCTAAAGCTAAGTCACGTTGTTCACAGGCTAAAAAAATCGTGTTTGTTTTACGTTCTTAATTGAAGCAGGAGATCGGGTACCTGTCAATCAAAAGGACACGCCCCCAAATTTGCCAAATTTTGAGATTAAAAAAATTTCACTCCCACTCCCTTTTGTCAGACCGCAAGCTAGTCTGTGTATGTTGTTGGGCGGTGGGGGGGGGGGGGGGGGGGGGGGGGGGGGGGGGGTCATAGAGGTTGAGAACCACTCGTGTAGATGTTCACTTGTTAGTGCAGTTATGTGTTAGACAGTTACAGAAACAGAGTTTACGCAGACTAGCTTTGCAACAACCCACCCAGTACAACATTTAACTGAAACCAGTCAACTAGATGGATTTTTGTATATATTCAAATATTATATACACTCATATTTACTCATCTGAATCTCCATGTTTATCTTCAGGCTGTCAGAATTGCGTAAAGCAAAGAAATAATACAGAGAGGCACGGTTTAAGCCAGGGGTGGGCAACTCCGGTCCTTGAGTGCCACAGTCCTGCAAATGTTAGGAGTTTCCCTGCTGCAACACACCTGATTCAAATCAATGGCTAATTAGCAGACTTGTGCTGAGTTTGATGTCAAGCTCTGCACAAGTCTGCTAATTAGGTCTTATGTGTGCCAGGTGTGTTGCAGCCAGGAAACTCCTAACATTTGCAGGACTGTGGCACTCGAGGACCGGAGTTGCCTACCCCTGGTTTAAGCGAATAATCAGAACAGGCAAAACACTGTTAGATAAGAAAGGATGGATTTTAAATAATTCTTTGGATGTAATAACTTAGTTTACTCATTACAACCAAAGGACTTTGATTTGAGCTTCAAGACACAAGACTTGTGAACATTTGATTCCTCATTTCTTTACAATTTGCCCGGAAAGCTGGGTGTGTACATCTCTAACAAGCTGGAAAGTTAAAGTCTAAACAACTTCATTCTATAATAAAGTCTCTCAGATATGAATGTAGTTCTCAGGAAAAGTTCTGCAGGCCTCTTGAAGGGCTAGCTAAAGCTTTTCTCTGGTTGTTGGCTGCGTTTTGTTCTGTTTTTCTGTCTAAATGATCCCACACTACTTCAGTTATGTTAATGTTTGGGCTCTTGGGAGGCCTGTCGATGACTTATGTTGCATTTTCATACTCAAACCGGCTTTTACTTAATTGATATTAATATTTGGTGTCATTTTCATTCTGAAAATGGACACTATCTGACACTATCTAGAGGTTTATACAAGATACATACTAATAAAATGGTACTTTTATGCAAAACTGCTTCTGCCAACTGAAGATGGAGCAACTAAAAGCTTTTTATTCTTGACACTTCTTTTGCCCAGTTTTTCTCACTCTTAACCACACTTCACAGCATGCTGAGATATGGCAAGTTTTCAGCCAACAGCTCTTAAAGCATCACCTACTTGGTGCAAAAATACTATTTTATCTGAACGTTTCATAGACATAACTCAAAAAAGGGAACAAATGATGTTTTTGTGACAGGTTGCTAGTATCAGAGTGCCCATTTCCTTGCCAAGCTGTGAATTACACCGATAATCTCCTTCAGTTCAGTGTTCATCATTCAGACTTCAGTCTTAAATGACTGAAAGACAGAAATGGTGAAAAGCAGCCAATGGCTTTAAAAAAAGACCTGTAGGGAGTCTGAAGGACTATCCATTTAAAAGATTACAAGAAATAAACTGGTACGTTGCAAATATGGAGAAATGAGGGCCAAATTGTTGCTGTATGATGAGCATGATGAGGTTATGGCCTCACTGAGCCACACTGAGCCCACCATGGGATCTGCACTTTGTTCCAATACTTCCATTTAAGAGAAGATTTATTTCTTCATATATTTTTTGATCATTTCAGTCACTGTGAAAGCAAATGTAGTGATTTCTTTTTCAATTGGAGGAAAAATTAATACCATAACTTGGTGCTGTCAACATTCAGAAAAGCCTTCATGTTGCGGGTAGAGCTGCACACACCTCGACGTTAGAAGTGTGCATGGCATACGGGCAATTCACCTACAAACATACTTCTTCTCAGTTTCAATGTGCATTAATCTCTCAGTCAGTTATTGTCCCATTAGTGCTGCATGTTCCCCATTTTGTGTTTTTTTCTGCAAGAGTTAACAACTCTTTTGAATTATTTTCCTCTCCACTGCATGCCTACCATTAGTTTGTTTTCTTTCCTGTGGACGATGATGCTGATCAAAGTGGTTTGGGATGGAGTTCGAGGTAAGTTTTGATGGACTTCATGACCTTTTTATTTCATCACTTGCTTCATAATTTCATCTCACCAAGATTGAATCTTAATTTTCTATTATACTTTCTTACAAGCATAATCTGTGATCAGTACTTTCATTCACAATCAGTTGGAAGTTAAAACGTAATTATTGGTCGCATTTAATTTGGAGCTCAATATGCTGTTGGATTTAGCGGTTGTTTTGGTCTTTAGGAGTTTGCTGAACATGATATTTGACCACTTTTCGATGGGAATTCATTTATTCTTGGTCTCTGGAACCATCATGTAGCAGCCATTAACAATATTACCTGTCAGTCCAGTTTGAAACTGGAATAAGTGTTTGCTGAGTTGGTTCACCGAGGTTTTCCGTATACTACTTGATGAAGAATTCAGTCATGATCCGCGTTAAGCCTGTTTAAATGCAAACCCGCTCTTGGAGTTACTAGATATTTCCTGTGCATGGGTGTCATACTCCAGTTCTCGAGGGCCGGTATCCGGCAGGTTTTTGCCCTTTTTTATTGAACCAACACACCTGAATCAAAATAATCCAACAGCTTCTTTTCAACCCATTTATTCATTTTGATCAGGTGTGTTGGAGCGTGGAGACAACAAAATCTGCAGCATACTGGCCCTTGAGGACTGGAGTTTGACACCTGTGGTTTAGAGAAGTGATATTCAATCCTGGTCCTCAAGGCCCAGAGTCCTGCAGGTTTTCCAGTGTCCCCTGAGACTCAGACTAGCTCTGCATATGTCTGCTAAATACACATTGATTTGAATCAGGTGTGTTGCAGCTGGGACGGTTGGAAAACCTGCAGGACATTAGTCCTCAAGGACTAGGAATTAAGGATCCCTGGTTTAGAGAGTTGGTCTAGTTTCATTAGAGGTTGCTGGAAAAGAGGCGACACAGTTTTCACAAATTTCAATTTTTTTTTAACACTAAAAACCTGAAAGACAACCAGGCAGACCATGCTAGCTTAACCTGGAACCAGACTGTTGCACAAAGTGTGGCTGCGGCTATCTGAAGACATCAAACAGGTCAGCCATCATACAGTTGGACACACTCTTGAAACCAGTATAGACAGTCCTAACAATGGTCAAAACTTCACACAAAACCCTGTAGTACACAATCTGATCCTTGTCTTCTGCCCCCTGGTGGATACATTTTGAACTGCAAGCACATATGAAACAGTAAACATACAAAAAATATTTTTATATTGTTGCTACATTTTGCGAAAACCCAAGGCTTTCAAAAAGGGTTAAGGATTTGAGGAAAATATATTTGGTTTCGGTTTGTGAAGGTTCTGAGGTGGTTGTACGACAATAAGAATCCTAAGTTGGTATTCTTTTCGATCCAACAGAAGAATTTAAATATATCTTATACCAGCTTAACGGACCCATTAACAAGGTACCTTATTTACCTACTTTTTACATGCAATTATCCCAGGAACCCCATAACCCCCCCTCCTACACACTTCAGACACACCATTGGGTCTCAGCGCTAACTGCTTCAGTGTGTTACTCTTTGCCCCAGGGTTAATAGTTGTTGATGGATGTTAGACTCTTAGTCATTAACCTCCACCACCCAAATTTTCTCACTTGAGCCTCAAGCTCAACTCAAACCAACTCACCTCCGACCTTCAGCCACCTTTATCTCAGCTGTTACCAGCGACGAGACGCTGGGGTACTTTAATTCCAGAGAGTCCTTCCTGCCCTTCATCAGCCTGCCAGTCAGCCAGTATCACCGAGGGTCATCTAGAACATCTCTGCAGTAATAAAGAACTTATATTGGAGTTCTGTCCATCACTATTCGTTATCAAAATCAGAAGAAAACCTTCACAGCTGAGCAATCAAGCTGCCTCATGTTGTATTGAATTCAATAATAAGTAAGGGTTATTACTGCGGCAGGCCAAAGGAGCCCTTCCTCTTGTACTGTTAAAGCTGATTATAATAAGAGATTGTGTTCGGCATGCGTTTGGTCTGCCTTGCTTTCAGCTCGCAGCCTGATGAAGGCAGACGTGATGACAGGTGAACATCAAAAACAGCAAGAAGCAGATTACATCAAGAAAGAAGCAACAACACAGAGGTTTATTTTCAGAGTGAGGTTGTGAGAGTGCTAGTAACATCCTGAAAAACTGCTCTGTGTTTTAACAATTTTTTTAAAGCTACCAGAAGAGTATTGACATAAAATGTAGCCTGACATAATGCCTGTTTTCTTTTAATTAGAGGAAGAAAAATGTTGATTTTTTTCCTCCAGCTTTCACTGTGAATCACACTCTTCACCCCATATGTTTGCCAGTCTGTCTCTCCATCACTGTATTAATCTGTTTACCAGACTGTTGTAGAAGATAGCCAGTTGTTGTTGATGCTTACAGTAACGTGGGTGGTGTGATACGTGACCGAAGGCAGTTAAAAGCTTGCAATCCTCATCTTACAACACAAGCGAGCGGCCCCTGTCCTAATAAACATCCACGAAACTTTCCGCCTTTCCGCTCTCGCACACCGCCCCCGTTGATTGTCCTGAGACCTTATCCCAAGGCATAAAGGGGAGAGGAGATGCAAGGCGAGAAAAAGTAGGGACAAAGAAACAAAGGTGGAAAGCAAAGTAAAGGCCTGTGGCTCACAGCGGCGAGAAGAAATGTCAGAACAACGGAAGTGTATCAACAAGGTTGAAGTCTGAGGAATAGCCAGGTGATGCCTTTGCTCCTGAAACCCTAACCCAACCGCTGAAGGTAACATGCCCTGATAAGCTGCTAACATGTTCAAGGGGGCATTTCTAAAGAGCTGTCACTCTCTCAATACTACTTCAGCAGCAGGATGTTTGGACAACAGCAGGGTAGATGTAAGAAAACCGAGCTCTGCTTGATTCCTATTAGACCTCAATCTCTGCAGCTCAGATAGATCCCTGGCAGAGACTGTTGTTGATGGGAAATAAAGCCACCTCCAGGCAGATTTGGTGCATGTAGGGCTTTAGAGAGTAAAACAGAGTGCAGCACTGGAATAGCATTGGAATTAATAGATACTGCAAGTAGCATCCATCACCACAATATCCTCATTATCCAGGCTAATGCAGAAAATCACAGAGTCAAATGAGTTCACCACTGCCACTCTGGAATATCATGTCCTCAAAACCTACAACAACAATCATCAGTTATTATGTGCTCATTTTATGAACTTTATACATTTGAAGTTTTACATCAGTGTTTATAAATGAGTCCAGAGAAAGTAGTTTTTGTCATGTATGTCTTATGAGACTGGTGGGTTGTACACTCACCCGTAACCAATGCCAAGCCTGACCCCCTTATTCCTGCAGAACTTTCAATATATGCAACAAGGTGTTGGGAGCATTTTTTAGGTCTTTTCGCTCAATACTGACATGAAGCATCACACAGTTGCTGCACATCCATGATGAACATCCCAAAGCTTCTCTAATCGATTGAGAACTGGTGACAGTGGAGGCCATTGAAGTACATTGTCATATTCAGTGCGGCAGGTGATTTTAGCTTAGTAACATGGTGCATTACCCTGCTGGAAGTATCCATCAAAATATGCCATATTGTGGTCTTCATGTCAGGTAGGCTGTGGTGGTTAAACCGTGCTACATTGGTACTAAGGCCCCCTTCCCACCAAAAGGTGCAGGCTAGGACAGTTAATGTTTCCCTCCAGCCAACCATAACCTTACCAGAGAGGCTGAGTTTCTACTGAATTGTAATAGACGTCTCAGTCACATAATAGAATGGTGTCATCGCAGGGTGACACCTTCCTTAAACACGACTCAGAAAAAATGGAGGCGGATTTTGTGGTTTTCTACTTAGCTTATGGCAGATTATTAGGAGAATACAATGTGTCTTGTTAAAAGATCAGTAGCTCTAAAAAACAAAAAAGGAACCATTCCTGCTTTGTTTTTTCATGCCAGGTCACATTGGTATGTGACTGTTTTTTCAACCAACCAAAGAAATGCAGTGTGTCAAGCTCCACCCTTTTTGGGTTGCATTGGTTAGATTGGTACCCAAAGGCAAGGATCCAAAAAAAGGGTGGTTTTGTTTAGTTATTAGGGTACGTTTTCTAGTTTTTGAATGTGAAAATACAAAAGAAATGTGCCCCATCCTGTTTAGGTTGGTGAAAATGACGCTTAAGGGGCCCAAAGTGGGCCTAGAAAATATTTCACCACCAGCTGCTGCAGCCTGAACCACTGATCCAAGGAAGGATGGGTCCATGCTTTCAAGTTTCCTGCAAAATTTTGATCCTACCATCTGAATGAGGAGCAGAAATAGAGACTCAGACAAGGAAACATTTTGCCATCTTCTCTTGTCCAGCTTTGGTGAGTGTGTGAATTGTAGCCTCAATTTCCTGTTCTTAGCTGACAGTAGTGGCACCTGGTGTGGTCTTCTGCTGCTGTAAACCATTTGCTTCAAGCTTGGATGTTTTATAAGAGATGCTATTCTACACACCTTGGTTTGAACCAGCAGTTATTTGACTTCTGGTTGCCTTTCTATCATCTCCAACTACTCTGTCCATTCTATGAGCAACGAGACAATTTCATCCAGACAACTGGCTATTTTCTCTTCTTAAGACCTTCTCTGTAACCCTAGCGGTAGTTTTGTGTGAAAATCCCAGTAAGTACTCAGACCAGTAACCATGTCACTTTCAAAGTCACTTCCATCCCTTTTATTCCTCATTCTGATGCTCAGTTTTAACTTTAAAAAGTCAGACACATAAATTGTGACCATCAAAAAAAAAAAAGCCCTGCCCCCTTCAAAACATTCAGCATGTTAGTGAATGACACATCACTACCATACGTGCATCATGGCTCCCATGTGTTCCTTGCATACGTTTAGCACGCTAGGAGCGTAAGGCTCCTTTTGTTGACTTGATTTGATGCGTCATGAGCCCGAGTTGCATTACTGACTTTAACATAAGGTCAGAAGTAATCACAATGGCAGATAATGTTAAAGAATGTCTCTTGAACCTTGTTGGGGACTCCCGGCAGCAGATTTTTCCTCTCCATTGCACACCAAACAGTCGTACCCCAACAGTCAGAAACAGTTTAAATGCTTAAATGTGACCTGCAGATTGACTTTTTCACCGTTTTAGAGCTACAGTGCTGCAAACTGCCCCCTAGTGGCAACCTCCAGTATTGAGCTTTTTGTCTGCAACCTGATGCAGCAAGTAAATGCACTGCGGAACATGCACGTTTGCATACACAGAACCTATTGCAGCCCTAACTGGGGCTAACAACAATAAAGCATCCTGAGCTACACAGACCCCTAAACCATGATTAATCAGAAATTGAACCCATTAAAATTGAAAAGAAAAAAAGCTTCAGTATAACAAATGACAAGAGTTGTGGAAAGTCATTCAAAAAGCCTAGAGAACAATTCCTTAAGATTTTATTAAAGAAAGCTTGTTTTAGCAGGTTTAGACTGATTGGAGTAAATGTAACTAAAACATACATATACCTGTAGCTGCAACCTGAACAGTCCCATTTCATAAACAATCTTCTTTCACCTTTCATACTGTAATTCCATTTAGATTTGCATATTTCACTGACTTGTTGCACCAATTTTTTCTTGACATTTAAAGAAATGAGCATAATGCCAGACTTTTTCACAGTAATACAGATTCCGAAAATTATATTTCTTACATGGAGCTACAGCATGTGCACAAGGCAGAAAACCCCCCACAGCGGTCACACAAAGATCTATATTTGGCAACATTTTAGAAAGCATGACCTTTGGAATTTACAGATGATCCCTCAGCTGTGTAAGAACATGCGTGTTACATATAGAGGCTCAGTCTCCTGTGTCCTTTAAATGTTGTTCTTCCATAAAGCCCTACTACCAAATATTTTTAAAAAATCAAATGTACATCAGATTACACATTGTGTTGTGCATACAGGTAAATAGCATTGAGACAAATGATAAACAGGAAACAGATACTCCATTTGGATTTCGATAAAGATTAACCTGCTGGATTCAGTGCAGCAAAAAGTCTTTAATTAGATAGATCTTCAATTTTTATCACGTTATGAGTCCATAAAATGAAAGAAGCCATCAAGTAAAAAAGGATGAAACCGGTGGTCTGCATACTGAGGAGAAAACCAGAATTCCCATGTCATCTAAAATGCCAAAGGCCCAGGAAGGGAGGAGAATAACAATCCATGAGATGAGAAATGGCAACCAAACGGGTTGATTATCAGATTTAAAGACAGTCTTTGATAATACCATTAGGAAGTAAAGCCTACATGTCAGAATCACAAAGGATAGTCTCAATGGCAACATGTCTTAGATGAGAAATCAGGTATTTTCAGGTCTTGCACTGTCCTACGTTGCACAAAGAAAGGCTTTTTGTCACTTCACAGGAAGCTGTGCAAAATCTGAGAAAGTGCCTCAGGCCACCATTGTGACTAATAAAGACAAGTGTGAGGAGGAAAGAGGAAAAACTAGGGAGTTTGGAGGAAGTGAGCATTGCAGAACTCCTCATCTCAGCTTGAAGCTAGCAGCTTGAGGCTACAACTTACTAGCATGACGTACGTTTTTGAGTCTCTGGAACTGAACTGATGGTTGTAGAAACTGCTCACATTCAAGGTTCTGATAATGATGGAAAATATCTTTCTGCTGAAAATACAGATTTTTATCCATTTAAAAAAAAAAGTCTTGGAAGAAATACTAAACTAAGAAGCTGCATAATTTATGCTGACTCAGCAGGTCCTCCAGTGAAATAAACAAATCTCCATATGTTTATTTTATACCCTTAAATAAGACCCATTTGGATCTTTTGAACTGCCATGGATGGAGGCTGTAATATGGAGTTTATTCAGTTCCAAAGAGTCAGTGCTGTGTGGACATTGGGCCACGTAAACGTGTCCAAAGTGAACTTCTCTGCTTGCAAATTTTGTGGCAATCCCTCACAGTGCAGAAATGATTAAATGATCTATGTTTCACTTGCCAGAACTAGTTTACTCTCACATAACCATAGCTGTCAAGTATCCCCTTTTGGCCTGGAAAGTACCGTATTTCTCCCTGTTTTCTGACGTTTTCTCCCTAGTTTTATTTTCCTGTATTTTCATATAGGAGGAAAATACACAGATATGAGGAGAAAACCCCCTGCCACTGTGAAGAGTGCACACACAGCAGCAACTATGACCTCTTTTCTCCAAACAGAAAGAACTGCAGACGCAGAAAACCTGCTGTAACCAGAGTTGTCCTCTTTGTAATATTTTCAAGTGTTTAAGGCCTTGTCCACATGTAGCAAGGTATCTCAAAAAACAGATATTTTCTTCTGATTTGGCTCGTCATCGACACAAAAATGCAGATTCATGCAATCAAAAATTATTCTTTTAAAAAGCAAAAACCTCCAACCAAGGTGAAGATGTGTGAATACTCTGTTTGCACATCTGCAACTGGACATATAAAACCGGAGTTTAGGTTTTGAAATATCACTGTCTGCGTAAAAAAAAAAAACCGCCATGACATGTGTGATCTTCGTTTTCAACAGCATAGACGTTCTCAAAACTGCGTTGCGTTATCTGTTGTCCAGGTGCTTTGTGTTTGTTTTTACACTGCCATCAGTATCGCTTCACATGGACGAACCAAAGGAGACGGACGAGATTGACAGTTATTTTCCACAATTTAACCACATCCCGTTAGAGGCATGTTGCATGTTTTGCGGAGACAGAAGGTCATTCTGACTGGATGTATAAAGAGAAGATACCACCACCTAAAGGTTCGATAAGCTTATAAATGTGCATAACAACACAGATATGTGGGGACGGATTTATTTTTGAAAAATGAGTTTGTGTGGACTCATTTTTACAAGCCAGAGTGGCAAGATATTTGGTTTTCCAAAAACCGAGCTACGTGTAGACATGGTCTGAGACTGTGTTGAGGAAGGGATACGGTGTAATTGACAGAACATGTGTTCAGCCATTCAGGGGTTTTATTATGGACATGGCTAAAAGAAACCAGCACTGGCTGTCAACAGGACACAACCCCCTTGTACCCAGTGTTTTGTTGTCCCGTCCATCCATCAGAGCCCATTCCCTCAACAGACACTGTGACTCTGTCAGTGTCATACCATTTCCTGCTTTGCTCCCATTGGAAATGACTCATAATTTATACAGCCACTGAGAATTTGTCACCACTGCCCCAACATTTCTCTCTTTTGGTTTTTCCCAAAGCAGCTGCTTGTGGTGGTTTTCTGAGAGAGGCCCCATCCCTTCCCCACACCCTGTTTCATTATCTACCCACGAAAAAGGTCCTTTAAAAACAAGCCAAGCTCTGGTTCGTCTTGAAAATTGTTTCCCAGGGAGAAGCAGCCATTCACAAGAAATAAAAGCTTATTTTTTGTGAAATGGGTGTGTCAGGGTAAAAAATGAAATTGAAAAACATTTAAAAACTGCGTGAGCTATCATTCCTACAAACGCTTGTCAACAGTGATGTGTGTGTGCGGATATAAAAGCTGACAATGGGCCACATGGGGGCTCTGCCAAGAGGCCAGTAAGTTCCAGATAGATGGTTTCACAGACATCAGTCCTTCAAACTGAGACGGGGAAACTGAATGGCATGCTCTGTTCCCAGAGAGACAAATTCCTGATAGTAACTTCAAATAAAATGTGCTTAAAGGTTATACGGCCGTGCTGAAACGTCTCAAAGCAAAAGGAAGTGTGTATCATCCATTCAAAGCCAAAACTGAAGCTAGCGTTGTGTCCATCTGAGCATTAAATTACACATGACTGAGTAAACAAATTACTCTCTTCAGCCTGTTTAGTCCAGAGTGTCTCTTGTCAGACGGGACTGCTGGAGGGCCATTTGACTGATTACATGGGATTGTGGCTCAAAGTCATGGCCTCTAAAGAGTGTGTGGAAACACATTTAATCAGATTAAATTGAAGTTGCCACTGGTTGCATTTTAACCTCAATCACTGGCACATTAATCTAAAAACATCAGCATAATTACTATAAACAAACAGAGCTCTTTCGCGCAGCATGTCAGCCCCCCCCCCCCCCAGCTGTCGATGCAGTGGGAAATCTGCAGGCTGGACTTCTGCACATGAAACACACTTTTCTTTTCCATCTGAACTATTCCCACTGAATCATTTCCATTTGACTTGTCCGAACATTTATTCTCATCGCGAGGATCGCTCTGTTTGATAGTTCTCCAGTCCTTTCTGCTGGTTCTGGGGCTGTGGCCCATGCTGACGCACCCAGAACCACCGACAGCAGCGCTGTTTTAGCTGGGGGGCCACTAGCAGCTCAGTCTGATTACCAGTTGGTCAGACAAGTAAAACAGTCTAAATATACTGAACTCTCCACAGTGTCTCTTTATTTTAGTACAAACATTATCGAGATATTTAAATTTGATTAACTCCTTTTACAAAATATTATGCAGCTGAAATTTCATGAGAAAAAGTTAATTTTGCCTCAGTTGCAGACTGACATTTACATATATTTTATATTATGTTCATCATAAATGTAAAATATTATATATTGTTTCATTTTTTTGTAAAATATTTTATGACAATTCTTTATTTTTAACTTCTCTTAAATATGATGAGCTTTATATTTATTAAATATAATCCAATGTATGCATTACATTTTTTAATATATATATATATATATATATATATATATATATATATATATATTAACTTTTTTCCTTTCTATATGCTGACACATTTATTCCAGATTTTAGATCAAGATTTAGATCAAATCTGTAAAATTACCACACTATAATCCCTGGTTTCTGAAAATGATAAATCTTGTATTTCAGTGCTCAGAGGAATTTCACAACTAGAAGTTCTTGTACATGTACAAACATGCAGCTACATGTGTAGTAATCCTGAATCTTTTAAAGTTATTTTGATCTCTGCAACAAAAGCTGTTTTTTGTGCAACTTTTAAGCCGTCAGACACACAAACTGCAGATGCTGATACGGTTTCCAAACTTTTAGAGCCACATTCCCAAACATCACGTTTGTGTTTGATATGAGTAATAACTCTGTAGTTTATTTATACGTCAAAAATTAAATGTCAATTTAACTGATTAATCTCTTGCACTAACGTATAACCGCGACCTAATAAAAATCCCAAATTTATTCAGCAATTGTTTCCTATTATCATGATGTGATGCTGTCAATAATCTTTACAATTGGTTGTGATGTCCGGTATCTAGTTGTGTCCTGCTGATACAATAACATTAGTTCACGCAACTTTTGCCATCTATGCTGATATTTTTTGAGCTATAAATTGATATATTAAAACATAATTCACACCTGTATTATGTTGTTACCAAAGAAGAATTCATTATCTTTAATTGGCTGCACTAGATGTTAGCACCATTGTTTTTGTTTTTAATATTAAATTACATATTGTAAACAAATCTCCAACGCCTTTGGTGCTTTAAATTTGGAGAGAAGGGGAGGTATAATAAGCCTTGCCTTCTGCCTACACCTGGTCAAATGAGAATAATGAAATTTATGTTATTTTATGTTGTTTAAATTTTGTTTGTGATGTAAATTTGACCAAACAACAATAAAATACAAATACACCAAGGCTTGACAATAAGGTCGCTGGTTCAGTCCTTGGCTGGATGGAGGTTTGAACGGTGGTCTGACTGGGGTTTTCATGTGCTCCCCATGTCTACGTTGGTTCTCTCTGGGTATTTTGGCTTCGTCCTACTTTCCAAAGACATGCATTTTAGGTTCATTAGTTATTCTAAACTGTCGTTATGAGTGAGTGACAAAGTGAATTGATGCTGTCTCTCTGTGTGGTCCTGTGATGGACCTGCAACCTGTCCAGGGTATACCCCGCCTATCGCCCAATGATGACTGGGATAGGCTCCAGCTTCCCCCCCAATCGGCCTTGGTGGTGATAGGAGAATTCTTTGTTTTTACATTACAGCCTAGTCATAATATCATAAAATCTGATAGGCTACCACTATCATGCGACATGGAAGGAATGCACTGTTGCTGGGATTTATATGTAATTTTATTGCCTAAAACTCTCCAGTGAAAATAAATGGCATGTTTTGTCGCAGCAGGGAGGTGCCTTTGTACTTGAATATGTATTGGATCAGATATTTTTACTGACAGATGGACGTATCCACTTCAGAGTATTGATACATCCATCCCTAGTTATGCCATTAGGTCTGATGAGGATGTCGTGCACATGTGTGTTTGTCAAAGGTTCACCAGCCAACACAGTCTGGACATGCACGCTACATTGTCTCCAGGGGTTTTCAGTCTACATGAAGGTAGTTTCCGCTCTTCAGTTCAGTTCACTTTTCCTGAAAACACGACGGGAAAAATTTGTGGTTTTGCATTGAAACATTAAAACATCAGTTTTCTCCTAAGTATCCTTACAGGTTTTAATGCGTTTAAATAAATATTCAGAAGAATTCAGTCTAAGTGAAACGAATGCAGGCTGCTGACCTGCATTCTGGACATCCCTGGTAGTATTTATAGAAACTCCATGAACACAGGTGGTGTATTCCACCAGCTGTACACCTGGATACATTTATAACTGGTAACGATGTTGCTCGTGTAGCATCTTTTAGTCTAACAAATGTGTGTCCTGCTTTAGAAATTTGGACTTTAATTCATGACTTCACACACCAGAAGTGGAGGATCAGCCATGCAGCAAGTTCATCGCCTATTGGAATCAGCTTCAGTGTGTTGTCTGCAGACATTTCACATGAGGAATATTGTCTAGGAACGCTAACTCCTGCACATCATGGCTCTTGTGTTCTTTCAATTTCCTTTGAAACAAATAAATAAGACTGTTATGATCACACTGTGAGGATATCTATGGCGTATTTGCCTTGTACAGGCATATGCCGCGAAGCTTTTCTCACGTCTGTGTGGCAGCGTTTGTTTTTGCCTGTAGATGCGAGACTGTGCGGTTGAGATGGCCTGCTCACACAGGAATCACTCAGTTGCTATGGCATCATGTAGCGACAATTTCCACAGAATGATTCAAACAGAGCATGGAAAAAAAAAAAAACTTGCAACCTTGATTTTCAAGAGAAGCCAGTGAACAGCTTGACAAACAAAAAAAAAGGTATAGTAGTAAAAAAAATTACAAGAAAAAAAAAAAAGAAATATGTCATTTAATAAAAAGACACTGCAGTGCACTTTACTCGTACCAGAGACTATGACGGCATCATAGAAGCAGAGTGTTGTTCATTTACCTGGTTGGGTGCTTAAATCTAATGAGTGAGGAAAAAGAGAAAGTCTAGACGAGCACTAGACGAGAAGAGGTGGCTTGAAATAGAGGGGAGCAACTCGTCTCTATGGAAACCACAGGCGAAAACAGTGGCACACACTGCCATGAAAGACATGGAGGGGATGAGGATAAAAGAGACCAAGGAGAGAGATGGAGAGAGAGAGAGAAAAGGACAGAGGGGAGAAAGGGAGAGACATTGCATGGAGAAAGAAGGGAGGATGCAAGGGAAACATGGTGAGCTAAAGAAAATCGTGTGTGTGTGTGTGTGTGTGTGTGTGTGTGTGTGTGTGTGTCACAGCAGTAAATATCGATGCCCCATTGGGCATTACTGTCACTGGGTTCATCCTTCTTTGAAAGAATTGATTTCATTTCACCAAGTGAACACACTGTTCTCTTTTAAGGAACCATGGGAAGTCATTTCTCCAACAATGCCAGTAATGATACAGTGACGCACAATTAAAAGTTATCGTTGATTATAACACTTAAGCACCACCATGACACGCAGTTTCTCATGCTGCAAATGTAAATAGTCCCTCACCCATTTCATTCAAGCCGTTTCCACAAACTAAATATCTTACAAGTTACGGCAGGGGTGTCCAAAGTGGGTCCTCGAGGGCTTCCGTCCCAGAGGTTTTTGATGCATCTTTGTTCCAACAGACCTGGCTCACATTAAATGGACCCAACAGCAATATATAAGGTTTTGGAGGACGACTGACTTATTCTAGTCAGGTGTGTTGGAACGGGGATACGTGGAAAATATGTAGGAATGTGTCCATCGAGAACCAAAGTTGGTCACCCCTCAGTTTCATTAATGCCCGATGAGTTAAAGATGCCGTGATTGAGATGCAGTGCCACCTAGTGGCACAATCTGCAAACTGCATCACGTTTAAAGCCCCACTACTGAAATTTGGCAGATTTTCATTGTGAAAGCCCCAGACGGAAGCTAAATCAGAATCAGTCTTGCATCCTGTCTCTTCTCTGAGCTCTGTCCAGCCAGTAAAAGTCAATTGGATGTTGACTCTTGGTCTTACCTCATGGTCTATCCCTGTCGCTCTTTTCATCGCGTCCTCCAAAAATGTTTTCCTTCATTTCTTTGCTGAAACAGTCATATTGCACATTAAAGAGCACCCAAAGTGTTGATATCCATTTGCTGGCATGGAACATGGTCCTGTCAAGGCAAATGCAGTTTTAATGTGTAACCGGATGGAAATAAAGTTTTCAAGTTTTAAGGGCAAAAAGTTATGTTGTGTTTCTTTCGTGACCTCTAATTAGTTACAGACTATGGATTCATCTTATTTAGTTCAGTTGACTAGAAATTTTAAATTTAGAACAAAATACACTGCTGGGCTCAAACATACTGCTTTACGATAGTTTAAATTCTACTTAAATGACAGACAAGTCTTTCTGTTAAGATCAGAAAAGCCTCCATTGCTTCAGCTCCACTCTCTTGCAGGTTTTTCCCAGAGGTCCAGCTTTGGTCCAGTCCTTTTCTTATTATATATGCTACCTCTAGGCTGTTACCTTAGAAAACGATGAGGTCTCTTCACCATTATGCAGATTATTCTCAAATGTATGTTCCCTGCGAGCGCAACAATTCAGCTCCTTTTAAAATTTTATTGGACTTTTGAAAGGAGGTTCAGTCTTGGATGCCATAAAATCTCCTTTGGTTAAACCAGGACAAACTGAAATTATGTCATTCAGGGCCCCCAAACCTCTGTGCAAATCACAGTATCAGCCTTGTACCTCTAGAACCCAACAAAAGAACAACTATAAAAAACTTGGGAGGAATTTTCAATAATGTTTTATTTGATAAATGGACAAATCTACTTATTTGAACCAGTTTCTTTGGACTAAGAAGCCATTCTAAGGCCCAACCCTTCCAATATTCTGAAAAACAGATTCATGTTTTAATCTAATCAACATTTATTGACTTAATTCAGATTGAGATGTTGACATTTTGTCACTGGAGTTTCTTCTGATATTTTGTCTGTATCTTATCTGACACTTAACTTTTACAGCACTGTAGTCAAATCACATAGTTTTAAATGTGCTTATAAATAAGCAGTAAAGCCAATGCTCTTTTCTAGCCCCATTTTCTATGCTTGATTTTCACTAAAGTAAAACAGTCAGAACCATTCCAATGGAAAGATTAACAACTGAACAGTGAAGTTTATTCAGAATGCTACCAGTCAGTATTTTATAGTTGCTCTCAAAAATAAATTGTGTTACTGATATTGCATACTTAATAGCATTATGCAAGTTGTGACTGTAAAAATAGGTTTGTGACTCTTGGGATGCCTCTCTGACATTAAGTATGTACATTTCTGGAGCTGTTGCCCTGCAACTTCCCTAGGCTGAGTATCCTAAAATGTGTATTTCCTGAAAGCTGCATAACTTTAAGGCAGCCTTTTGCTTTACAGTCAATGTCACACACTAACAACCACACAACACCATTTTAAACATGTACCAAAGCTGATTCAAAGAAATACAATGTAATATTTCTTGCACTAAGACTCAATGTTTGACTGACTTTTACTGGCTAGAGAGATCTCAGAGAAGAGACAGGATGCAAGACAGATGCTGTGTTCGCTATTAACTTATTGTCTGTGAGCCATTGCTATAGCAGAGAGCCCCATGTCCCTGTCTTTGGGGTGCATACTCAGAGAGCACATTTTGGGGACATTTTGATCTGTGCACACCGCCAAATCAGTTTTCCATATACAGAAACTACAAAAGTGCAAAGGCGTCTTTTCACATCTTTGGAAAAAACAGCAAAAATACATCTCTGGCAGCCAATGAGTTAAGGGTCATCAACTGATCACCACCTGGTGGTGAATTGGCTCAGGTGGTGGGGGAGGAAGCCGGTCAGATCTGGCAGGCCCAAACATGTTGTGAGGGTCTGCTGGAAATGTCTGGGAGAGTCCCTCATCAGAGCGACCTTCAACTCCCACCTTCAGCAGAGCTTCAACCGTGTCCCATGTGAGGCGGGGACATTGAGTCCGAGTGGGCTGTGTTCTGTACCTCTATTGTTGAGGCGGCCAGCCAGAACTGTGGCTGTAAGGTGGTTGGTGCCTGTAGGGGCCTCTCTGCATTGGCTGCTGCTCCTGCGACCCGACCCCAAATAAGCGGTAGAAGATGGATGGTAATAAAACCGTTCTCTATTTAAACCATAATTAATTACATCTTTTTAAGTTAGATTTATTGTTTTGTGTGTTGAGTCACATGGACTGCATCCTGTAAAGTCAAAATCTTATCAAATCATGAATCATGAATCGTACTTTATCATATATTGTATTCCATCCTTTTATTCTATCGTATTGCATCATACTGTATCATATCACATTGCATTGTATCACATGGCATCACATAATATTCTATTACATTGTATCAACTTGTGTCGTATCACATATTGAATCGCATCCTATTGCATTGCATCTGTTTCATCTTTCATGTTTTGTATAATATCACATATTGTAACGTATTGCACAGGTGTCAACCTCCAGTCCTAAAAGCTTGCATCCTGCAGGTTTTTGTTGTTTCCATGCTCCAACACACCTGGCTGAAATTAATTAATAGGTTGACGAGAAGCTGCTGGATCCATTTGATTTGAATCAGCAGTGTTGGTAGAGGTAAACAAAAACAGATCCCAGCCCTGGAGGTTGGCACCCTTGTTGTATTGCATTGTGTTGTAGCTTGTCACATAATATTACATTGTTTTGTATCATATCACTGGAAGCACATCAAGATTTGCATCAGATCAGCCTTCGCGGTGGTCATTCACACCCCTAATAGTTATGCAGCTGAAGGAGTACGACAAGACAATCCCACAGCAAAACAGCAAAAACCCAAAGCCCACAGAATGAAAGACAAACCCAGCGGAGCTTCGAACTAAACGGGCTGATTCAGATTTTAAAACACAGCAGGAGCAGATTGAGCTGCTCTGAGGAGCACAAACACAGCAGACAGAAAAAAAAGAGGGATAGAGAGAAGATTAGACTTTCTTCTACAAAAATTTACAGCTGGACAAGTGAAAAACATCAAGTAAAATGACAAAAATTTAGTAAGAAACCTTTTAAAGATCCAAAGAGTGTTTGTACTCGCTCAGATGAAGAAAAGGTCTTGGAGGCTGGAGGGAGAAAGGAATTCGGCCATCTTGAGGACGCCTGCTGGAGCTCAAAGCCAAAATAAGGAAATATGTTAAAATGAGTCTAAGAAAGAGGAAAAGAAACTGGAAAGATAATTTCTAAGACTGATTTGGATATAGAAAGATCTCACATGTATACACAAAAAAAAAACAGGACTTTTTCCTATTTGTTTGTTCTTTTTCTCACAAAGATTAAAGAAATGAAGGAAAATGATAAATTCCTACACCTGAAGGTAAAAAAAAAACCAAAAAAAAAAAACCTTCTTTAGTTTGCATTACATCCCAAATATTTATTTTTCCACCATATCTGATATCCATAATTACACATTGTTTTCATGCAGTGTAATGTTATATGAAAAAAAACTAAGGTTAATTAGTTCAATTCCAAATAGTTATGAGACAATTTCAATGAGGTAAATACACTTTCCAGTAAACACTGAACAAATTAAAAAAAAATCCACATAAGTGAAGATCTAAAGCAAAACAAAAAGCACATAATCACAATTAACTAGATATGAATAATTTTAAGCACCTGACAAACCGCGAGTCTGGCATTTTACCTAATTCATTTCTCTTGTAGATAAAAACAACCTTTTTCATTATTCTGGATGTGGTTAATCCACATCGTAAAAGGTGGAGATTGATAACTTACACAATATTTAAATTAATTTTTTAACACAGGAGGACGGAGCAAGACTAACAGGGAAAAGTATACAAAAAAAAGTTATGGGACAATCCGCTGCATCACCTTTAGCCCTATGTGGACTTTCATTAAGCCTGTTTTTCCCTCATGTCTGAAATAAATGATCTACATCTTTACAACTACAAGAGTTACATGCATCATTGGTCTCTGTAGAAAGCTGAAAAATAAGATATCTGCCTGCAACACATTGGAAAATGTGAGTCTGAATCCCATTTCAGCCCTTTGCCCTACCCCTCTGTTCACATGTAGGACAGAGGGGCAGGGAGTAGGGCTGTATAGCCCTTCAAATGAGGATTTTTCAGAAGCGAACTTCAATTGGATAAAGAAGGATTTTATTTACTTCATTGCTAACTAAACACTGGCAAGATGGCTGCTACCAAGTTGGAAGAGATTCTCTAGTTTAACATTGTTTGAATGTGTAATGGTCATCTTTATTAAATGCTTGGAAAAAAAAAAAATGGTGGTACCAATTTGATTCCTCAGTAGCATTAACATTATCGGGCTGAGCAGTAGTGGTGCTCGATAAGCAGCCCTGATTGTCTACAGTCATAACGTCATCAACACCTTCGGAAATAACTTAGGGAATATTGTGGGGTGGGGAGGAGAAAAAATACAGCCTGAAGCACTACATGTCATCACCTGCGTCCAACTGGAGTCGCAGCGGTCCACTATAGCACCTACTGTTTGATTTTATGGATGTGTTGTTCTTACTCTCATATGTAAGTAACTTTGGATAAAAAGCTAAATACTACATGGCTATAGAATAGAATAGAATAGAATAGAATCTTTGGTAACCTCGCTGCTGCTCTTTAGTTGCCTTAAGGCGTTGTGGGACACAATATGTCCGACTGTTGTGTAGAGATCAGATGCAACATTATCTGATTATCCTGTAACTAATGAAGTGGTGTATTCGGGACTTGAAGGATCATTGATGAATGAAACCAATGTTGTGAAGGAAATGCGAGCGTCCATGCTACACGTAAAAGAAATGCAAAAGCCACGCAAGAAAGATCACCACAGCTGTACATCGCATGATTTTGTTTAGATTTCTGGCAGCGCTCATTGTGTCAGACAATGTAAAAGCCAGCGGTGTCTACTGGTGACGTATGTGACTGTTGAAGGTGCCTAGCAATTCACAGGGGTACACTTTTACCCCTCCCCCTTTTAGCTCTTTAAGGGGGCAAGTGGTAAAGAGTAGGGGTAAAATAGAGAAATGGGATTGGGTTGAAGTCAGGGGTGGGCAGCACTGGTCCTTAAGGACAGCAGTCCTGCTAGTGTTTGGAGTTTCCCTGCTGCAACACACTCAAATCAATGTCTAATTAGCAGATTAGTGCAGAGCACTAGCAGCAGTCTGCTGATTAGGTCTGATGTGTGTTGGGTGCGTTGCAGCAGGGAAACTCCAAACAATTGCAAGACCGTGGCCCTCAAGGACCGGAGTTGCCCACCATTCGTCTAAATTGTTTATTCCTTCAAGAAAATTGGAGGACTGCAGCCCAATTCATCCAGGAATGAGAAAAGTATTTTTTGAACAGGAACCGCAAAATCTAAAAAATAGAAATTTCACTGTTTTAATAGAGGTTTTGTGCAGGTCATGATAGAGATATGGACACTATCATCAGTGGTCAGTCAGCAGAATCTAGGATTGAACCAAAAATTCATCTGAAAAGCACCATGAGGATCCACAAAGACCCTAAGTTTACAATAAGAAGAGCAAATTTATGGAAACCAGCTGGGTTTTTCCAATGGACGGGTTGTAGTGCAACTTTGAATTTCCCCTTGGGATGAATAAAGTATACTGGATGGATGGATGTATGGACGGATGGACTGATTGATGGAGGAATTGATGGATGGATGGATGGATTGATACAAACAAAGATCACATCAGCAGAGTTTTTATGTCTGGAATAAAACTTTTGACCACAAAACAGCAAACGTAAGAATGATGATTTTGCTCGGCAGGTTTTGACTACTTCGTCATCAGAGGAGTCTCTGCTTTCGTGATACTGACCAGAAGCAGGAAAGTAGACAGTGACAGAAGTTTTTCTTATATTCCCGTACAATTGCTTGTGGTTTGAATTTTGTTTTAGTGAGTCTTTTTGCTAAGTTTATTCTGCGTGTTGTTGGTTCCTTGTGGATGCAACTCCAGGTATCTCATGCTGCCCCTGTACTGACAGATCTGATTAAAAAAAAAAAAAAAAAGAGGTTAATGGCTACCCCAATGTCTCACCAACTACTGATCAAGCACTCCTTCCTAAAGTTTCTCTTCATCTTGAACAATTCATTACCTTCCAGGTATCACCACAGTGTTGACCATGACTACCCTGAGTACAGTGGCCAGAAACTCACTACCAAGAGTGTCCTACGTGACGGCCATGGACCTGTTTGTCACCGTCTGCTTTCTGTTCGTCTTTGCTGCCATGATCGAATATGCCATGCTCAACTACTACTCCTACAGTATACGCAGACCTCCGCCCAAGATGCACAGAATGGTAAGTCTATGGTAATTGTGTATTTAGAGGGGTTAAAACTTTATATTAGCTCTGCATTTGCATTTTACACACTTCCACTCAAATCAAGGTTCTTTGTGCAGAGTAGTCGAAGAACAGCTTGTAAAGCATGCATCATTCATTACAGCCTGTCATTTAAAGCACAATAATGCAGCCCCGTGGTCAGATTACTGAACTCGTGTCTGCCTGATGTCATCTCAAACAACATAAAAATATGTCTACAAAGAGACATTAAAGGATTAGAGAGAAATAGGAAAAAAGATGGGGGGAGGGTGGTGCAAGGCAGAGACAAAACAACCAGAGACAAAAAAAATGGCTACAAAGAAAAAGACAAAAACAGGCTTGAAATTCAAAAACTAAACTACAAAATGATTAAAACTACAGAAACAATCAAAAACACTGAAGCCACCATAAACATTGATCCAAGCAAACTGACTATGAAGAGATACAAAACCTTACAAATAAAAGCTGTGTTGGATTTTCATGTTGGATGGATTTTATAACCGCTTCTTTCCATGTTTTATCGCCATATTAAAAATCAATGATATACTAATAAGCCAAAAAGGATCAATCGTGTCACTGTTGTGCCTCCTGGGTCACAACAGCCTTTGCTGTCATTAAATGTCTCATTAGACTACGTTAGTAGGTGCCAAAGCAACCTCAGGTGGTTGCCAAGACCCCTACGGATCCTATGAGCTAGAAAAGCAAACTAAATGGCATGAATAGCTGTAAATATAACTATTATTCTTGTAAATGTTTGGTCAGGAGAAAAAATATTGGTATTGAAACAAACACGATAGAAAGCATTTACACTTTTTCTTATTTAGTTTTTATACTACATATACACCAACTATCCTTCCAAAAACAGCTCCAACTCAGCTGCCTTTTAGCACCATGGTGCCTGAAAAACACATTCTTGGCTTAATTCCAGCTACATAGGACCGATATTTCTTTCCTTTTCAGACTAACATATGACTTTTTTGTCTTTGGCAGCTTCTCTTTGGACATTAGTCAACTAAAGACATTAATTAGTGGTCAGTCTGAAGGAAGGAAGCAGCTAATTGAGGTCCCTTAGCTACGTAGTAGTGACAGTGGTCTTTATATACGAATTGTGATAAACGACCATGTTATGATGGGACGCTTTACCATATAGAGCCTGTGAATAAACATTTTGTGGCAGGATTGTAAACCTCTGGATGGGTTCTAAATGTCTGGAAACTTCTGTAGATCAATAAAAAGATAACATTCATCACAACTTACCCCTACACGCTGCCATTCCTAAGAAAACATTGAAAATATAATCAATAGCATTAAAGGCTGCAGGCAAATTAATAGTTCTAAGTGTTAAAATCCAGATGACCCAGCTTTCCACCAAATGCTCTCTGTTATGCAGTCTCGAAATCCCACATGTGCTCTTAAGTGGTTTTGTCCGTGCGTGTCAGACATTTGGTTGGCACATATTTCATGATTCCAACAGCAAGTTGCTTTCATCAAATATTTCAGGCTACATTAATGGATGCCTTAGCAACCTCAGAAGGGTCACCAAGACTCCTGGTCATCAATGACTGGGTTCCCAGCTCAATGGAACCAATCAAAACAGCATATATCACTGTAAATATTGTACTCAACTGTTTTCTGGCCTTAAGTCACTTAAGATGTCCAAACAAGCTACTGGTGTTGATTTTAGTGTATAATACCAACACTTATATACAGCATGCAACATCTTCCTAGTAGCCTGTCATATCTTTATAAGCACGTACGTGCAGCTGGAAATATCTTTCATGCTATCGTCCATGTGTGAGAGCCTGATGCTCTGCGTGGGTGTTCAAGGCCTGCACATGCTGCGTGTTTTAATGGCAGTGGTACACATCCCCAAAACTGAGTCAGCCACTGCTG
Source organism: Telmatherina bonti (assembly GCF_933228915.1). Lineage (NCBI taxonomy): Eukaryota > Metazoa > Chordata > Actinopteri > Atheriniformes > Telmatherinidae > Telmatherina > Telmatherina bonti. The sequence goes on along the minus strand of NC_136633.1, from coordinate 23,800,040 downwards.
TCATTTCCCTTCCTCCAGATTCCCTTTCTATTCATTATTTCCTCCAAGTGTATGGGAGTTCTGCTGAATGTGTCCCAGGGCCAGAAAGACTGTCAGCCCTGGTTCAACACTTATGTTTTGCTATATCCCATCCCCTCCTCTGCTTTTCAGCCTGTATTTTGGCTGAGTTTGTTTGTGTGTGAAGAAGCTTTGTGTCCATCCTCACAGGCATCCATGCAGCTCCTCTATAACGCCTACTCAGTCAATTCTCACTTGCCTACCACTCTTCCTCTGACAGAAAAGAAGGCGACTGGGAAATTTACACCAATTAGGTTATCCCACATATTTTTATAAACATCAGGGAGAAAGTCACATGATTAACTTTGTCAGGATATCCAAAGCTTTATGTTCAAAGGAACTTAGATTTAGCCATTTTGTTTTCAGAAACAAGTTTGACCTTGAATTAACTTTGTCCAAAAGCTCATTTGCACGTTTTAAAATCATATTCCCATATGAAGTTTGTTTTTAGTGCTATTTTTTCACAGTTTCAACCATTCTTATTGAAGTTGGTTTGATATTTGATAAAGTCTAAACAACGATGTAAATGTGGACATGACGAAGACAGTTTTCATGTTATTGAAAAGTTAGACTTATTCGCCTTTGTGGTGTAAACATATGTAATATTCTGCCCTGGCAGATACGTACTGGTACTGCTTAGACATATAGTTAACAAGAAGACTCAGCAGACTTGGCTCTCAGTTGAGTTCGTTTACTGAGATCTTCACAAGTTTGTAAAACTGAAATACAAATAGACATATACAAATATATTAATAAAAATTACAATATAACAAATCTCTGCTCAGTGTCTTTACTCCAGATCACCAAATAGCTATACTTCCAATGCTTAAGCAACTATGTTTGGCAAATTAACATACACATCATTAAACAGTTATTTTACCTGTTATCAAATAAGTACAAACAAGAAATAAAGATAATAATATAAAGATTTAAATACAAAACAAAAGGTAGGCCGCAGACCAAGCTACTTATAGCTTAACACATGCAAACATTTAGCTCCGATTAGCATTAGCACAATTAGCTCAGTTTTAAAACTATAAATATAAAGTTTCATATACCACACTGCGGCTTGCATGTCCAAACAGACTTGAATAAACAAAGAACAACTGTACTTACTGACAAATCTACTCCAAGGAAAGAACAAAAAAAAAAAAGCACTCAGCTTGCCTGTCCTCTGGATAGTGGTTTCTCCAAGATGTAATGACACGAGTCACCACCAGAGGTCTCCTAATACTAACTGAACGTTAACAGTAATTAAAACACTAACAAGCTGACAGGAGTCAGAACATGTAATAAAATCTCAATTTGGTTCACATGTGTATTATGTGCAAAGATGTGGTTAGGAACAATTTCAGGTGATCCACATGTAGAAAAATGTGAATTTCATGTATGTTATAAATGTCAAACATGTGATTCACATGTAAACCACGTTTCCCATTCTTCATGATTCCAAAGTGAACTGCATATAAACCATGTGACAACCATGTGATTCACATGTGTCAACCAACCAATACACACATCAACCATGCAATTCACACGTATCAACCACATGATTGACACATGTCAACCGAGCAATACACGTGTCAACCATGCAATTCACACGTATCAACCACATGATTGACACGTGTCAACCAAGTGATTGACACATGTCAACCGAGCAATACACGTGTCAACCATGCAATTCATACGTGTGAACCACGCCATTTGACGTGTCAACCAAGCTATTCACACGTGTCAAACAAGCGATTGACATGTGTCAACCACACCATTTAGACGTATCAACCAAGCTATTCACACGTGTCAATCAAGCAATACAAATGTATCAACCACATGATTCACATGTCAACCGAGCAATACACGTGTCAACCATGCAATTCACACGTGTGAACCACGCCATTTGACGTGTCAACCAAGCTATTCACACGTGTCAAACAAGCGATTGACATGTGTCAACCACACCATTTAGACGTATCAACCACGCAATTCATTCGTGTCACATGTATCAACCATATGTTATTTTCATGTGGGTCACATGAAAATGTTTCAAAAACATGTTTGTGATTCCCTTGTACATGTGGAGCACATGTATTTTTTTTAAGGGTAAACATAACTTTGAGACATCCGTATTTTTCTTTTTTTACTTCAATGTTATCTGCACCAGTTCGTATAATTGGTTGTTTTATTTACCACTGATATGAAGAGAAAATACTTTGGAGAACAGCTGGAAGTAAGATGCACATCCTGCCATGAATAATTACTCAGCCTTCAATGACTCCGTAAATCAAAGTGTCATAGTAAGCTTAATCTCACAGCAACATCTCCTAAATTTGGCAGTTTGAGAGGTTTGTAAACCAAGATTTTGAAGAATCACATACATTCTGAACACCAACAAGCACACATATTTTATCATTTTGCTGTCTGACATGACCAAAAGTTCTGAACGGGTTTGGACAGTGTGAAATCCGCTTGCACCATCCCTGATGAGAAACGGTCAACATTCACTTAATGACAGCTAGCTTTTAACACCCGAAATATTGTGTGCCATAAACAATGAGACTTCACTGAGAATTGTCTATAACTGGGCAATTGAAGATACATTATTGTCCATTTAGCCAAGCTACCTACAAGACTGACAACATTATTCAATGAGAAGTTGTTTTAGACTCTTGGACAAGGTTCGCTACATTCTCAAACAAGTAGACCAAATAACACCTATCAATTTGGTGATTCACATCAGAATTACTTATACATTATGGTTTCTCTTTATATTCTTTTTTTTCTCTTTTCAGGACTCTTAACCAGGTTGTGTTTCAGCAAAATTGCTAGATTATCAAAGTTAATATTCTCATGTAGGAATAAACTCAAAGTAAACAAATGCAGCCAATAAATTTGGTTGTTTCCTTAAAGCCATGAAAATGTTAAAAGGTAATTTAGTCTCCAGCACGGTGTTGGGAGAAATCCAGACTTCCCTTCAACAACTATGATTGGAAAATTGTGATTGAATAAAAAAACAGTCTGTTTTATCTTTCAGGCATATTCATCATTCCATATGAGCCGCACCCCTCGGCCCATGATGCCAATGGGCAACTCCCTGTTCTGGCATGACTACGATGACAACTGCCTGTATGAGTGCCTGGATGGGAAAGACTGCAAGAGCTTCTTCTGTTGCTTTGAGGAGTGTAAAGACGGAGGTTGGAGGAAAGGACGGATCCACGTCAACATCCGCGAGCTGGATTCCTACTCTAGGGTATTCTTCCCCACGTCTTTCCTGCTCTTCAACATCGTCTACTGGGTCAGCTACCTCTACCTCTAGTCCACTTGGGCTGTGATCTGTGGGCCCCGTCAAAGCAACTCATCAATTGGCATCACGGCTGGTGACTTGAGGTCTTAACTAAGCATAGTGGAGGAAATGAGATGTATCAGATTTGCAGGAATATTGATGGACACAACACTCCCGGAGTGATAATGTGAAGGCCACAGCACTTTGAGGAATGGTACTTCACATGGACCAAATTGCCCAGCAGTGGAATAATAAGCCGCCTGCATTTACCTTGAGTGGATAGGTCCCTTTGATGACTCTCAAAACTAAACTGACTTCAGAGACATTCAGGGACGGGGTTGCAAAACTGAATCTTGGTCATCGAGCAAAGCACCCATAGTGCCTTCTCCAGAAAGGGTGCAGCATCAAAGGACGCAGCTCCAGAGTTCCCTCCATTATCTTTATTACCTCCCCATCACAGCGCAGCATGCCGAGCTGTTTTTTCTTTGGTGAAATAAACCCGGATTACAGTTCTCCCCACTTGAGATGTTTGAAAATAACACTATTACTTTTCTAGCACATTAGTTTTAGTTGTATCCTAGGATTAGTTCTCTTTTCTAAATAGTAATGTTTTCTTGTTATTATTAGAACTGTGCTTTCACAACCACACACACACATCAGTTGTTAACTGTTTATTATGGGTTAGAGTCAGGAGCAGTGGTTGTATGCTAAAATCTTGTTTGTTGAGTCAGTGAGCTTTTGTTCATGATGCTTAATGACCGGACGATGCAGTTCACAGCACAAGCCAAGAACATTTTGGGTGTATTCATTGAAAACACATTTTTACACAACATCATCTGATCTGAATAAACACAAACAAATCAAAAACACAACATATATCGTCAACACCAAGAAAACTATGTTTCAGGGCATGAATAGATTTAGAATAGTGCCTGTTTCTCCCCAACAACATTTCATTTCACATAGTTTTATCCTTTTTTTAAGTTATTTTAAATAATATCACATACATCATGGATTTACCCAGGCTTTAACAAATGTTAAATTCTGGAAATTCAGGGAAATTTTCTTACCTTAAATTCTCAAGTGATTTCCTGATCTGAGCACTTAGAGACAGAAGACTTAATTTGGGGCTTATAAATGTCGATCAGTCTCTTTCCTTTAACCTCTTACACAATATTTGTTTATGTTTGAGAAGAAGAAAAAACTTCTCTTTTCCCAAAGGTTATGAAATTGTATGAAATATTTATGAACAGTCAAGATGTTTGCATGGCGCTAGAAATAAGAAATTGTGGTTGGAGATCAAACGACGTCCATAAATACATTGTGGATGCAACTTTTTGGTCATGATTCATACATGATCCAAGTTTCCTCCCTTTCACAACCAAAGTGGCTCAGTCACATCCAACATTGCCATCCATGAACAAATCAGGACAACAAAATTAGATTTTCTTGTTTAAAGAAATAATCCAAATTTTTATGATTATCATAATTATTTTGCGTTCATTTACAAATAATGTAAAGCGACATGATTATGCTCTTCAAGTTTTATTTCCATCTTTTGATTCCAAGAAAATATAAAGTAACCAAGAAGTCTCATTCCAACTAAATCCCCTCTGCTGTGTAAGAAATAAATAAATCCTGGATGAGTTTTACTCTTTGATGTGAACACGATGATAAAAAAATATACACCAAATACAAATAATTCATGCTAGATTTTTTAAGGAATCTGCCAAATGAAAATTTATAGTAGTGCCATCTCAAAAATCGGTTGAGAAGATTGATGCCGCTTTCATCTCTAAAGGCAGAAAATACAATAAAAAAATGCATCAATCTATCTGCTTGGACTTCAAAGTTTCCTTGTTTTATAACAAGCCACAGGACATTTTTGGCAACTTGAAAACAAAACCTTTTGTACAAGGTTTGCATTGCTAAATATTTTAGCAATTTTATTTAAATTTTTCCATCTCAATCTTTTTATCCCTGCTTTCATCTAACCTTAAGTCACAAAGCAGTGTGTTGTCTCAGGCAGCTTCAATCAGCTGAGAGGCAGACGTTGCAGTGTAAGCGATTGGAAACGGACCTCGTCCTGACATGGAGCAGGAGGTCCACGTCATGGATCTTCTGACATGGAATCTGAGAAAAGAGAAACTTGGCTCAATATACCATGTGAATTAGACCTCAGTGGAATGGTAAAAGACCCAGTATGAAGAAAAGATTTGTACATTTCTAGTTTTGATGGACTCAGGACTGCGGCTTCGCTTTTTGCAGAATGTTTAGTGCTGTTTGTGAGGATCACCACCTCCAAATTCAAGGCCGTGGACCTCAGCCAGAAAACAGTGGCGTGTCCCCTTTAGATCAAGAAGGACATTCAGCCCCAAGAGGAGGAATTCAGTTATTTTGGATTGTGGGTTTGAATTGTCGAGCCAATCGGTATGGCATTTGAAATGATACAGACTCTGCATCAGTCTGTTGTAGTGAAGAATGGGCTCAGCCAAAAGATAGAGCTCTGGATTTACTTGTCAAACTGTCCCCACTCTCACCTACGGTCATGAGCTGTGAAAAGAATGAGACTGTGGACATAAGCCGAAATGACTTTGACAAAAGCCTCAGAGTAGATATGTTGTTCCTCCACACTAAGGATACCTCTTTGATGCCTCCCTGGTAAGGTGTTCTGGGCACATCCCATCAGGAGGAAGCCCTGGAAAAGACCCAAGGAATGGTGGAGGGACTGAATCCCTTGGCTGGCTTGGGAACACGGTGGGATCCCCTGGATAAGCTGGATGAAGCAGCTGGGGAAAGAAATGCCTGGGATTTCCCTGCCTAAATTCAACATAATTCAGAGAAAAAGGATGAATGGATATCCTTTAAAAGAACCATGTTGGAGATCATATTGGATCGTCTGTTTCACCCTTTTGTTAAACTAAGCCAGCTGTTGTAAGTCACCAAGTCTCATGGCCAACTCGCTATCACATGAACCAGCCGTTTGGCACTATTTTTTTGAAGGGTATATTTTAAGCAAAATGCAAATATTTCCTTCTTTTAAACACGCAATGGCCAAACATAACCAGGAAGAAGCCAGGTTTTCATGCAGTTTTTCCATCCATGTTTTTAAAAGATGGACATAAAAGTTCAAATTCAAATAGTTTACTCAAAAGCACAAAATAACTTCTATTTTGAGGTGGTTTTTAGTCATTTTGACAATCCTTTCAAGTCATGTCAGACCTGGCAAACATTACATGACTTTATGTTGCAGTCATTCCTGGTCTGAGTTTGCAAACTCATCTGACATACCAGCATCTTCCTACATGGAGTATCCAAGATAATCCCTAAGAAGAGAATAATTCCCAAAGATATTTCTTAGTTTTTTCTTCACATGGACAAAATTGCTGATGGCAATCATGAGCAGAACAGCTAATGGCACCAGTCTGGAAACATTACGTGGCCCAGTTTCCAGTGACAAGTTAAAATTGATGTATTTTCGCATCGTTTTAAAAGTTGGCTTCAGATTTGCTTTGACTTTAAACAGAAGCCGAGCTAATTAGAATAAAAACAGAAAAAATATATAGTATAAAACCAATTAAAAGAACAAGTCTCATGTGGGACTCGCAAGGGACTCATTTCCCGCTCTCCAGGGCAGAAGTCCTGTAACTTAAACCACCACAACACTTCCTATGTCCCTGTAAGGACTATTTCACACTTCCAAACAGAAAAACAAGAGCTTTTCATCTGAGCATTTGCCCTTGGCGTCCAACTTTGTGGGCGGCTTGGAGACATTGGCAGCTTTGACAAAACATCCGTTTCTGATCATCGGATGTAGTTTATGTAGCTTAAAATTTAGCCTCAGCTTGGTGCTTTCTCAGCTAACTCGAGAATAATTTCCCCAAAATGTCAAACTTTAAATAACCCCAAAGAAATTACATAAGATCATTGAGGTTAAACACTAAATTAAGTTGTGCAAGAAAACATTCGACCACAAGTCTGATGGATATTGGAGTTGAAGGACCAAATAAGCTGCAGAAATAAAAATAGCTGCTTGAATCCTAAAGCACATAAAACATCCATATTCTGTTTATGTCCTATGTTTTTTGCATTAGTCATGCCATGCACTTTTCAAAATTAGACCTTTCATGAAAGCTCAGTTTAGTCCTTTTTTCCTGATAAAAAAATGAAAGGAGTTGCAGATGTCCTGTCATATGCTGGACTTTAAGGTACAAAGTACTCTGCCCAAATGGCAATGATCACAGGTGCTGTAAAATAGGTCTTACATATTGTGCTATTCCACACAGTGTGCAGAGCGGTGTTGAAAAATGGATGAAACTGGGATTCTTGTTGATGACTCTTGATGGAGTCCCACATCCCCTCCTCAAACATGTAAGATTGATGCCATATGTGGAGGCGTGCAGACACATGTCGAGGAAAAAATAGAGGAAAAAAAAAGGGGGGGGGGGGGGGGGGTGGGAGTGGGAAGAACTATTTGAAGCATTGTGGTTTTGTTTTCTGTTCTATGGTGTTCTTTGCAGTCGTTTGGCTTTGTAGAACAATCAACCCCCTTTTTTCTCCCTTCAAACAGACGCATGCAAACATGCACACACAGACTCACACAAACGCACACTTTTTCCCTGGTATTTGTATGTTCAGAGAAAAGCTTTTATGTAAGATGTATCTAATTAATGTTTCTATTTTCATACAGTTATGGAATGTATGTTAGGCCAGTAGCAAGGCCGGAGTCAACCTGGTTCCAGTTCAGTCAGTTCCAGCAGCTTAAATGAGTTTATATTTAGGGGTCTTACATATTCATAATGCCTCCAGACCCATTTGTGTCCTGTCCAAAAGTTTGTAATTACAATGAAAATGGCCTGGAGTGATGCTAGAGGAACAGAAGAAGGTTTGTTAGCCTGTGGGCCATTACTTATTCTGCTGATTTACAGATTAGCTCATGAGACAGTGAAATTTCATTAGTATTCAGTGTGTATATCTGAATTTATCTATGTAGAACTGACTGAATTGACCAGAGCTTGGCCAACATTGCAGTAAACTCTCCTCACCTCTGATATTTCTACTACACTTTATAAGTGTCCTAGTCTGTTGATACTTCAATAAAACAAAAATCACTATTTTCTACGTCTTGATGAAAACTCACCTGTGTGTTTCAGCCGACTGGGACCTGGATTTCTAAAGCCTCTTTGGAATCGGAGTACTAATCCAAGATCAGCATCAGCAAGCTTAATGAAGTCGCAATTTTGCTGTGATTGAGAGGAATCTCTGGAGGGTGGGGCGGTACAAAAATGACAAATACAAACAAGCCACTCTGATCTTGGATCAGCCCTCCGAGAGAAATCTTTTATGAAAACAGCATCTGGAGTGAAAATAGGCATCAATTTTATAGTGTGTGGTATACTGCTTATATAAATAAATAACGTTTTGGTCAAGTGCTACTGTGAAGTGTTTTTGTGGAAAACTGGAGCTCTTTCAGTAGTTTTCTGCTGAATCATAAACAGGAGAACATCTGCATTGCGTTGCAATCATTGTGATACAAAATGCTGCCAAGTAAAAGACAATTTTACAATCCATTAAAAAAACAACATTCTAAGGTTATTGTGTGTTTTACTAGGATTAGGGGCTGCAATATAATTAAGCCATTAAATAAAGAAATAAATTAGCTCAAACTAATTGCAAATTTATGCTGCAAGTGTAATTAACTTCCTTATTGTTTAGGTTTGACACTAATTCCAAACATCTTGGTTTCATTTTGCTGCAGTAGCCCTTAATGACAACAAAAACATGAGCTTTCTAATAATATTTACATTTATGGGAATTAGCTTCCCCAAAGAATTACTAAAACTTTACTTGTGCATGCACTTTAAATCAGCCACAGACTCAATATTTTCCTGATTTCAATAAGTCTTGATGTGCCCCTTCCATTTTTTTTAAAGTTTCTTTCAAGAATTTTATTTTTATTTTTTTAAGCGGTCTACGCAGTAGTTTGAGATTTTCCAAAGGTATTTTACAAGAATTTTTTTTACAGTAGCTTTGCATACCATTAGATGTGAAAATGACCAAAGTTGAACAGTTTGTAGGAAATACATTGGAGCTCAGTGTTGTAGTGGTCCATCAAGAAGTAAGTATACTCCCAATGTTTTTTCAGAAAAACACTTTCAGAGAAAGTGACATGTAAGAAAATTATTTAGTTTATGCTACAAATCCATCAGTACATTTGCTCACTGTCACATAATATATGTTCTCTGGTTTCAGGGAGGGAGAGTTATGAAATAACTAAACCAATACTGGCACATAGACTGGTAAGAAAAAGGTTCATAGACATATATACAGTATCTTACAAAGGTGAGTATACCCCTATCATTTCTGAAAATAATTATATCTTGTCATGGGACACTACAGACATTACACTTTGATACAATGTACAGTAGTCAGTATGCAGCTTGTATAACAGTCTGAATTCACTGTCCGCAATAAATAACTCACACAGCTCTAATGTCTGAACTGCAGGCAACAAAACTGAGTACACCCTTAAGGGAACATGTCCAGATTGGGCCCATAGTTTCAATGTTTTTTGTGGCCACCATTATTTCCCAGCATGGCCTTAACCCTTCTTGGGGTTTACTAGAGCCTCACAGGTTGCCTCTTCCACTACTTCATGATGACATGAAACTGGGGAATGTTTGAGACATTTTGCCCCTCTACCGTCTGTTTGAGGATGCCCCATGGGTGCTCAATAGGGTTAGGGTCTGGAGACATGCTTGACCAGTGGATTACCTTTACCACCAGCTTCTTTAGGAAGGCAGTGGTTGTCTTGCAGATGTTTGGGTCATTATGTTGGAATACTGCCCTGGGCCTCAGTTTCTGAAGGGAGGGGATGATGCTCTGCTTCAACATGTCACAGTACATGTTGGCATTCATCGTTCCCTTAGCCTGTAGCTCTGCAGTGCCGGAAGCACTCATGCAACCCCAGACCATGACACTCCCACCACCATGTCTGACACTTGTCTTTGAACTCTTCACCTGGTTTCCACCAAACGCGCATGACACCATCTGAACCAAACAGGTTTATCTTGGTTTCATCAGGTTGCAGGACATGGCACCAGTAATCCATGTCCTTCGTCTGCTTGTCTTCAGCAAACTGTTTGCGGGCTTTCTCTTGCATAATCTTTAGAAGAGGTTTCCTACTGGGACGACAGCCATGCAACCCAGTCCATCTCTTTAACCTCTGCAACACTGCTGGCAGAACTCATACGTCTATTTTTCAAAGACAACTTCTGGATACGACGGTGAGCATGTGCGCCCAGTTTCTTTGGTCGACCACAGCGAGGCCTGTTCTGGGTGGAACCTGTAATGTTAAAATGCTGTATAGTCATGGCCACCGTGCTGCAGCTCAGTTTCACAATGGTGGCAATCTTCTTGTAGCCAAGGTCATCTTTATGTTGAGCAACAATACTTTCTTTCAGATCCTCAAAGTTCTTTGCCATGAGGTGCCATGTTGAACTCCCAGTGATCAGTATGAGAGTCTTACAGCAATAACAGCTAATTTGAACACACCTGGTCTCCATTCACACCTGAGGACTTGTTACACTAATGAATCACATGACACTGGGGAGGGAAAATGGCTAATTGGACCCAGTTTGGACATGTTCACTTAAGGGTGTACTTGCATTAGTTGCCAGCAGTTTAGACATTAATGGCTGTGTGTTTAGTTATTTTGATTGGACAGTAAATTCAGACTGTTATGCAAGTGTCACGGGGTTCTCTCTGCTGTTCCCAATGATGGTGACGTTGTGATTTTGTTTGAGGTGGTTTATTACCAACTCCTCCCAAGTGCAATAATATGTACAGTGGTCCCATGCAATATGTACAATAATCACAATATTTACAAGGGTTTCTCACTATACATTCACTAAACTCCAGCTCTGCAACTCAATCCAACCTACTCCCACCCCTTTCTGCTCTGACTAAGTCCTTTAAAGCGAAGCACCTCTCCGAACAGGATGCTTCTCAATTAATCCATTCCATTTTGTTCTGTACACAAATGTTTAAACAGAGACAGTCCACACAGAATTTACATTTAAACATTGTCGACATCACAATGATCAACCCTATCTAACGGGAATAAACCTCGCAATACGTCGTGATGTGGCGTTTCAGGGAGTCACGTGACAGTAATGTCACTGGTGCATTGCGACATCCATCCCCGTCTTAAGCGCGGCCTGGCGTGGCCTCAGGTTTCCCCAGCGAACATGGCAACACGCAGTAAGTTAACAACCCCCTTGTATCTCTGTAACGAGCCCACATAAGCATACACTCCTGCGGCGCTACGTGGTGTCGCGGGGTTCCTTGTGACATCTCGGAGAAAACCGGCGGTAATGTCCCTGAGTGTGTCTGTGTAGTGACGTCAGTCAGCAGCCAATGTGACGAGGCCGCTTTGTCACATCAAGCTGTAAACTGACATTTGATCAAAGTGTAATTTCTGTAATTTCTGTAGTGTAGTGTTGTCACATGGATAGAAATAATTAGATATTTGAAGAAATGTGAGGGGTGTACTCACTTGTGAGATACTGTACATTTATCTATTGTGTCTTTGGGTACGGTTACATAATGCTTTTTAATTCGTAAATAATTTGGAATTAAATAATTCAGAATTAACGTATTCTCCTGTGAGTTTACATGAAAATGATCATTCCGGATGAAGGTTTACATGAAACATCTCCTTACTCAATTCCTCTTTAGAGCAGCAGGTTGACAAGGGTTCTGATTGGACAGACAGTATGACATATACCAGAAACAAAAACGTTTACCCCTGCTTCTCGCCTTTTCAGTCATAACTTGTAAAAACTACATATTAAGTACCAGTTTCGCCGCTATTTTTATCATAAATGTGAAGTACCAGCTCAGCACGAGCATACTACTTCACTTTTTGCAGCAACTGAGAAGAAGAAGAAAGATAGACCAACGAACACAGGAGGCAAAACAAAGATAACGAGCATGCTCAGAACGACCTGAATTAACTTAGAGCGGAATGAAGGTTGACATGACAGAGGAATCAAATAGTTTGGAATTGAAATGGGAATAAACCAGCCACTTACATTGGAATTAAGTTAAATTCCAAATAGAAATTTGCATTAGTAATTAAATGTTTACATGGTGATTTTTCCTCAATTTAAAGCTAAACTAACTTTTATTCAAAACTAAAGAGGAATTATCACTCCCATGTAAACACACTGTATGTTCAGGCTAAAGTTAACGTCCCTGCTAACTAGCTACACCAGTGTAGCATAGGTAATCTTAGCTGAGCTGCTGGGCAACGTACGTACATGTGTAGAGACGTTCGTAGCTTTAAAAGCAGCATCACAGGAGGTGTAGAAGTGGGTACACTTAATGCTGACCCACGTGGAGTAAAACACTACTGAAACTGGATTTCTACTCATTCGGCATCTGCGTACAACATGGCTGGCGAAGCTAATGCTGGTAAAATGTGGTCTCAGATCCAATCATACAGTCACATTTTATGTTGCAGTTTCATTTTGATCATTATCATCCAGAAAAAGGGTGAAGAGTCCACACATACTTCCTGTGTACACAAACCTACTGTGGCTGCAACATGTTGCAAACCAAATGCTCATTACTGGACGTTGCCACGAGAAGCAGTACACAGATCTTGGACAGTGAACCAACCAAAAGGCCAATCAGCTGGTCACATTGTGTTTCATGTCTGTAAACAGCTTACCAATCTGTTGCCAAATGTTAAAGCAAAAGTGTTTGTCCCTGTGCAACGGGAAGAAAAATTATCAAAGAAGTTGGTAGTTGCGAACACGTTCCAAAAGACTTTCTTCAAAACTATCCATGATGTTTACCTCCAATCTCGTGTTCGCATCGGCACCTCTGTTGTTCAACTCAGTATTACAATTTTTATGTCAGAAGTTCACTCGCATCACTAAACTGCCTGCAAGCCATACATACACTCGCGATATGTGGCGGCCATGATGCAATTGCAGATGCATTGCAAGTACATCCCAATCCTCAATTCTATCACACCGTATGAATCATTTGATATAGTTTGAGACCTTTTGCATCTGAAATGTGTCTTCCACCCCTTAAAGGATACAACAATAACAGACACCAACCCATGAACACTAATACCTTTGACGTATCACACAGTAATTAATGGCAGACACACTTTTTTTTTTTCACATTTTGTTGGAAGGGTTATATAAAGACTCATATGAGAAACATACTTTGCTTGATTGTTTCTTTTCATGGGGGAGCTAACGTTTTTAAGCAAACTGTTCTTTGGAAATCAACTTGGAGCCATAATACTAGGTATTGTGAGTCAAACTATTATTTTTGGTGTTTCTCATAGATAAAACTTTAAAAGGAAACAAATTGTGTTTTACCAAGTTGACAGTAAAAAGTGTCCAAAGGATACAAAATGTACTTTACAAAGTTGTCTGCTAAATGTCGATACAATGCTGGTTCATCCTTGAATTTGGGGCATTTTTCTTATTTGAATTATTTAGAAAAGTCAAGAGATTCAACATACAAAAGAAAAAAACATTCTTCGGAAATCTCTCAGGTCTGGGTGAGAAAAAGAGTCAAACAGAAACAGATTTCCAAAGAAAAGCTGTGAAAGACCTTCAGAAAGTTTGGAGTATTGCTAAGAACACTTTAAAACTGTAAGAAATTTGCCATTTGAAAGAAATGTAACAAAATGAGAGATGGATCAAGACTTTCACAAACTACATGAGAGGAATAATGAGACAAAACAGCTGATTTAAAGAGCACACACAAGTTATAGGTCAACTATTTGCTACCACTGATGAGTGGGCCAACATGTAACGCCAGTAGGAGATCCAGGGAAGACGGGGAAATCTTGGAAGCCTACGGCTCTGGTTTTTCCTGAGCACGCATGTGGATCCACCTGGATGAGCTGGAGGAAGGTGCACATGTGATCATGCACAATATATTGGTTTAATATCAGTATTGGCAGACATTTGCCTTTTTTTTCATCTATTAGTCTGATAAGTAAAACTGGGTCGACATCCGCAACCAATATTTATTATCAGCTCCATTCCAGCTGTTTGTGATGTGTGGGTTAGGGTTGCCAAGTCTGCTTGTTATGAGTGACTTTGGGCTATTTTTTTTTTTTTTCCCTGTAAATTTGCAAGGAAATCTCATTAATCATAGGTTGCAGGTTTCTTTCGCTTGTTTTCGTAAGTCTCACTGTTTATTCTGTCCCTGCTTCTTACCACTTTGCTGTCCATAATAATCCAATAACCTTTGTGTCTATGTAGAACTGTTTCAAAGCAAGTTTCATTATCTAGATAATTAGATCATTAAAAAGTGTTAAATTTTTGTCTCTGAGGGGCTATGACCCTTCTTTCCGGCTCGTCTTCATCAAGCTGGTTGCTTGTTTTTCTCGCAAGATCTGGCAGCCTGGTTGAGGGGGCCATGAGGTATTTGTTTGGAAATGTGGCATGGTGGTGATGCAACACAACATTGTGGGGTGTTTCACTGAAGCAGCAAAGTAAGCATGAGGTGGTATGGACAATTTATTTTAAATAAATCGAGGCAGAAGGGCGAGTGCATTTGCATTTACTAAAACCTGGGTGCAGATGTTCACGGCCTGAGTCGGGGTATTTAACACTGCAACTTTGTGCAGACAACGGGGCAAATCTAATAAAAGTATGTTAGGTGAGAGACACTGTTAAGTGTGGAAAGGTGTCCATAAAAGAGGAGGATCCCTTTCCATCATGACCAGTTTTACCACAGCATTTAGAAATAGAATTAAACAATCTTTATGGCTAAAGCTGGTGATCTGCTGATTTCCAGCAGGATCAGACATTACAACAGAATAAAAAGGGACATTCAGAAGTATAGATAGAGATAATTAAGTGCATCAATGATCAGAAATCGTTTTATTTGATATAATCAAAGCAAGTATAATCTGTATTCATAAACTGATTTAGTTCTGAACTTTCAAGCAAAAACTATGAATATTTCAAATTCACAGGTTTCATTCGTCCAAACGACCTGGAATCCAACGTTCTCCCAGGAAAGTTAAAAAATGAAGCTATTCATACACAATGGAATGATTTACAGATGTCCCCCGGCAGTCTGCCTGCCTGATAACCATGATGCGACTAATATCCAGTGACAGATGCATGAGCACATCATTGCTTTCCCTTCACTTTGATGACCTAGTTTTAAGCAAGCTCATGAAGAGAGTTCAAGCGAGAGACAAACAAGAGGAGCCGGTAGGATAGATGTTGCTTCGCCGGCACCGGAAGATTCTCCTGACAACTATGCAAGGCGAGAAGCATGGCGGCAGGAAAGAAGCAGGGCGGCAGGCAAGAAGCAGGGCAGCAGAAAAGAAGCAGGGCGGCAGGAAAGAAGCAGGGCGGCAGGAAAGAAGCAGGGCAGCAGAAAAGAAGCAGGGCGACAGGAAAGAACCAGGGCGGCAGGCAAGAAGCAGGGCGGCAGGCAAGAAGCAGGGCGGCAGAAAAGAAGCAGGGCGGCAGGCAAGAAGCAGGGCGGCAGGCAGGAAGCAGGGCGGCAGGCAGGAAGCAGGGCGGCAGGAAAGAACCAGGGCGGCAGAAAAGAACCAGGGCGGCAGAAAAGAACCAGGGCGGCAGAAAAGAAGCAGGGCGGCAGGCAAGAAGCAGGGCGGCAGGCAAGAAGCAGGGCGGCAGGCAAGAAGCAGGGCGGCAGGAAAGAGGCAGGGCGGCAGGCAAGAAGCAGGGCGGCAGGAAAGAAGCAGGGCGGCAGGAAAGAAGCAGGGCGGCAGAAAAGAAGCAGGGCGGCAGAAAAGAAGCAGGGCGGCAGAAAAGAACCAGGGCGGCAGGCAAGAAGCAGGGCGGCAGGCAAGAAGCAGGGCAGCAGAAAAGAAGCAGGGCGGCAGGAAAGAAGCAGGGCGGCAGGAAAGAACCAGGGCAGCAGGCAAGAAGCAGGGCGGCAGGAAAGAACCAGGGCGGCAGGCAAGAAGCAGGGCGGCAGGAAAGAAGCAGGGCGGCAGGAAAGAGGCAGGGCGGCAGGCAAGAAGCAGGGCGGCAGGAAAGAAGCAGGGCGGCAGGAAAGAAGCAGGGCGGCAGGAAAGAGGCAGGGCGGCAGGCAAGAAGCAGGGCGGCAGGAAAGAAGCAGGGCGGCAGGCAAGAAGCAGGGCGGCAGGCAAGAAGCAGGGCGGCAGAAAAGAAGCAGGGCGGCAGGCAAGAGGCAGGGCGGCAGGCAAGAAGCAGGGCGGCAGAAAAGAAGCAGGGCGGCAGAAAAGAAGCAGGGCGGCAGGAAAGAAGCAGGGCGGCAGAAAAGAAGCAGGGCGGCAGGAAAGAAGCAGGGCGGCAGGAAAGAAGCAGGGCGGCAGAAAAGAAGCAGGGCGGCAGAAAAGAACCAGGGCGGCAGGAAAGAAGCAGGGCGGCAGGAAAGAAGCAGGGCGGCAGGAAAGAAGCAGGGCGGCAGAAAAGAACCAGGGCGGCAGGAAAGAACCAGGGCGGCAGGAAAGAACCAGGGCGGCAGGCAAGAAGCAGGGCAAAAGAAAAGAAGCAGGGCGGCAGGCTAACATGGCAACAGATGTGGGGAGAAAAATCTCTTCTGCAGCAGAAAACTGCTAAGTGACAGCTTTGCATGAATATATTTCCAACATCCACTTTGAGAAAATCCACAGGGATCCGGTGCGTGCGTGTGTGCACATTTACATACAGTAAACACGCGCTGCAACCTCACAGCTGGATGTGCACAATGCTAAAACTGTGCCTGCAAAGGTAAGTTCACTTCCTTTAATGTGCATGAAGGCTTTTAAAGTTGTGTCCATGAAGTTCAAGAAGAAAGATTTTGTTACTTTTGAACTTATTTATTTACTGTTCAATAACCTCTGCGTCTCTAAGCCTCAATAACTGCTTATTTTTACTAGACTGGGTTGTAATTTGTACGGAGATAAAAACCAAAACATGAAGTTATTTGGAGATAAAAGCAGCTCAGTTCATTTTACAACTGTGAAGTAATTTATCATTTACAACTAAATCTAAATAATGAATTTACCTCTGCTACTTCTATCAGTTTCATCCCTCCTTTCTTTGGCATTTTTAGAGAACAAAATACAACAAATTCTACTTAATGAAGCTGCAAAATGTTTTTTTAATTTAAGATTTTAGTTATTTGATCCATACTTTTTGCTAGTAAGGATCATTTTAAATTCATTTAAACTTTTATGGGAAACTTTCTGTGCATTGCAGAAATATAAATACTTCAAGATGCTATATCACTTCACTCCTTAATAGTTTATGTAAATAGCATTTTATACAGCGTTCCACTTGCTGGAATATTTAGAAGTTTTACAACTCGGTTTCACCAGGAAACATGTCAGATGTTTGTTCCTTATATTCATCCATGAACAGCAAATGGAAAATAAAACTGTAAACAATTTTTTTTTAAATGTAAAGAAAAACAGAATTTAAGAATTTACAAAACTCAACCCTTGTTATATTTATAGAACAAAACATGAAATTCTGAAACAGACTTTTACTGTTTTATGGAAAATATGAGCACATTTTGAATTTAATGAGAGTAAAACATCTGGAAAAAAAAAAAAAAAGCTTGGAGCAGAAATAACAGGAGGATGGAAATGTAAATGGTACCAGTCAAAACCAACTGGGGGAAAATTTGACTAATTCGGTTCCCTGGCAGCAGGTCAGTAACATGACTGGATATGAAAAGAGCATTTCAGAGAAGCAGTCAATCTGAAATAAACTTAGTCTAAAAATATTGAACATAAAACTACTTTATATAATAACCTGCAGGATCTTTAAAGTCTAAAAATCAGGAGGAATCTCTGTATGTATCGGACAAGGCCAAAGGTCTAAGCTAATCTTGGGGCCTTTAGACCTTGATAGGAAGCGTGTCCTGCAGACTAAAGAGGAGAGGGAGCATCCAGCTTGTTATCAGCCTGCATCTCTGATGGGATGGGGTTGCATTAGTGCCGATGGCGTGGGCAGCTTCCACATCTGGGAAGCTCCATCAATGCTGAAACATCTGCTCCCATCCAGACAACGTCTCTTTCAGGGAAGACCTGGCAGGTTCTACCATGCTGGACCACATCCTGCATCATCACAGCAACATGATGGAACCGGAGAACTGGTCTGCTGCAGTCCAGACCTTTCAACAGTATTTAACCTTTTTTATGTACATTTATTTATTTAAATAAAACTCAGTATCAGAAGGCGGTTCTTTAAGGAGCCCGAGATGTGAATAAGCAACACAAAAGAAAACAGTTGGACTTCGAAGTGAATTGCACAAAACAAACAAATAGACAATTACAGAGAGGGCATTTTTCCTCTCTTTAAACAGTCAATGATATCGTACTACAGAGGTAGATCTGGGTTTAGCTCTCCATCTTCAGTTTATTGGGAGGGTTCAGGAGACCCAAATAAACAGTCCTGACAAGACAAAAAAAACACACAAAAAAAACTAACCTACAAAGGTCAAGAAGAAGAGAAAAAACAAACAGCTCTATCAAAAACAAACCCTTGGATGTACAAGATGTGCAAATAAATCTGAATACTTGTCGATTACCTTCAATATTCAGTGTGTACCTCTGAAATGTTAACCATCGATTAGTCCATTTAATTGATGTTAATTTAGAAAACCTACAAAACACAGACTTCAAGTGCACTTTTCATATCTTCCATAGTTCCATATCTTAAGCTTTTGGCATATCACTAAAAAGAAAATGATCAAAACACACAAGCAGATCTATAAGGTTGCGCAACAATTAAAAAGCTTAGGTTATATGAATGCATTCATTCAAATAAAGCACAGGTCCACTTTAGCACTTAAACACTGTGCTTGTGCATTAACATTTCCAATAGGTAACCCCAATGGGCATGCTTTGAATTAATCAATATGTATTTAATATTTGCGGCGCTTTCACTGTTATGAGCACAAATAAATGGGTGTGCACAATTATCATGATGCAGTGGATCAGTAAACAGACAGACACCACAAACAAAAAGTTAAAAATGTAGTTTCTGTGTAAACTACCACTATCACTTAATCAACAGAGTTCAACATCATCATCCATCCGTCCATCTTCTGCTGCTTATCCTGGGTCGGGTCGGGTCACGGGGGCAGCAGCCTAAGCAGGGAAGCCCAGACTTCCCTCTCCCCAGCCACATTTGCCAACTCTGCGGGGGGGATCCCGAGGCGTTCCCAGGCCAGCCGAGAGATATAATCCCTCCAGCGTGTCCTGGGTCTTCGCCGGGGTCTCCTCCCAGAGGGACGTGCCTGGAACACCTCACCAGGG
The DNA here is from genome assembly GCF_933228915.1 of Telmatherina bonti. Taxonomy (NCBI): domain Eukaryota; kingdom Metazoa; phylum Chordata; class Actinopteri; order Atheriniformes; family Telmatherinidae; genus Telmatherina; species Telmatherina bonti. The sequence continues at coordinate 23,780,406 of NC_136633.1, read as the reverse complement.
AGGTCCAGGAGGCATCCTGACCAGATGCCCGAGCCACCTCAACTGGTTCCTCTCGATGCAGAGGAGCAGCGGCTCTACTCTGATCTCCTCCCGGATGACTGAGCTCCTCACCCTTTCTCTAAGGGAGAACCCAGCCACCCTGCAGAGGAAACCCATTTCAGTCACCTGCATACGAGATCAACAACTCACCGCTGAAAATAAGCCTAGGGTGAACAAGCAACAGGTGATTGGTGAAGCTAGTCAGAGTTTGGCGCATGCAGCATTATCTTGCGTTGGCTCAGTTAAAAACAGAGCATTAGGGAGCAACTACACAATCAACAATTCTGATTGTGACAACACACAACTCCCCCTTATGTGACACGTCAGAATACATGAAAAAGCCATCCTGTTACTTGGGATGCTCACCCAAGCATGCCACAGTCACAGTGGTGAGTGAAGGAGTGACTCATCACTATTGTGACACTGGAAGTTAAGTCACAAAGTTTCTGCAACACAGGAAGCTGACCCGCCAAAATAAAGCAGTACTGGGATACAAGTAAAAAAACATATGGAGCATCATGTAAGCTGAAATTAAGTAGAGCAGCTTGAATCCTGCTTGAGATTAGAATAGGACGACATTCTTCTCCTCAAACTGGTATTCTATTTGGAATAAATCATGTTTTTGAGATTTTCAAGTAGCTTTACACTGTTTAGTTTACACTGCATACTTTTTTTTTTTTGGGGGGTGGGGGGTGGGGGGGGGGTTGTACATTAAAGGACGATCATGTAGATTAAATCCAATCACAGCTTATGAGTACACTGGAAAATGCTTGTATGTCTTGTATTATGTCTGTCTTGTAATGTCTTGTATTATTCTGTTAATATTCATGCAAGAGACCAGAGCTGAGCATCTATTTTGTCTGTAAATCTCAAATATCAAGTCAGACACAGAAAGTAAACCAACATCAGTTATCTGGAAGCTGTACATTGCAAAGAATGAAAATGCTGTCATATAACTTTTTAGACTTAAACTTGTTGCCCGAGATAAGTATGTGTGTAGCTCTTTAAGACATGTAATTTCTGACTGAGTGTCAGCCTCAGTGATTGGTCTGTGTGTCAGTCATGTCAGCCAATGATAGTGCACCATCCAGCAGATGCATGGGCAGCATGGCCGATGGCATGTGTGGACATTCTTAATGCTTTCTTCTTTCTTCTTAGTTCCTCTTTGTTCTGAGTGTGACTAAATGGAAACAAAGTAAGTTTAACATACACCTTTTGCTAAAAATGTAGTTGCTTTGAATGTTAAGCAGTATGTAAAGTAAACTTTGGTTTGTTAATATAACTTGCTACGACTGCAATATGCTTTGTACTTTTTTAAATATTTGTATTGATTTGCATTTATAGTTCTTTATTGTAGACCACATTTATCTACAATGCAGAAATTAAAGGCTGTTATAACGGAACTAAAGTTTCATCCTTTGCCGGATGCCTGTGGTGGCTGTAAACATCAGAACCTCACTCGTTCATCAGAACAAACTTGTTACATCCCACACGAGAAGCGAGAACCTTGTTCTCGTTCGAGGCCGTAAGAACAAGAAAAAAGTTCTTTGTCAATTCATCATCCATTATAAGCTTTGTCTGCAACTGGGAGGGGATTACAGCTGGTGGCAATTAAATGCTCTTATGTGCAATGAACCAGGTTATTTAATATTTAACGAGGAACTTCGCCCGGGGCAAGGCACGTTGTGCACATGGCTGGATCTGTGTGTTTAAATGACACATGTAAAAATACTCACTTTCTCACCACTTATCAGCTGTTTTATTTAAAAAAAATCTGTTTAACCTGCATCAACCAAAAAAAGGAGAAAATGGAATTTTCCACTTAATGCTTTTCCGTCCAAACCACGCCCACCTCAAACATCCAAACAATCACACAAAAATTCTGAGCCCTACAAGAAAAAAGTTCTACTAGCCCAGTGTGTTGAGAACAGTCTCCAACCACGTCTATGAGAACAAAATGACACAATTTTCCTTTTTATTCAACTTCTCACTTATGAGTATTTAGCAGGCTTTAATCGTGAAACTGCAATGTTTTACCTGGAGCTTCAAAAGCTAATGTAGTGATTTTGGGTTGAGTTTTATACAATTTCTTTTACCTTAATCACAAAGTAACTCTGTGTCTGCAAAATGTTTTATACTATTAACAGTAAAAAATAAATGGGCAGTTTTAATTTTAAGATTATAGCTGTTTAATAGCTTTGCTACAGCCCTAGCCAAACTAAGCTAGCAAACATGTTTGCTAACCAACTGCTGCTGAAACCCGCTCATTTTAATTCCTTGTGGCAAAACTTGCATCAGTATTTAAAATATGGTCATATTGTGCCATTTTTATTAATGATAAATTGATCTAAACTGGCATTTTCTGTGGTGCAGATATAATCAGACCATTTCTAACGCAAACATAACTTTTTAAGCTAACAGAATTTTAGCGTGGCTTCTCCTGCTGCAACAGACGAGGTTTTCTTGGTTTCTTTTGATATTCTTTTCTTTTAAATAAATCCATTTACTTAGAGTTCCACAAATTCAGCTCACACTTGTGATTACAGTATGATTTTTTTTTTTTTTCAGCCTTTACACAGCTAAGTTTCCAAATGACGTCCAAATCTCTTAAAACTAAAATTAAGCAATGCTCATATTTTTAATACAGTAAAATGTTTGTCAAATATCTTTTTCTATGGTTCACATGGTTCATATAATTGTCTGTCCTAGACCTGGACGTTTGTGTTCAATATAAAAACCACAAGCCTTTGGACACAGTTTCCTGTGTTCAATGAAAAAGACTTCTCGTCATAAAAGGCTCAATTATGTTTGCCACATTGAAGCTTTTGAATTACCTTGTTAAAACATTTCTTGAGGTGTGTTTGCCTTTAGAGTACCATTTTCAGCTAAGATGTCATAATTACTTCAAAGTGTCTGGTTTGACTGCTTTGGTGCATCACGTCTCCACTTAAAAAGATTATAAATAGTGTTTAATTTGAGATGACTCTGCTAAGTCCACGTCAGCTTTTAACCTCGTCTTGTCTTAATTCTTCATTCTTTTGTCAGCTATAGACTTTAATTTTCTGAATTCAACAGGATATACAAAAGTCAAGTTATAAAAGTCATTAAACTTACCAGACTATTTGTCGAGTTGCACTGTAGCTTCAATAATTTTCTGTCTAAACTCAAACTAATATTTGTTTTGAGTTCTTTTCTGCAGAAGAAGGTAGAAATTGTACAGCAGGCATTCCTAAGAGATTATTTTATTGCCTCTTGGCCTGAGCTGTCTGGACGAAAACCTCTTTTTACTGCTTTTTTCAGAGAATGTTGACTTATTGTCTAATGATCCAATAGAGGGTTAAGAGCCACAGTTGCATCATTCTGCAGATATATTCATATTCACACTAAAAAATTGTTTGGTTTGGGTTGTTTTCTTTTGAGGAAAGCCTGCCATTTTGTTTGTTCTTCAGCAGTAACTCATACACTGATATTTCTCTTTACTCGTGTTCGAATAGGCCTTGTGGAGGGAAAGACTTACTCATGTCATTATAGATTAAAGTTTCCAGACTGCAGATAATTTTATTGATCCCAAAGAGCAATCAGTTTGTAGTTTACTTATTTCCACCTTTTTATGTCAGTCAGTCAACAGAACAAGAAATAATGTCAGCACCAGCAGTCCAAACATCCAAAAACAATTTAAAAAAAAAAAAGTCATTCAAATAAAAAACACAAGACGACAAAAGTCCAGTTTAAAAATATCACGACTAAAATCTAGTGTCAGAATTCAGTAGCCTGATGGTTGAAGGAATAGAAGACAAGAAACTAGAAGACATGAGTACAATTTTATCCAGATGGGGTTGCCTATTTTATACTTGAGACTGCTGAAGTGACCCCAGTTGTCTCTGAACAGATTCCAACAATGTTGTTCTGAAGAGTCCATTATACCAAGATCTCATGGAAAAGTCAAGGGCCTACTCAGTAAATGCTTTCAACATAGATTCCCTTTCACCAAATACAGGTATTTACAGGATTCACAAACATCTTCACTGTGCAATTCTAACTTTGTGTTCATCACGTGGTATCTCCAGTTCTTTTGGTGTTGCTATCACAGCGACCAATAAATTAATTCAAATCTGGATCATGATTTGACTCAAAACCAAAACTCAGAGAAAGGAGGAACATGTGGGGAGAGATTTAACATATCTTCTCCTGGGAAGATCCGCAGCTCGGAACATAAAAAGTAGCATGATAACACACTGGCGGGCTGTAGTTTGACACATATTGGACATCATGAACAAGGATCTGCCGAACCCAATCAAACAGTAAGTCTGACAGAGTTTAGAATGAGAAAAAGTCATCTATTAAAAAAGAGGGCTGTATTTTAGTACCATCCAATGAAAAGTCTGCAACTTAAAGCCAGGCATGAGCCCTGGGCTTCTTCCAAATGCAACAAACAGAGCTTTGCATCCATGACGCCTCAGTTATGCTGGATGAAGCTGATCCTCAATAGTAGTAACTATTAAAATCATTTAAAATATCTTCATGACCAGAAATGCAAGTGTGATGGGACTGAAATCATTAAAAGCTTTTAAAGCCCCAGTTTGTGAGAATTACTCCCATTTAGTGGTTTACTAAATAAATGCACGCAACTCAGTAGTACTCTCTGGTGCCTCGCCATTTAAGCATATCACCACTACCGAAGCCACGAAGTCAAATGTGAAAATGTCCAGTTCTCGCACAAGTTGGAGTGTCCCATCAGGTGATGATGTACAAAACATATATAATTCTGTTGTGTTATTGATGCTGAGAAGTTACAAGCATGTCTCCCATGTATTTGGTACCAAGCTAATGCTAATAGCTAATGTCATGGTGTGAAATGGTGTGACTAGAGGACATGAACCACCACCACCCTTGACAAATAAACTGAAATGAGTGATGAAACAAGAGGACAAAAAACTCTGGTAAAATCCATGTAAAAGAAAATCCTGGTGGCCTGCTGGTATGACTTCTGTTAAGAGTAACAGCAACTGGAAACTGCTGTAACGGAGCTTTCAACAGTAGGCTAACTAAGAAATCTGTACGATTTTATAAGGTAAGTAACAGTAAATGATCCAATAAAGCTTCTGGACTACCTGTCTTGTTTCTAACATAACGCCAAAATAAACGTCGCTGTTAAATTGAATGAACTTACCTGTCCAGCAGCAAACTCCACCTGAGTCTGAAGTCCCTCTCCATCATGAACTGTCTCCATTTGCTAAACGCTACACCCATGTACACTCTCCTTTCCTCTCGGTTATTTTTTTCTTTTCTTGGATATTTTCCCTTCCTCTTTCAGGGCAAAGAGTATGGACGGTCCTTCATTTCAATGGAAAACAAGTGAAATGATCCATGGTGAACTTTGCCCCTCCGACAACACATCAGGATTCAAAGCTAACTCACTTAAGGCTAACAAGTTTGTCTCCATTTGGCTGCCCTATTTATTAATTGGCGATACAACATGTCATGCATTTAGAAATAATTCATTCTAAGCTACGGAAACACTTTCGTTTGGATGGGATTAGACTTAGGTAAAATATGTATTTATAAAAGTGCTAAATTTTTTGCTTGCAAAAAGTCAAGGTAGTGACACACTGTACCTTCATGTAGTTTGAGTGAAGGCGGGGTAGACATAGGATTGGGCAAAGGGAGCAGAGGGAACTAAGGTTTTAAAAACTCTTAGCAACATTCTGGTCAAATCTTCAAACCAGCTGATGGTGGTTGTTAAGTGTTATATTCTAATTTGTAAGTTATAGTTGTCTGATTGCAGCTGTTACTTGTTGACGATGTCACAATGTTGCAATATGCGCAGATCTGCATACTAATGACAATACGCCGGATGGACAGCACATGTATTGCACATGTTCTGTAGCTCAAATAAATGGCAGGAAGAAGGCTAAAGACAAAAGTGCTGTCCTGATGCTTTGCTTATAATCCACCATGCAACAAGAACAACAGTTTTTGCGCGAGAGAACCGAAACAGTGGTAATGCACCCATTTGAGAACTACTTGAATTCTGGGGCGCATGATCCATCCTGGTGATGACGATCTGAATTTACAGCAGCAACAGCAGAAGAAACCGGACAACAGCAACAATACCAGTGCCTGATCTTTAGATTTGGGGTTTCTGCTGTCCCCGATCAGTGTCAATGATCTTAAATTTGTCCTTTAAGTTGCAGAGTTACAATAAACACGATGTAAATTATAAATTTGTTTTGCCTTTATGTAGAGGGTAAATATCTACCCATTCTCTCAACATTGGATTGTGATTGCATCTTAATCAGTGGCGGTGTCATTGAGTTAAACAAAATTTGCACAAATCAGCTGCAATGAGGACAAAGCTGTACAGATTTCTGCATCAAGACCTACTTAGCTTTAGAGTATCTGCATAAGAACAAGCTGTAATCTGCTTTTTGTAGACCATTATACATGTAACAGCCGAGTTTCAATAAGCTGTGATTCAAGGTTTCTGTTTTCCTTTGTGTATTGCAAGACTACAAATCAAAGCATTATGTATTCTCATTGATGGGTCACCAAGGCAACCAATAACATTGTATCTATTAAGGAGATGGTGCCCTTTTGAAAAGAAATAATTGTGTGACAGCTAAATGATGTGTTTTTGTGTAAATGTAACTCAGAAAGCAGTAAATAATAAAAAGTGACACTCATTTCAGTCCTATTTGAATGAGTAACAGATGTCTCTATGCTTGTTAATCATGTGACTCGCATCTGATTAATAAAATTATGGTCAAACATCTTGTGATAAATGTGATTGTGAGTATTTTTAAGTTTGATGCAAGATTTTGTCCTTGTTAGTTTAACAGATTGAAGTCTTCAATGTTATCCAAACATTTACGTTTTGAATTAGAGAAAGTACCTGTCAGTTCCCCGATATCTCAAACTATCAGGTTCTTTAGCTTTTATACAGCAAAGCTAAAGAAAACATAAAAAAGCTCAGAAGTCTAACTTTGCGTGTCTCAGAGTGACAGCAGTTGTGGCCAATTTCCACCAGATCAATGTGCGCCATATTGCTGTTTCTTTCCAACATCTGCAATGTTTAACTTACTGGTAATGTTCAACTTACGATACATTTCCAAAACTGTTGATATCTTGGTCCAAACCTTCTATATGTTGTTCTTTTTAAAAAAAAAAGATCTGTGGTGTCATAAAATTTTGTGATTCTCAACTTCTAAGTTAAACGTCTCCTCGTCTTGAATAAAAACCATCCATCCATTCATTTTCTTAACTGCTTGTTCCAATTCAGGGTCACTGGAATCTGGAGACTGTCCCAGCAATCATTGGACAAGAGGCAGGTACACTCTGGACAGATGGCCAGTCTACATGTTGAAAACCCCCTAGTGACTTCAGCCATGTATTCCTTTCTCACCTCGCTGTGATAATTTCATGTATTTTTTCCAGGAATAAAATTTATACTATTAGAGAGAAAATCCACAATATTCTTCCTTCCACCTATAATTTTGAGCCTGTTGTGGTCTCCGAAGCATCCTTAGAACCAAGATCTGACTTATGTCTAAATAGTTTCTGTCCTGTCCAAGGACATTACGGACATTTTCTCTTTAGTTGATACATCTCTAATAAATCTTACCATTATGTCTTTAGTGACAGGATATGTACCACAATCATTTAAAACTGCTGTAATCAAGCCTTTACTTAAAAAGCAATCTCTGGATCCAGAGGTGATAGCAAATTATAGACCTATAACTAATCTCCCATTTCTGTCCAAAATTCTGGAGAAAATAGTTTCAGCTCAGCTACATGCCCATCTAAGCAGAAATAATTTATTCAAACAGTTTCAGTCAGGATTTAGAGCTCATCATAGCACCGAGACAGCATTGGTGAAAGTTCCTAATGACTTTCTTGTGGCCTCAGACAAAGGACTTCTGTCTGCACTTATCTTGCTTGATCTTAGTGCTGCATTTGATACAGTCGATCATAACATTCTTTTACAGAGACTAGAAATGGTGGTTGGAATTACAGGTATAGCGTTAAGCTGGTTTAAATCATATTTATCTGAAAGCCTTCAGTTTGTTCATGTAAATGACAAGTCCTCCTCACAAACTACAGTAAGTCATGGAATTCCTCAAGGTTCTGTACTTGGACCAGTACTCTTCACACTATATATGCTCCCTTTAGGCAAAATTATTAGACAGCATGGAATAAACTTTCATTGTTATGCAGATGATACTCAGATATACTTGTCCTTTAAACCAGATGAAACAAATCAGCCCAATAGGCTACAAAATTGTCTCATAGACATAAAGACTTGGATGTCTAGAAATTTTCTCCTCTTAAACTCAGATAAGACTGAAGTAATTCTCGTTGGATCTGAAAAACTCAGAGCTAAATTTTCCAGTGTTGTAATCAAACCCGGATGGCATTACTTTAGCTTCCAGCGCTACAGTGAGAAACCTTGGAGTAATATTTGACTCTGACCTGTCCTTTGGCCCACATATTGAGCAGGTTACTATAACAGCCTTCTTTAATTTACATAATATAGCCAAAATTAGGGACATTCTGTCTCAGAGTGATGCAGAAAAACTGGTTCATGCTTTTGTTACTTCGAGACTAGATTACTGTAACTCTCTATTACTGGGCTGTCCTAAATATGCCCTGAAAAGCCTTCAGCTGATCCAGAATTCTGCAGCCAGAGTCCTGACCAGAACCAGCAGGAGAGATCATATTTCTCCAGTTTTAGCCTCTCTTCATTGGCTGCCTGTTGAATCTAGAATAGAATTTAAAATCCTTCTCCTTACATATAAAGCCCTCCACAACCAGGCACCACTATATATCAAAGACCTCATTGTTCCTTATATACCAAGCAGAGTACTTCGTTCGCAGACTGCAGGCTTACTTGTGGTTCCTAGTCTCAAAGAGCCGAGCAGGAGGCAGAGCCTTTGGTTATCAGGCCCCTCTCTTATGGAATAAGCTCCCAGTTAGTGTTAGGGAAGCAGACACCCTCCCCACCTTTAAGACTAGGCTGAAGACTTATCTTTTTGATAAGTCCTATAGCTAGGGATGGTTAGCATCCCTTAGTTATGCTGCATCCCCTCACCACCCATAACTGTGTTGTATCGTCTCCTGTCTCAGCAGGTCTCCTTGGCCGGGAGTAGCAGTTCCTGTTGTCTGTTGTCTTTCTGTCCTCTTCCCCCCACACAGCAGAGGCAGATGGCTGCCTGTCCTTGAGCCAGGTTCTGTCGGAGGTTTCCTTCCTGTTAAAAGGGAGTTTTTTTTCCTTCCCACTGTCACTAGTGTGCTTGCTCAGGATGGGAGATTGAGTTGGAGCCTCCTACTCAACTTGTTGGTTTCCTTATATAGGCCATTATGAATTGGCTTTCATTATGTTGTTTTTTTTTTTTTCTGTCTGTAAAGTGGCTTGAGATGGCATTGCCGTGATTTGATGCTATATAAAGTTGAATTGAATTGAACTTCTAAACTGTTATCATTGTTTAGCGATAGCTAATCTGTACACGGGCTTTTATTTTGAAATGTACCAGATGTTTTACCCTGTTTCCATGTCTGATTTCCAATTTGGCTCTTACTGAACTTCTAAACTTGATACATTTTTGAAGAATGTGTGCCCAGTCAGGTTCTGTGTTGTGCTGGTTAAAGCGGGATCTTTGGAGGCAGCCTCTATTTAATTTCCTTCCCGAAGGCTGAAGGAAACAGAAGAAAATAAACCACAATGTGACCTTGCCCACTCCAGTTCATATACATGTTTTTATAAGAATAACCATTTGCACAAAGAGTATATGAAGCAATAGGATGGGTTGGGATAACAAAATGATTGAAGTGTCTATTATGCACATTTCAGTCTAATTTATTTTAGTATCCAGAAGGGCAAGAAATAATTAAGCATTTTTCACAAACCCCTTTATTCATTTTTTATTGATCCATTCAGATCAGCCTCTACCAGAAACAAGCAAACAGAGAAAGCTCCACCCTATGTCCTGCCTGCGGGCTGCGTCTGATTGGTCAACTGCTAAGAGTAGTTATACTAAGCAGTGAAGGTGGGCGTGGCATTCTTCTCGTGAGCGTGCACAACCGAGAAGATTACCAATCACTGAATCCCTCTCCTGGGACATCACTTACATTTCAAAGTAGGAAAAACTCTCCAAATCAGTTTTTTCCATTGCCACTGGAACCTGAAACCGAACATAGAGAGTGCTGGAAAACTCAAACATGCATTTAGGTGATAAAAAACGGTGCCATCTGATGAGTATTCACTAACATTGTAGAAAGCTCAGAAAAATAGAAATAGCCGAAAAGAGCCCCTTCAAAATTATAATGCCACCCACTCCTCCAAAAGCAAAATTGTGCAAAAGGGGAGGAATATGTTGGGCTCAAGGAATTTATAGGGGGGTCCCAAGAAGAGGAAAACGAGAAGGAAGGAGTTCTATCTGAAAGTTGTGATGGGGTTCTGTGTTGTTCCAATAATATGGCTCAACCGGGATTTTGTTTGAAGTGGTTTATGGTGCTCCCGGTTAATTAAGTAATGTGCAGCAATATATATAGTGAAAAAATATGTTCAATATTTAGAATATGTACAATATTTACACTGATCTCTCATCCACGATTTCTCCAGCTCAATTACTCACACTCCGCTACTCTGGCTACACTCTGAACTCCTCATACTCTACACTGACAACTCAGACATTAGCGTCTTCATACAAAGCCCCGCCCCAAACAGGAACTCCTCAATTACCACAGATAACTGGTTTCTTGAAGACCCCGCAGCAATACATACATAAAAATCCATCAACAATACACATTTGTAACCCCATCAACATTTCCCACAGTTGAAACACAAAGAGCACAAACAATATTCTGGTGCAGTGTGGCGTTCAGTGAGTCACAGGATGGTGGCATCACAGCTGCATTGCGACTTAGCCCGGCCATATGAACCCCATAAAACCGTTGACTCAGTTTTTGTAAAACCCCACCTGACATGGAAGACACCCAGGTAAGTTCCCCTCCTGTAACCTACTCCCAGTATCAGTAAAACTACTAGGTGTGCACCCCTAACAGTTGTCTAGTAGGTGGTTAAACTGGCAGACGGTGGCTATGTGGGACTGCGGGTGACGATCTGGGGATGTAACAGTCCGTGACACAGTCAGGTAGGTGGGTGGGGGCATCTGTGACAAGGTGGCTTTGTCACAAAAGTGAACTGCAGAGATTTGATTGATCCTTTCAGGTATATTAATATTTATTTAATTTTAAATCAAGGCCCAGCTATTCTTAAGACGTTCCATCAAATATAGAACCAGTGTGTATGTTTAGTGAAGAGCCACGGCTAAGATCTTTCAATGCATTTCGACACACTGCGGCAGACCAAGTATGATCCAGTCCACTGACGAAATCAGCCAGGACAAACTCCAGAAGCTGTGGTGCACATGGAACGTGACATATACGCTCATCGGCCTTTAGGGTTCCGATCCCTTGTGACACGATAGATTTAGTGTTCAGTGTGCTTGGTTCAATCATGGACTAGATTTTTAGTAGTAAGCTAGTCTGTCATAAATCCAGAATGCTTGTCATCCTAGTGAAAGAAGCAGAATATAAGCTTCCTTAGTGGGGCGCACTCTTTTGAAGGCTTGTTTAACGTCCATCTTGCATGCTCTTCCGAGCTCTCTCCAGTCTGTAAAAGTCGGTCTGATGTTAACTTATCTTGTACTCCATTTTTTTTAACCTACTTCCTCTGATAACATCCTCCTGCACTTCTTTAATTAATCACAAATGGTGCACATTGAAAACAGTGAATTTGTATTAAATTGCTGGCCATTGTGCTTCACAACCATGTTGCTAGTCCTGCTTTGTTCTTGATGCCAAGTCATACGAGAAGGGAGGATTCTATCAACCAGTTGTGGAATTACAATGCCTAAAGCTCCACCTTTGAATGTTAGGTAGATGAAACTTGGACCTCAACACAAAGTTATCCATGCACTTTGCCAGTTTATGCCTTTGGAAGATGTTTTTAAAAGTGTGTACTGTCTGGGAGGCAAATGCTGTGAGCACTCGGGTCTGGTAGGCAGAAAAACAAATCATTTATATTGCACACAATCAAGATCGACACCTTTAAACACGTGCAAAGCTAGACAAATTATTCAAAAGCAGTCCCAAGACCATTTAATTCGGTCATGACAACCAACAACATATGTTGACCTTTTTTTTTTTTTCCCAAAAGAAAGACGGGGAAATTGTTTACCAAATGGTTGCCATGACCTTAAATGTTTAGAGGTAAATTTGCAGCGACTTTGATCATTTCTGTAAAACAAATTGTGGAAATAAACCTGCCTTAGCATCTCTACTAACTGGTTTTGGGATGTAAAACCCAAATGTTGCTTGTTAGAATTGCTATTTTAAATTTCAACCATTTTACTGTTGTTACATTATTATTAACTTCTTTTTAACCTCTCAGCCATTTGCCAAAAAACATTTATTCTTGTCCAAAAACAAACAGAAAATTAAACATTTTTCTATGACTTTTTAGTGTGGAAGTTAAAAGTTAATCTAGCAGGGTCTTCCTAGTGATGAGAAAGTCAACCAACTTTGAGAGCAAACCATCTATTCACTAATTCTCTGTGAAAGTACCTTGACCATTGGCATAGTGCAGTAATGTAAAAACGCAATGTAGCAATCTGCCTTTTTATATGATTTTATATGTGGTAATGGACTGCGCATGCGCAAACACTTATCACTGCAATTATGAGGAAAAGGCATTGCAGGATGGGTTGTGCAGCTTCTCTGCCTGACCAGAGGAGGTGCTGTTGAGTCATTTTAATTGAGCTAAATGCCATCAGTTTCAATTTGATTGTTACTACAGGCTATAGGAAATTATCTGAAAGATTATATTAAACATAATCATAAAAGAAAGTGAAAAATATACAAACTAATTATAAAATGGGGTGATTACGTTTATTTCTTTCTGCCTTGGGTCGACAGTGGCTGCACACAACTGCTACTAGGTCCCAAAACAGGGTTGAAAACCCTGAAAATGGTCTATAATAGTGGCAATAAAACCTAATCTTGCTGTTGACATTATTTGGACACAAATTCACAAAGAGGAACATCACCAACTCATAATGAAACAAACATAAGAGGCTTTGATGTGACTGAAAAACCTCTGCTTGTCAATAAACTCACTTATAGCAATAATGGATGCAGTAAAACCCCCGTCAGCGACCAACTGATGGATGAATAGCTTGAAATAAGATGTCTTTGTGGAATTGATTTGGATGCTGGTATCAGAAATATTGTCTGCTCTGAATGGGGAACAGGTACTTGCTCTACTTATTGTGAATCATTTAAACTGTCTGGTGCTAAAATCGTCTTGAGGGAAAAAGAAAAAAGAAAAAACACATCAAAGCTGGATTGTTGGGTGGCAAGAGCCTGAGGGTTACATATGCAGGAAATTGTTGCTTCAAAGCCTCAAACTAGTTTAAAGCAGGCAGAGAATATTTAATTGTTCTCACAAGGTAAATGTGAAGGTCAAAATGAAAGACGTTACATTAATGCGAGTTTGATTAAACCGCTTGCTGCTAAGAGGCAGTGTGATGCATTATACCACATAGAGAGGTCGTGTGTGGGGATTCAGGGATCAGCAGACCTTATACATCTAAATAAAGCAATCTGATATTTGCAGGACTTTAAAAATGAAAGCCGAGTGTGTCAGTTTTATTATAATTGCAAATTCGACAGTGAAATGATGGCTTTTGCAGCATCCGTGAACACATCACGGATAAATCACACCCCTCCCAAACATTTGGGCCTCATATGTGGGTTTTTTATATTAATGGAAACTCAGGGGAAATCTGTTTGTTGGCCAGGTTTGTCTGAAATTCAACAGTATGCAGAAATGTTTACAACTCAGCAGTGGAGATGACACATGGCTGGGTTGGAGGGGCTTCATCTCCCCATGCCAACAACTGACTACTTCATTATAACTCCATCCTGTTACTGCCACGGTGCCCACTGTAACAAATGGCACTTCAGGGGATATCTGACCAAAAGAGTTTTTATGTTTCATTAAAAATATATGTGCCCTTCTCTGTGGAGGGAATCTGAACAGAGTTTAGTTGAAAAAGTTGCCCATGTACAAGACTAACATGAGGATTAATGTTTAATATTTTTATTCCTATTTGCTGCTTCGGTCTCCACCAACTCTAGCAGCTTTGTTGTGCTGCTCTCTATTCGCCCCCACCTGCTGAAAAGGTAGCGTCAATTGGATTTTAGTCCATTTACATATTAATGTAGCTTAGCCAAAAAGTTAAACATACATCACTGAGGACTTCAACTGCAATAGCTTTATGTAATCCTGCATAAACCACTGCTCAGCTAGACAAAACGGTTCAACGCGTATGGGTGATGAAGGTTAACCAGGAATGTCTTCACATCACATCACATAGTGCACATCACTAAAATATGCTCCTTACGTACATAAATGGAGACTTCCATTTCAAAGTTGTGTGCGTTACTCTTTACAGGACTACTTCAGGTGTAATATTTAATTCAATTTACTCAAACTCCTGTTTCTGAATAAAACTTAGAAATGAAAAAAATTACCTAAAAGCTCATTTTCTGCCATAACCTTGTTAGCTTATGATGGCTAATATTAGCTAACTTTATCCTGAGTTAAAGGGGTGCTATTATGGTATTTGGAGTTTTCTGAGCTTTCTACAGTGTTAGTATTGAATCCTCTTCAGACATGTGAACGGCACTGTTTTTTATCACCTAAACGCATGTTTGAGTTTGAGTTCCAGCACTCTCCTTTCGGTTTCCATGGCGACGAAAAACACGTCGTTAGAGAGTTTTTTCTACTATGAAATCCTTGTGACGTCCCGGGGGATAAGGTTCGGTGATTGGTTACCTTCTACTGGTTAACAAGGGCATGTACAAATACATCAGGTGGGTGGAAAACATCGGATAAAGTTATTTCCAACGATGGCTGGTGATTTTACCAAAGAGAGACATCCACTCCGATGTAGTGCAGTGGCGGGAGGCGGGGCTTAATGCGGAAGAGTCTCAATCCACTCCGGTCTCAATCCGCAGGCTGATCTGACAGCCTACGGAGAGGGTCGGTCTGAAGTAAGTAAAGCGATTTGTGACAATAACTCGATCAATCCCAGCCCTTCTGGTCTCAGAAATAAAAATAAATTAGCCTGAAATGCACATAATAGTTCCATTTTAAACTAAATTAACTGTTTTCTCTCCTGTTAGCATTTTGTGCTAGCATGTCAACAATTTTACAAATATAGCTACATGTCCAAGACGCTGGGAGAAGGGACTTGCGATCTTGCATCCTTTCCATTATGAAGGCATATCCTCAGATCTCCTGCTTCATTATTTGCACTTTACCGCAGCTCTGGGGAAATCTGCTGACCACCAGAGTTATTACAGGCGGGCAATGAAGAAAAATGAGCAGGTGTTATCTAAACATCTGTGACAGCTCTGTTAGCCTTTCTGGATGTGGTGAGGGGGAACATGAGTCAAAGTCATCACGCACACCAGCTGCCACCGCCAGGCATGCTCACTCCAGAGGATGGCAGCTGGGAATACTGGAGCCATTGTTGGTGACAGGAAAAGATATTTGAACATTGTTTTCACTACTTTTTTTTAATTTTTATTTTAATTCAGACTGCTCCAAACAGTCATGTTGGAAAAACACTGCAGTCTTACAGACTAACTTGTTGAGCCAGTTATTCTAAAACCATTATTTATCACTGATAATGTAGTCAAGCAGAAACATGAGTTTGACAACATACAGAGTAGAGCAACACAACAAAAGAGGTTTTTAGACCAAATGGGAGGCAGAAATATCTGACTGCTGTGCTTTATTCCCATTCATTTATTCTATTCAGTCACATTTGCTACGTTTATATGGGAGTTTTAATTCCTGTTTAATTCTGAATAAAAGTTCATTTCGCCTTAAACTGATATAAAAAAATAAAATAAAAAAAAAACCACCATGTAAACACTTATTTCCTAATGCAAATAACTTTTCGGGATTAAACTTAATTCCGATGTAAGTGGCTGTTTCATTCGCATTTCAATTCCGAATAATTTAATTCCTCTGTCATGTAAACCTTCATTCCGCTCTAAGTTAGTTCCAGTCATTCTGCACATGCTCGTTACCTTGTCCTGTCCCGATGATGCGCGTTGTTTTACCTCCCGTGTTCGGTGGTCTATCTTTCTTCTCCTTCTCAGTTGCTGCAGAAAGTGAAGTAGTATGCTCGTGTTGAGCTGCTACTTAACATTTATAATAAAAATAGCAGCAAAATTGGTACTTTTGTAGTTTTTTTTACAGGTTACGACTGAAAAGACGAGAAGCAGAGAGCTAACTTTGTTTATTTCCAGTCGACGTTCACCCTCTGTCCAATGAGAACCCTTCCCAACCCGCCGCTCTAAAGAGGAATTAAGTGGGTACATGTTTCATGTGAACCTCCATTTGGAATTATTTTCATGTAAACTCGTAGAATACATTAATTCTGAAGGATTTAACTTCAAATTAATAATTCCGAATAAAATAAAAAAAAAAAAAAACCTCATGTAACCATAGCCAATATTGCATCACGTCTCCTTTGGTATTGCCAAGTGCAGCATTCAGATTTTAAAATGGTTCCCCACACCCTTTCCCTTGGCTGTTTAACTTTGCACAATGATTAAATGAGGTGTTTTTATATCTTTTACATGTTTATGAAATATAAACTGTTTATATATCCCCATCCAGCAGTTGAGATGAAGCTCCATAAGTTCTTTATGAGCAAAAACATGCTGCATTCAGTTGTGTTTGGACATCTGAGGCAGGATAAAGGTGAGCACAGCCCTGAATCAGAAATTATGTCTCACTACAGCTTGACTTGTATTCCATGTCTTTTTATAAATTTTGTACCAAAAAGGCACTAACTTTTGCACATTTAGTTTAATATGACAGATGAAAGATTATTGTTGATCCAGTGTGCGTCTTAATGGATGAAAAAAAACCAAAAAAAAAACAGGTGTCAGCACAGAGAAAGATGTAAAATGAATCCTCAATGTTTGAGTAGTTTCTGCTGTTATCACTGAAATGTTGCCAGGTTGTCAGGGTGGAATGGCCATTTTGTTAAAAGTTTGATTTGCAAGTAAAACAAAGTAAAACTCCTCTGCTACCTTGCAAAGCAATCTCTTTGAAATCATGTGAGGACGACGGATGCCAGAGGAAAAACCTGGAAGAAACACTGCTGAGGCTCAACGATCGGGGCAGAAGCAGCTGCTGCTTTGATGGAAATCTGTCTTGATTCTAACCAACTGACTTGATATTAAGGCACTTTTTTTTTCCTATAGTGTGTGTGCTCAGAGTTTAATCCTGTGCGATAAGATGTCTTTCAAAGTATGGTCACATTTCGAGGAATTTAAGGTAAAAAAATCTGGCTGTGGAATGAAATCAGCCTTTTATTTGACGGAGTCCAGAGACTGAAAGTGAAATACCTCTAAAGAACTGAAGAAATACCCTGATGCTCCGCTGCTACCAGGGCCTTTAGGGGGACGAGCCCTTTCCTTCACACTCAGTGAAGGAAGCTTATTCAGTGAAGAAAGGGGTGTGTGTGGAGCAACGTATGCCTTTTCAACTCTTTTCTCCCAATGGTTTATGCTCTGAAAAGATAATGTTCAAAGGGATGAAGACAAAATCATCGAACAAGAAAATGGACCTCTGAAAGGGCACAGGGGGCTTCCCATTGTGGCTAAAGACCATCTTGGCTTGTCACTACATACAGTATACACCTTTTATATGCTGAGCTAAATACACCATTTGGACAGCCGACTCCTCAATCAGCTTCATTTATATTTCTTTGAATTTGCACTCTTTAAATGTATATTTTCCTCTATTAAGGACCAGTTGTGATTTCTCAGCCAACTGAAAATATTAATCTAAAAAAGGATTTATGGAAATGTGTAATATTTGTTTCATTATAAATCATCGACACATCATTGCCTTTCATTTTCAGTATGTTACAGATTTCCCTAAGTTTATTGGAAATGGGCGTGACGTGACGTAGGGGGTTGTGACCAGTTCATGTCCGGTAAAGATGAACAAAAAGAGAATTTCAGAGTTTTAGAAAAGAAAATGAGGGATATATGCTTCGAAAATCTGTAGCAAATTCTCCACAGCAAGTAGAAAACCCTGAAATAACGCTAGGTGGGAACCTTGCATAAGCTCCAAATCTCGCAAAGTCTCGTCCCCCAAATGAGATGTTACGTTAACTGAGGCTTACGAGCTGAACATTGTTCAACGGAAACACCAGCAAAATTGCAATTGTTGTTTGTCGAAACTCAGAAATATCTTATATATTTTGCAAAGTATCCAAATGTAGGCGTTTCCATTAGCAAAAATTTTTATCACGATATTTAGTTTTTGCGTAATTCTAGGTGAAATGGAAAAACACCTTGAGACAATCCATCCAGCATCCCAGTGGGATGTACCAAGAACACATCACCATGGAGACATCCATAAAACATCCAGACCAGACACCACAAACCACCTAATCTGGACCCTCTTATTTGTTAAAACAACGTGAAAAGGGTTCATACGAAACCATATCAATTTCACATATTACAATGAAAATGTTCCAAAACCACATAGGGTGACGTGAAGCATGTGGTTTTTCTGTAATTCTCCCCGTGCGTTGACTGCAGGAGGCGGGGTCAAAGGTTTCAGCCCCAGTAGGGAGGCTAGTACTTCTCAGAGCCGTTTGAGTGGGGCTTTCGTATCTGAACATTTCAGGTTGCCTGAGCAGTCCGGCCGTCTTTCATCGCCTTGATTCCATAATTAGTCTGATGCCACAAAACCCATATATAGAAGTGTGAAGAGTGCAATCATGTGAAGTGGAGAACCTTTAGACACACCAACTCGTTTAGAAGCTGCAGCCTTTTTTTTTTTTTTTTTTTAATGTCTCCTTTTGAGCTTGTTCCAGTCAAATAAAATATTCAGGCTTCATCCCTGCGAGCAGAAGACAGAAGACACTCCGGATGGAATTTTTCTGAATGCACATCAGCCGTTCTGTATTTCTCTCTGTATCACCGTTTCTCACACATATGCATCTACGCGCACTCGACACCCCCGCTCCATCGCTACCAACATACAGTGTTTGCTTCTGCGCTCTGTGTGCTACAGATAATCTTTATGAGGCAGAGACCCCATTGAGAGTATTTATAACCCAATCAGATGGGTATTCATCCCTTTCTTCTCTTCCTTCTGTTTCAGCTCTGGCTTCAGCATGAATGTTAAAGCTTCTAAATCAAAATACGCCTCACCACGAGACCCACATTAAACACCTAAAACAAGCGTGTGTGTGTGTGTGTACGCTGCATATGGCGCTGCAGCAGGTGGTAAGCCTCTGTAGGAAATTTAATTAAAATATTATAACTTATATCAAAACCAACTTAAGTTTGTTAGCTGCGGGCGAACATTTGTCCATGCATGAAAGGTGAAAAAGCCAACGTGTGTGCGTGCGTGCGTGCACGTGCCCTTTCCGAGCTCTTTCAGCCGATAATCCCAGTTGTCAAGTGGAGATGTGGAGCTCCAGATGGCGTACTTTGAGGTGGAATCTTGTTAGTTGCATGTCATTTCCCGGAGAACTGCACTGCAGTGCAGCTATTTATTTTGTCAGCGCTGGGTGACTGGAACAAGGGAGTGTGTGTGTGTGTGTGTGTGTGTGTCTGATCAGAGATGTAAGAATCACACCTTCGCTGAAATCTTGCCAGAAATGACAAGTCATTTCTCTAAGCTGCTGCAGATCTTAGAAGTGGAAATAAACGCACAAGGACAGCAGGGTATGAATTTTCTCAGATTGCATTTATGTGTTCATGAAAATTGCCTGGTGGCACAGGCTTGTGTGGGTGGCTGGATCTCAAGGATATAAGTACATACAGTATATCGGTGTTAAATTGAGAAACCTCAGCAGTGTTAATTGGAAAGAGAAGGACTGGGGGAGGGGAGTATGGTATGAGGAAAGGAAAATGGAGCACACACCCCAGAGATGAACATTTGGAGTATAATGAAATAAAAATTAGTCATTGCACTCGAGGCTACAATATTTTATTAAACTGCTTTTCTAAACTGTAGCAACTGTAAACCAGATACCGGATTTTACAAATAAAACATTTTCTCAAGTCTCAAACTTAATGGAGAAAGTTTGGTCATAAAAACAAGTGAAAACTCTACAAGAGCTCCTTTATCCATCACGAGTTGACAGCTCTTTTTACTGCAGATGGTGATCTGAGCAGGTCTACTCGCTCAGATACCCGCAAAGGGAGTCAAGTTGCTCATTCTGCAGATTGAGGCACTAAGAAAAGACAAACATGTGGTATCATTAAAAAAAACACACACACATTACTGGACTCTTTAGAGCAACAAGTTGGGAAGGGTTCTGATTGGACAGAGGGTGCACATGACGTAAACTGGAAATAAAGTTCGCTCCCTGCTTCTCGTCTTTTCAATCAATCAATCAATCTTTATTTCAGACTTAAAAAGTCCATAAAAATACATAAAAAAGACAAACCAGGACAAAACCTTTCACTGCTCTGCTCAGGTATTACAAGAGCATAAATAATCTCACTTTGTGACTCCATGAGTCTCATGAAAAACTTGGATACAAAATTTCTTATGACAGCATTTAATGTAGTCACGTTGTTCTGCACAAACAGACTAGCACTTGTCCAACGAGGGACCTTCAGCAGGAGCCGGACAGCATCGTTGTATGCAACTTGCAGCTTCCTGAATTTGGACTTTGTGCAACTGCACCACAGGGGGGCAGTTTTCAGTCATAACTTGCAAAAACTACATAATAAGTACCAGTTTCGCCGCTATTTTTATTATAAATGTGAAGTAGCAGCTCAACACCAGCATACTACTTCACTTTTTGCAGCAACTGAGGAGGAGAAGAAAGATAGACTACCGAACACGGGAGGCAAAACAACGCGCGTCATCGGGACAGGACAAGGTAACGAGCATGCTCAGAACGACCGGAATTAACTCAGAGCGGAACGGAGGTTTACATGACAGAGGAACTAAATAGATCGGAATTAAAATGCAAATAAATCAGCCACTTACATCGGAATTAAGTGTAATTCTGAACAGAAATTTGCGTTAGGAATTAGGTGTTAACCTGGTCGTTTTTCAGTTTAAAGTGGAATTAACCTTTATTGTAAACGTAGCAAGTGTGACTGACTAGAGGGGAATAAAGCAGAGGAGTCAGATATTGCAGTGTATGTATGTCTTTATCTTGCTGTTTAGTAGGAGCTAAAGCTGAAGCTAATCAGCGACAGAACAAAACTAATATGACTTCCTGACGCTAAGTTTATGACTTTATTTAGAAGACCCACGGCAAATACTGTGATGTAATAGGGAAAAAAATTTTGTTGCATTTTTTAACACTATTAGTGCACAAAAACATGTATTTAGGGGCTAAAAAAAAAGCGGGGGGGGTGTGGTTTGCATGATATATTACTTTTAATACTTGATTTGATACTCAAAACTAATTTATGGTAACGTTTTTGGGTTAGTTTTTCTCCATCTGTCTCCATCTGATCCCACCATTTGGTCAATGAAAAGTTACATTTAGGGCCACTAGTGGACAAGTTACACAGTATCACTTTCTACGTGCTTACAGCATACAACACAATATAACAACAGTCACTAGGGTCGCAAAAACTGTTGAATCAGCCGCAGATGATTGTAAACTGAATCAATTACCTACTTACATCATAAAACCTCAATACTGCATGGGGGGCTGGGGCCCCCGGGTTTCGGGGCTGCCTCCTTCCGGGATGGGGGGGGCCTGGCCTGGACCTGAGGGGCCTTGGTCGCCTGGGGCATGCCCTCGGGTTGCGCTGCTATGGTACCTGGCGGGTTCCCTGGGGATTGTGATGTGTCCGTAGAGGGATGGGGCTTGGTGCGGGTTGGTAGAGGGAGGGGGTGGGGGATGGTTGGGAATGGGTGGGGTAGGAATAGGGTCCATGGCGGAGGGGATCCTCCCTCTGGCTCTGTCTCCTCCCGTCGGCGGCAGTCTTGGCGTTGCTGGTGGCACCGGGCCCCGGACCTGGATGGATGTCTGGGTGGGAACCGGGGACTCTCCGGCCCCTGGAGTGCTGGCGCTGGGCCGCCGGGGATGGGGGGACAACCGGGGTGCTGCCTCCTGCAGCACCTGGCGGGCCGGGACTTGCCCTTCTGCCCTGGGGCTGTCCCGGTGAGGTGGGGGCACCTACTGCGGCCAGCTGAGGAGTTGGTCGCCCAGGGGAGGAGTCCTTCTCCCCTGGTTGTGCCCCTCCCCCATGCCCCCCTCCTCTTCCGCCACCTGACATCATACATACAGCATATAGGGCACGGTGGGCGGGTGAAGTCGGTGGTCCCGGGAACCCTAAGGGGCATTTTCCGATGGACCCCGGCGACCACCTGCCCCACTAAATTTTAATTGCAACATAGACACCAATATACATTTAGGGTTTCGAGGGGACAGGCGCCTTGGCCATGGGGGGTGGACAGGAGCTACAGCGGTGGCCCTTGCCCATCCCCTCCCATTGGGGTCTTTCTCCCCTCGATTTTACTCACAACTTGGAAAGTATTACATTTACACAATCAGCACACACACTTAACACACACACAGACACTCACATAAACAAGGGAATGCTGAGGAGGGTGGGTCTGGCTGTCTGGTAGCAGCTGGTCCCACCCCCACCACGGCCACCCCTTTTTTTTACTTGCACTGAGGGGGGATAGGAAGCAGCAGGAGGGTTGTGGGGAGGGGATGTTGGGGGGATGGTCTACGGACGTGTCCCTGTCCTTGGGGATCCCGCCCCTGGTATCGTGGTGGCGCCGGCCCGCGATGGTTTTGCTCTGGGCGGGCGGGGCCCGCTGGGACTTGGCCGGGGCTCTGCCGGGGGGAACGGGTGGTCCTGGAGCCTGTGGGCTGCCGGCTCTCTGTGCAGCCCGCGCTTCAGCGCCCGGCACCCGCCGGGCCAGCTTGCTGTCGCCCTGTGCTACCCGGTGCCCCTGCCTTGTCGCGCCGGGTGGCGCCTGCCTGGGGGCTTCCACTGCTCTGGGCTCGGGGGACGGAGGCTCTCTCTGCTTTGCCTGCCCGGACTCTGTGCACGGTGGGCTTGCCGGGCCCTTGGGGCCTTGGCTTCCTCCCCTACACCTCGGGTCATGGTCGTGCTCCCCCACAAGCACTCAGCTGATCTTTGATTGCATGATCACAGGTCGAACACTCACACGTGCACGCCCACAAAGCGCTCATCTTCCCATCTGCTTCCTACTAAATGTTGCTGATGACTCTCTGTAGGTATGTTTAATAACGGTTGGTATTGTAATTTTTATTTTATTAATTCTTTTACTTTTTTTACTTTTCTTTTTCTTTTTTTTTTTGTCTGTTTTTGAATATTGTCACTATCCTACTTATGTCTTGTTGTATTTTTTCAGTAATTTATATTGTTTTGCAAAAACTAACTTTAGCAGCTTAGACACGCCTTTCTTTTCTGTCTCTCTTTTTCCTCCTTTCATTTCCTCTTTTTTCCTCTTTCCCTGCCAGGTCCAGCTCGGTCATATCAAGACTGACGATGATTGCAAAATGATAAAAGGAAAAAAATAAAAAATTAAAAAATAAATAAATAAAATTATAATGAAAATATTCAGATTATCAAGGGCAGCTATATACATGAGATGTCTCCCTTGACAGAACAAATCTGTCTGTAAAAATACGGCACGCAGATTGCTGTTCTGTATGCTGAGATGCTGGACAGGACAGGTTAAAAAAAAAAACAAAACAAAAAAACCTCAATACTCAATACAAAGCCAACAGTTTTATGCAGAGCTTGTTGGAGATCTATTTAAGTTTCATCAGGTGTGTTAAAGATCTAATACCTGCTGGATAGTCGGTTAAATATCTATATGTGCTCCTTTGACTCACACCCTTAGTGATCGTCAGAACCTGAAGGATCTCCTGCTGAATGACAGTGGTTCATGATGTTGATCTTTACTAATATTAATATAATAAAATGTTATAGTGGTACTCAGTGGTTAACTAATGCGTGGTGGAATTATGCGTATAGAGTAGTTTTAATATGTTACTCATTTATTAAGTTATATTAAGATATATATTCTGCATAGTTAGAGTAGTTCAGTAAGCTTGCTTTAGTAGATTCATGCATAAAACTAAGTGTTCTGCTCAAGGCCTGTTTCAGCTTTGACTGTTGTTATCTCCAAGCTAGCAGTTGTTTTGACTAGTGCTGCCTGCAAGGGTTGTTTGTGTATGCTTAAAGAACACTGTAGCACTCTGAGCAGGGGGAGAGCTCTCGAGACCTCTCGCCCGCAACATCTGTACATGCCCAATAAATTGAACAGAAAACAGTTGATTTATAGATTTATTTCTCATCGGATAAATTCCACGACAGATAGCAATAAAATAAACCAGTTAACCAACAGACACATGCATCATGTTTAGTACCCCCTTTTCTTATAAAAAGTTTGTGCAGCATTCTGATGTATATGACTTCCATTATTTCTAGGTAATGAACTGGAAAAATTCAATAATTAAGACCTTTTCCCAACAGATATTTTCATAATGATTTAATCTGACCCCAGTGCACCAGCAGTAGGTGTTAGAACTACATCCTTATTCATCTCTCATTTTAACATTAAGTTGGAGTATCCATTGATTTAACTTTGACTGGTTTAATTAGATGTTTATATTTTAAATGATGGTAGACATTTATTACAGTTTTTCTGGTGCGTTCAATTTTTAAGATAAAAGTTAAGATAAAATTATGACAGTGGCAACTTTGCAATCCTAAAACAACAAAAACAAATCCATGGATCTTAATGTCCTGATTGGTCACTGGGAAAAGGCTAAATTATTTTTTCAAGTGTTTATTTTTCTGAGGTCCATAAAAGCCAAATGATTGGAAATAACTCAAATTACTAAAAACAATTCATCAATGTTTACAATAAATCCTAACGTGCTGAAAGTCCAGATGCTACTTGCCTTTGTTCAAGAACAGAGAACCTGCTATTCTTCAACTAATTTTCTTATCCTTTACATTTGCGATGGACTGGTGAGCTGTCCAGTGTGTACCCTGCCTGTCGCCCAAAGACTGCTGGGACAGGCTCCAGCTTCCCTGCAACCCTGAACTGGATTAAGTGGTTAGGAAAATGAATGAATGAATGCATTTTTTGTCTCTTCTGTTTTGGAATCCACACTTAACTATCTTCAGGAAATATGTGAATTCTACATCTCTTTAATTCCAAATAAAAGTTAAATATAATTTAAACTGATGAAAAATCACCATGTAAACACCTGATTCTGAACAAAATAGTCATTTCAGAATTAAACTTTACTCCAAAGTAAGTAGGTTGTTTATTCTCATTTTAAATCTGAACTGAACCTCATGTAAATCTTTATTCCGCCCAAAGATAATTCTGATCATTCTGCGCTCGTTACCTTGTCCTGTCCCGACGGTGAACATATTCCTCACATAGTTTTCCCTCACATCTTCATAGTAGTTTGCTCGTGTCGAGGTGGTGCTTAAGAAATTATAATCAAAATGGCGGCAAAACTGGTACTTATGTAGTTTTCCATGTTACGATTGAATGGACGACAATCAGGAAGTGAACTTTATTTCCCGACATCCAGCCCCTGTCCAATCAGAACCCTTCCCAACCTGCCGATCTAAAGTGGAATTAAGGACATGTCTCTCATAGACGTCCATTCAGAATTATTATTTCCATGTAAACTCATAGGAGAATGGTGTTAATTTGGAATTATTTAACTTTATTGGAATTATTTAATTATTTATTTATAAAAATAAATAAATAAATAAAAAACAGTGTAACCATAGCTATTGTAAGATCGTCTTTTGCTGGCTGGAGAGAGCTAACAGGTCCGGTTGGATGCAAGATGGATGCCAAATTAGCCCTCGATAGGGGGCGTGTGGCATGAAGATGGCAAAAGTTCTGTAGTGTGTCTTTAAAGCCTGATGAGGTATTCCAACAATACCTAAGCAGCTACCACACATATCACTTAACATCCTATTCACGGCCCTTTTAAGCTCTATTTACGTACATAAATACAAACGTCATTGCGCTCATACTTTCATGCAGACCTTAAGTTGTTCGGTTGTTAGCTAATATACTCTCTAGAGCAGGGGTACCCAAGTCCGGTCCTCGAGGTCTACCATCCTGCTGTTTTTAGGTGCAACCCTTCTCCAACACACCTGAATCAAATAAGTGGCTCGTTAGCAGGCCTCTGCAGAGCTGAATGACTTGCAGAAGAGGAACTCAGCTATTTGACAGGGGTTGCATCTAAAGGTTGTAGGATGGTAGATCTCCAGGACTGGACTTGGGCACCCCTGCTCTAGAGGGATGGACAGAGTTCAAAGTTCACGTCCAAGTCCTGTTGTCATTTTCAGACGTAAAGTATGAAAACATTTGAAAAAAAAATCAAGACAAACGTCTTTACACACCTAATTCGACTTTTTCATCCGAATAATTCGTAGAGCAGTAGATCATTTTTTAATTGACTCACGTCAACTTTTATTTTTAAACTTAGGTTGAATTTTCTTCATATTTGCATCTGACAGACACACAATCGACCAATCAGAGAAGGCGTGTTGACCGCATCACCAGGGTCGGTTGCGAGCTACGCAAGTCTCACTTTGTCGCTGCGACTTTATTCTAACTTTTTATCACCACAGTTAAGTGTCTTGTTGTCTTACTTTTTAGTGCTTCTTCAAGCTGGCAGTCAGCAGCTGAAGTAGATCTTCAGCTTGTCCCAAAGTCAGTCCTGAAGCAGCCGTGGTTTGTTTTTTTATATTAAAAATTGACAAAAACGCTGCTGTTTCACCTCCAAAATATTCACATTTTCATGTTTATTTGCATCAAACACACCATATAAAGACCTAAAGAGACATAAGAGTTAGCATCATTAAAGACATCCCAACTTCTTTGTTCCTATTGCAGGTTGCACGTCAGCCATACTGGTCAACACTGCCCCCAGTTTGCTCTGTCAGGGTAAACGTCCACAAGAGCATCAAAAACTGACCAAAAAGGAGGCCGAAGGTAGGCATCAATTACCTTTACAATAAGCATAAAAAGGCTTTCAGTGTATTAGAGAAAACATTTGTTATGAAGAACTAAACTGAATAGAAAGACACTATTCTGCCTAAATAGTTTCTCTATTTGTACTTCTTCATATTAGACAAAAACAGTTCTGGTCCACACATTTACAACATAATCATGATAAAATATAATGCCTAGAATATACCTTGAGGTGTCAATTTGTTTCTGTGTTTGGAGATTATATTAACATTCAGCTCAGGGAGAAATTCTAACTTTGTGTGAACAAAAATGAAAACTTAACTCCAGACAGTTCAGTCTAATTGAAATTGGTCTTATGCGAGTGTTTCAGGCTGAGTTTTCCAGAGTGACAAGAGGTTAAATTACACCTGTGGCTATTCCCACTGTTCAACCAGGTAATTTCAACTATTCTCAGTTGAATAGAGGCGAAAAATCTGCCTCAGCCAAATTTGGACGAGCATTAGAAACTGAACTTGCTCTCATTTACAAAAAGCCATGATAATGAGTACAGAGGTCCAGGAGTGACAGAAACCTGCCACAGGCCGAGTACATAGCTGCATCATGGGGAACAGTTGCTCGGCAAACACCCATGACACCAGGAAAAGGCAAATGTGATTTAGAGAGAAGGGCGGGTTTTACACTGCTATGCTTCAAGGTTGACCACCTTGGGGTCATCAGCAGCAGCTAATGACCCCATTATTACATGTTAATAGGACTCAATTCCAGCTTCTTTTTCACCATAAATGACAAAATGTTCTCTCACTCTTGCCTGGGATGCAGAGCCATCGTTCCCTTTTTAAAACCCGACTCCAGCGCTGTTGACACACCTCGTCAACACCCCGCTGTAACCTCGCTACATCAATCAAAAGCTTTAGCTTCTGCACAAACAGGCCTCGCATCCATCACGCGCCCATATGTGAGTTTCACATAATGTGGATCCTGCATATGTATTTGCTGCTTGGCTGACTCTGAGACGCACCTGGTGTTGTATTCTGATGCTAAATCTTTCAAATTACATGACAAATACTGTTTATTCCCTATGCTGTAATTTCCAACCCGTCTTTCAGAGAAACACTGGGAAAAAACTGGTTGGAAGCGAGCTGATGAGGGACAGAGCGTGCTATAAATCCTGTAATTAAAATTGAATGAGAAGACGGCATGCAGGAAAACAACACAGGCTGAAATTGATTATACTGTACTTGACAAACAGCAATCTATTAAAATCTGCAGTGGTGACTGCAGGAATAAACGATGAAAATGAAAAATTAAACAGCGAGGAATCCCTTTTTACCTACTTTATATTCAAAAGCAGATGAGCGATTACTCGAAGGAGATTGTTTGAATGTTGAATATTTCAATACTCATTGCATTTCTGATGGTGGCCCACAAGATGGGAGATGAAAGAGATGACATATGGCAAAGGTCAAAACTTTCTGCTGGGACCAGCAACACTGTTTTGATTCCAGTCCCAGTCCATGCAAAAATTCAATGAATACTTGCAAATTAGACTTTCATGGTGTAAAAATATCTCTGCAAGGGGTTCATAACACACTTTTTATTCCAATTTTTGTGTCCAATATTCTGTCCTCACTCAGAACAAACATTAAAGAACTTTTGTTGTTTTAGGACCTCTAAATGCAGCTTTTGATCTGCTGTGTTCATTCTGTGGTACATATGGATACTTTACTACCAAGAAACTAAAACAAGTGAAACATTTTAGGCAGAAAGTTACATGTGAGAAAGTATAACTAGAATGAATTGTTCCTTTTTTAGGATACATCTCCAGTTCAGGGTGGCTGGATAGCTGGAGTCACAGGGTGGTGAAGAGACGTAAAAAACATTTATTTTCACACTCACTCCCAGGGAGGCCTTAAGGTCCAATTAATCAGTGGTTCCCAGTGGGGGGCACAGCAAGGCTTAACACTTTTTTTTTTTAGCACAAATTTGTGAAAGTAACAACGGGAAATGATAAATCAACAAGAGAGACTTTCAGTCCTTAAAAAAGATGAAATATGATTGAGCATACCTGCCCTTGTGATTGACCAGGTAATGGTCATAATCAATGGTGGGTGATGAAGGGACCAGAGTCTGTTGTGTGGATCCAAATATCATCTAACATGATGAAGTATGAAGGCAAACAAGTTACACCCCCACTTGGTGGCTTTTCATCCTAAATACACAGCAAAACCTTTTGGTTACTTTAGATATAATCTAACCAACTATCATATATAGCGGACTTGTTTTAGTAAAGCAGCATCTGTTACGTTGAAAACTCTGCTAACCTGCAGAGATTCCTGGTTTAAAACCATAGACTGTATATAAAGAGATGGGCGGAGCCTCCGTGACGTCACCCGTAGGTTTCTGGAGAGCTGAATTGAAGCTCGGTGGGCGGTTTCTACCATCGCCATCTTGGCAGCGTCATGCGTGTCATCTCGCCCGGAAAATACAAATATGGGCAAAGAGGTGGAGCTGAGAGGGGGGCTGTGAGCGTCATGGTGGATGATTGACGTCGAGCTAACGCCGAGCTTTCTGTAGCTAAGAGCTAACTGAACTAACCTGGAGATAACAGGAGATAACCAGCTAACGGAGGTAAGCGGCCTAAAGCTAGGTCACATTGCTAACCATCTTAAAACCGCGGTTCTACGTTCTTCTGACATGAAGCGGGAGATTGGTACCTGTCAATCAAAAGGACACACCCCTAAATATGCCGAACTTCGAGATTAAATTACTTTTAAATGGGCGATTTAGAAAACAATTCACTCCCCCAACAGTTGTCATGAAGGTAAACCTGACCTATTAAATTGAAAATGGATTTTTGAACCAGGCTGTAAACATGTTTATTTCTGCCGTGAAGTTGGTCTTTTTAACATGGGAGTCCATGGGGATTCACTCTGTTTTGCAGCCCCTAGTGGATTAAGGGAGAACTGCAGTTTTATGCACTTCCGCATAGGCTTCACTTTTAACCGCCGGAGGTTGCCGCTTGTTTAAAACGTTTCACACTAAAGCAGAAAAATGGATAATAATTAGGGGCAGGATTTTAACGTGATTAATTAATTACTGCAACATTGATGTAACCCACATAGTGCTGCGAGTATGTGTCGCTATAGTGCCGGATTGTCCTTGAACGCACCATTTGTTCACGTGACACTTTACGCATGCACACACGGTGACGCCTGAGCCTGTTCAGCCAATCCGAGTTGCGGCAATTCTTCTTACATGCTGCTGGCGTCCTTCCCAGTAGGTGTGTGAGAGACGTCAGAGGAGGCTGCAACAGGTTGGTCCTGAACAAACTCAAACGCCATCAGGTGTTTCTTGTAACTTAGGACAGTCGTCATATATTTTAGACACGTCTACGCTCGCCGTGGGCGCTGTGAACGTTATTGCGGGCGCACATTACCTTGGATTGGTGAGTCTGCCCCAAGTAATGTGTTTAGTTAGCGGTAGCATGTTTGTGGCTGTGCCTACATTGGTGCATCCACTGCTAATGCTAACACTGTCAGTTGAATGGTTTGATTTTTTGTTTTATGAATTCAGCAACATACTGTAACTGCATAGAGTGTTGCATTGATATGTTTTCTATTCTTGTATGTGTTGCTTAAGTAACCTGAACAGATTTTGAAGTGATTTGAACTGTGTGCACCAAGTTAATGGAATTAGTGAAAATAACCAAGGGTTCATGAATCCTGATGATTAGTTTTGACTGATGATTGGCTTGGCTGTTTTGATGCAGGCCAGGTGTGCCCTGTGGGGTACAAGGAATTGGATGGTGAGCTAGAACAAGAGCCTGAACTGCTACCCGGATTGTCTCCCTTACAGTCTGGTAGGAGATTGTTGCAGCCAGCTGCTCCCACCGTTGTCCACTCAAACACACCATGCGCATTTGGACATTCAGCATCAATGGACTCAATAAGAACTGATATATATATATTTCTACATATGGACAATTCTCATCTCTTTGAACCGCAAACCTTGACTTGGATAACTGGGAGCGAAGACAGCGAAACTGGCTGGATTGAATGAAATCTTATTCTGTTGCAACCTTTTGAATAATCTGAACAGTTGTAAATATTGTACATTGTGCCATGTCACCGTTAATAATAAGCCACCTGTTATCCAAACTTATAACATTTGTCGCCGTTTACTGTATCCCCACCTCCTAGAGCAGTTACCTAGACTTCTGATTTAATTGCCCAGATAAATAGTCTACACTCTTACATTTAAGGTTGGCTACATTAACTAATTATTATAACATATCTAATCCCGGAACTTTTGTCAGAGGTTTCCTGGTGCGCCAATTTCACTGTTGCACTATACACTACTTCCGCTTGTAACTTAGCTGCATTGGTGCTATATTTAGAGCTGTTTCAGACCCTTCAGTGAGTTTACCTAAATGCAAAAGGAGCATCAACAAGTCTAGTGTCTTTTTCTGGTGGTTTCTGGTACTTCTGCTGAGTCACACTAAAAGAATGTGCAGTTTTCTCTTCTATCTTTTTCTCTTATATCAGACTGAAGTAGAGGCCGATTAATTTGCCAGGGTTGACTGTCAGATGTTACCACTCGGCTGGTACGCAGGCAATCAAATGCGACAGCGTCAAAACTGCTAAATATTTCAGGAGCAACACAACGAAACTTAATAGGTAAAATTACAATCACAAGCACACTCTTTGGGTGATCTAGTGCTGGAAAGAATGATACTAAACAAGACATGGTAATTTGCTTAAAAGATATAAGGTGGAAAGAAAAGTAGTTATGAGAGGTAGACTATACCGTAGAACCTCGAGAGTCGATGCATTCCTGCGGTTTCTTACAGAGCAGTTCTGCGGCAATCTAAGATTGGCCACATGGTTGCTGGATTTATTTCACAACACCAGCTTGAATAAAAAAAAAGTACAAATACTCTCCAAATTTGTTTCATTTTGTTGACAGAAACTGTTGCTTCAGCTAGCCAAGCTACTGACAGCTTAAATACCACCTTCACACTCTCAGCACAAAGTGACGACTGAGGAAAGGGTGAAAGTGTGTCAGTGTACCCACAAAATTTGTCAAAGACTTGGACAATTTCTCGACAACAAAAAAAACCAAACATTTCTAGTAGGTTAGTTATTAATTGTCAGGGAAGGTACATTGTCATTTAATGACATATTGAGGCACTGCAGTCATAGCCATCAGTGTCACAATCTGGACTGAATCACAGATCTGTAGGCGCCGTAGTGTGATAAATATGACCCTTTTTACCTTTAATGGTTTAAGAAACACTTATTTGTATGGGTTTGGTGGATCCCAGTAAAAAATTACGATAGTGTGACGATGAAACCATCGTCCAGTAAAAAAATAAAATGAGACAAAGAGTTTCACACAACCTTTATCCATTCTCACTTTCTCTGCTAAAATGTTAATCAGTTTGCAGTCAGGTTGTCCATCATCTGCAACGGATTCAAAACTCTGCAACATGACATTACTGTGCTTGTCTCCCTGCACTGGATCCCACTGGGCCTTGTTCCATTACCGTGTTCATTTTATGGAGCTCCTTGCCCATTAAACCCAGTCACAGTGGGTACGGTTACATGGTGTTTTTTCCATCCGGAATTGGCGTATTCTCCTACGAGTTGACATTAAAATAATTCCTAATGAAGGTTTACATGAAACACGTCCTTACTTAATTCCTCTTCAGTGCAGCGGGTTGGGAAGGGTTCTGATTGGACAGAGGGTGCACGTGACGTATGACGTATACCGGAAATAAATAAAAGTGGCTCCCTGCTTCTCGTCTTTTCAGTCGTAACTTGTAAAAACTACATAAAAAGAACCAGTTTCGCTGCTATTTGTATTACAAATTTGAAGTAGCAGCTCAACACGAGCATACTACGTCACTTTTTGCAGCAACTGAGAAGAAGAAGAAAGATAGACCACCGAAGACAAGAAGAAAAACAACGCGCGTCATCAGGACAGGACAAAGTAACGAGCATGCTCAGAACGACCGGAATTAACTTAGAGCGGAATGAAGGTTTACATGACAGAGGAATTAAATAGTTCAGGATTATAATGTGAATAAACCAGACACTTACATCGGTATTAAGTTTCATTCCAAATAAAAATTAGCATTAGGAATAAAATGTTTACATGGTCATTTTTCATCAGTTTAAAGCGGAATTAACTTTTGT
The DNA here is from genome assembly GCF_933228915.1 of Telmatherina bonti. Lineage (NCBI taxonomy): Eukaryota > Metazoa > Chordata > Actinopteri > Atheriniformes > Telmatherinidae > Telmatherina > Telmatherina bonti. The sequence continues at coordinate 23,747,076 of NC_136633.1, read as the reverse complement.
TCGGAATTAAACAGGAATTAAAACTCCTATGCAAACACACGGAGTGAGACCCAATGCCAGTTCCTCTCCTTGCACCCCTTCCCTCATGTCTTTGTTTTGTGGTACCATTTGGAGATCAAAATGACAAGTTAACTTGATCTCTCCAGGATCTGTCCAGGAGATTTCCTTTCCTTGCGGTCTTAAAACATCCACTTGACACAATTCACCTTCTTGTAAAGTCTTGGTAACATAAAGCAAATTGGTAAACTAAACAAACTAAGCCTGTCTAATTTGTGAGCATAATAATCAATCCTTTTAGTAGTTTGTGCATACATCACTAGAAAATTCTTTAGAGTGCATTCACATCAGGATAGTCCGCTAGACTTGGTCCGATTGGTGACTCTGCTCAGTTGTAAGGGGTGTATTCATTCAGACCGAGATCGTGTTCACCCTGCATTATGGTCAAATGCACCAAACCTTTACAATATATCCCCATTCCTACCAAAGGTGGCGCTGCACTAGTATTTAGCAAAAGAGGACAAGACCCGCATGAAGAAGAAAACTGTTTCCTCCTCTTGCGAGTTAAACAGAGCACAAAACTATTGCTGTTTTTCTTTTTCTTTCATGTAAGTATCCTGCAGAAATAATCTGCAACAATGACCGCAGTATGACCAACAGACGAGGCAGAGGACTCTTAATGCCATCGCTATGTATGTACCCACAATGCAATGCTATGTCAAATGCCAGAAGGGACTTTTTGTAGTCTGCTTGCTGTATTTGTTCCGCTTGAAACGGAACAAATACTGCGTTTGTTGGCGGACCAAATTGACTTCTGTGGTCCGAATCAGAATTTGTTTGGCGCATTCCCATTTCCTTAAATGAAGCAGACTTTCCGAGCAAATGGACTAAGATTCAGATCATACAGGCTGAATGTGTCCTTAACTACCTAAGGTGGCCACAGGGTTTTATTTGCATTGGGTATTTTCTAAATTCAGACAAAATGGCTTACATAGAGGCAGATTTGAAAAAGCTGAAAAAAAATAATTGCGATTGCCAAATGTTAATTAAACATGCCCAAAAAGCCTCTTAAACAAATCTAATCACAATGTTGTGAGGAAAACGAGCCCACCTTGCCACCAAATAAAAGATGCCTTGAAGTGAGAAGACAAATCTCACTTTGGCAGTCTTCAAGAGGATTTTAAAGATGACTGATGACCATTTCCATGCAGTGGCCAATTTCTACAAATATCCACCTTTTTCTGCAAAGATGACCTGGTCTTTGGAACTTTCAAGACTTTTGATTGAGCTGTCACACACGTCTCGGTGGGGGATGTCAGACCTACCGCTCTCTTCCTAAAATAACCTTGGCTTTCTCTGAAAACAGACCAAGTATCAGTTTCTACTCCTTTCATGTGGACTATGGAAAATGTTTTTTCTGTTTGTGCAATGTCTGGTACAAAATGGCAAAATTTTGCCAAAATCAACTAACTTAACCCGATACACAGGGACTGACTAGCCATCTGGCATACCAGACATTTTTCATGGTGGAAACATGTTTCTGGAAAAGCAGTGTATTTCTTGGTCTTGCTGTTTCAAACTGCAGTTTCTTCATGAGAAACTGATTAAATTTATTCCTTGTTTATGTGGCTTCTAATTCTCCAGGTAAAGACAACTCTATGGAGATTTCAATAGACACCCAAGCTTTCTGAACTTCTTGGGTAGTTACAAACATGTGCAAATGATGTATTCATTATCTATGAAAACCTTCTATTGGGCCATCAACCATCAGTGGGAGTCAGATTGGCTACAGCTAAAGAAAAAGAACCAGCAAATTTTTTTTTTCTTTTTTTTTTTTTTTTTTTTAAATACAGCTAGTATCAGGATATATGGCGAAAGCTAGATCTGCAGCTAGTTATCTGGCTAGATTTGGCAGAATTTCCTCTGTATTTGACTTGTTTCTACTCCCAATACAGAGTGGGTTGCCATGATTTGCAGCTGAAGGGAAGTTTTTGGAATTAGGGGCCTTGGAATCTGGTCCCAAGTCTGTCTCTCTAACCACCAGGTTACAACTTCCCAACTCCTATCATTTTTAATATACTATTATTGGGGTGTTTCTGTGAGAAATTGTCCTATTTACTGTGTCATTCAAATATTTCAACACGACTGCATCTATCAATCTTCTCACACCCGATAAATGAATATTTGAACATGAAAGTTCACTTGAAAAGTTAACAAATAAGAGTGGCTGTTATGAGGCAACTTTTTTTCCCCATTTTGCAATAAACATTTAAAACTGAAGAAAAAAACAATTTTTGGTCAAAAAATGTGATTTTGAAATTGTAAAGCAACAAAAAAAAAAAGGAACCTGATTTTTCTCCTAGCCTAACAGCTATCAGTGTGTAACCGCCTCTTGCCTAGTAGCTGCTGTAAAATATGCAAATATAGAAAATGGACCTTAGCTGATGTTGCCAACTTTGTGTATTTGCGTAAGGATGCATAAAAGGTCTGATGCTAGCTGTATTTTTGTCCCTAGTACTTTCAGAAATAAGATGGCAAAAAAGGCAAAACAGGAAGCTGGGAAGGGTCTCATCTTTCATGCTACATTACAAATCAGTTCTCCTTTATTTTTACATTTATATTATCTGATATTCTACAGTGGAACCTTTAAGTGTATTTTCTGTAGATGAGCATATACTAGGATTTTAGACATTCTTTATATTTAAAACAAAAAGCTAAATGTTTAAGCAACTCAATTCCTAACATTCTGTATTTATGTGGGACTCCCACTTCAAACTGCTCACCTTTACCTGACCTGCCCAAAGCTTTGGCAAACAAAGAACAGGTTTCCATCAGAGTCCTCAATTCATAATTCATTCAGTCCAAATTCCAGTAGCCACTTGCCCGTTTCAACAATGCTGAGGCTAAACACCGCCGCAGACTGTGATCCAGTCTGGTTTGAAGGGCTTTATGATGCCCTGGTTTTATGGCATCCAACTTTACTGTCTGAAAGAAATCTTATAAACAGCTTCCATGCAGAAGTTTCAGGATAATATTAACCTATTTTCATGTTCAAGTATGACAGGATGTAAGATGGAGAATGACCTAGATACACAGGTAAAGTTGTGTTTTCCCATCTAGCTTTGAAAATAGGCGTCTGAGGACTCCCTGATTGCTTCATTGACCATTTCCGATCACTGACTGCCGTTTTCTTTCCTGCCACATTTACAAATTGGAATTTGAGCCTTTTTACCAGTTTGTCAGAAACAAAAGCTCTGCAGATGCTTGAAGATCCAATATTTAAGAGATGCCCAGTGCAGATGAGTGGATTTAATAAATAAACTTAGACAAGCAAGATGTTGGTGATAAATGATGAATAAGGGTGTTCTGATGTAAGACCGGAATCATCGATTACCAGTTTTGTCTTTTAATTGTGCCTTACCTAAAGATTAATGGGACAACTTCAATTATCTTGCTTTTTCTGACCCTTTTGTATAAAGGAAATAGTTTACAGTGAAGTTTTTAGCTTGTTTGACACCCTGGGCAAATACCCCTCTTTACATCCTCCACCCTTGTCGCCCTAAAATATATCACAAAGTAGCTAACAAAACAATGTACACTGTAGAATGTACTATGTACTGATAGAAAGTAGCGCATAGAAATGTAGAGACTGTTTTGCCTACACGCTGTCTTATCAGGACTTAATACATAAGTAGTGATAACATTGTTAATGCTGCTACTTTTAGCAAGAGGCTAACATGAATTTGCATTGAGATATACCTTTGTCTTTTGTCCTTCTCTTCTTCTTTCCTTATTTTTCTGATCTAGGATTTCCATCCTTCACTCAACTCTAATGAAAAACCAGTTTGCTCTGATGCAATCCATATCAGTCTTCTGCTTCTACATAATGCATAAACCTGTTTTACATGTTGCAAATTTAATACCCAAACAGTCCAACTTCTATTGTTATCACTGTCAGCGAAATAAGACCAGCCTAGGTATATAAAACGTAAGATTGTATTAAAACAATTGGAAGCAGTTTGTGACTATTTGTGAATTGCATTGTGTCGTGCTGTCTCAGATTCCTACCTCTTGCCCCCTTTACTTATCCACATAGCAGACCTTGATGGTTTATCACAGCACAGATGCAATTTCTCAGACTAAAGAACTTCTAAATTATGTGGAAAAAAAGCTGTCCTTAAATGTTTCATTGGTCCATTTAATGTCCTGATTCACAAAGACCTGAAAACCTGAGCAGACTACAAAATCCATGTGAATCGACCTTAGAGCTACTTGCATCAGCCAGTTTAAATTAGCCTATGCAGAAAAATGTAAAAATGACATTTTCCAGAAGACTGAAATAACTGTTGAGCTCAGAGATGCAAAAGGAGACTCTTTGGGGTTGGCCAAAGGGTTATTAGGTCAACGGTGCATAACTACATTATTGGTTTGGAGAGGAGCTATGGAATCTGACCTACTCCGTAGCTGCATGAGGGACCACAGTCAGCTATGAGTCCAGGGGCATGCCCACCTGGGAGAAACATTTGAACATTGTAGATTAAATTGCATGAATCTGTTGCACTCGGAGCAAAATCTCAATACCAGGTCGGGGGCCAGCTGTAGCAGTCGTCTGTCAGAAAGTTGGGAGATCAATTCCAGGCTTCCCCTGACTACATGCCAAAATGCCCTTGGGTAAGACGATGAACCCCCAATTGCCCCCCCCCCACTGTGCCTATTGGGATATGTGTGAGTGTGTGTGCGTGAATGCGCCTTGTTATGTTAAGTGGTCAAACAGGAAAATCTCTCCGTTAAAATGTACATTTATTCACAATTTGCATTTATTTAGATTCTCCTCAGTTGTCGAATCATTTCGCTGAAATTTTTCATCAATAATCCAGACCAAATACAAAATTGCGGAGGCAAAATAACAAGTGGGCAGAAAATTTACTCACTCACACACATCACTCATTCAAAAGGACCTTTAACTAGAACACAACTTGTGAAGTGCACTGATTGCAAGCCTGATTAAAGATATTTTACTTTAATTAGCTTTTGAAATATTTTGACATTTAAATATAAACCAAGCATAATGTACTGTCCTAATAGTACATGAATGAAATAGATATAAATGAAAAAATAGTCTTTGCAGTGGTGGAAAACCTTTTGTCAGTGGCAACCATGGCCACAGCTTGGGGGGCATCCATGGTTCAGCTCCCTTAATGATTTGTTTGCTTCAATACTACATGACAATTTATTGGAAGATTGTAAAACTTAGTACTTTAAGTGATGATTTATTCTAACATATGTTACCATGTTAAGTTTTACCGTAAAACTGGTATGTCAGGTTTTATTTTGTAAACGTGAAATCTATTACACAATGTTTTATCTTTCACATTTATGATAAAATCTTTGTTTTAGTCTTAGAATGAGAAAATGGTGCATTGAGAGAGCAGGGAATCCAATTTTCAAATTCATTCATTCATTCATTCATTCATTTTCTGAACCGCTTATTCCAATTCAGGGTGGCGGGGAATCTGGAGCCTATCCCAGCTGGCTTTGGGCGACAGGCAGGGTACACCCTGGACAGCTCACCAGTCCATCGCAGGGCCACACAGAGAGACGAACAACCACTCTCGCTCACACTCATTCCTAGAGTAACCTTTCCTTTAGAGTAACCAATTAACCTAACGTGCATGTCTTTGGATGCACGTTAGAATTAGAATTTGAATTAGAATTTTCAAATTCTAATTAAAATTAACTTTGCAAAGATGTGGCGAGACTTGGCTTTCACAGCTTGATAAGGCTATAATAATGTTGGCACTCTTTAAATCAGACACCACTCTACTTTACAGCAGATTTATATCACTCGTGGTGTATATATGTAATTCTGATTTCAGTTTTCAGAACACAGGAAATCCGGCATAACCACTGGTACATGTCAACTAGCAGTGACATACACACAGTGCTTGCCATAGACTCGACAGAAAAGCTGGGCAGAGCCTCCATGACGTCACCAATAGGTTTCTAAAGAGCTGAATTGAAGCTCAGTGGGTGGTTCCCACCATCGCCATTTTGGCAGCATCATGTGTTATGTTGCTTCCGAAAAACACAAAAATAGAGCTGAAAAGGAGGCTGTGAGCATGGGGGTGGATGATTGACAACCTCTGAGGTTCCTGTAGCAAAGAGCTATCCTTGCTAATCTCATGAGAACTAAATTGGCCAATGATAGGCGGGCTAAAGCTAAGGTGCTCTGTAAGCCAGCGGTTGTGCTACACTCTGCCTTCCTGTACTGGAAATCGGATATCTGTAAATCAAAAGGTCATGCCCTTAATTATGCAGAATTTAAAGATGAAACGGCATCTAGTCAGATGACTTTAAAAAAAAAAAAAAATCACTCCCATTACAGTTATCATGAAGGTAAACCTATGTTTACCTTCGTAGGTACATTTACCTTACGCTATTAAACCTACGGTTTTTTTGTACCAGGCTGTGAACATGTTTATTTCTGCTGTGAAGTTGATCTTTTTAACATTGGAGTCTATGGGGATTCACTCTGTTTTGGAGCCCCGAGTGGATGAGGGTAGAACTGACATTTTTGTCAATTCCGTATCGGCTTCACTTTTAACTCCTGGAGGTTTCCGCTTTCCACATTTCTATTGTGTGCACAACAATGAATCCTTTACATCTATTTTAACTATTTAATATCTATTGTATCTTGCATTGCAGGAAAATGGTTTGATTCAATATTTACAGATTGAAACATACTCTGCACACTCAGTTTTCCAATCCTACAATAAAAACTGCTTTGAAATGTAATATGGTCCAATACGTTTTTCCTTTAGGTGGCAGATTCACGATTCCACATTAGAGTTACAGCTGTAAAGAGATATTCATATTAATACTTTTACATTTGTTATGGAGCTATGTTGGTGCAGTTTTCACCAAAAACAAATGATTAGACCAAGTTGTGTCTTTACTTTAACTCCAAATTCAAAAGACACCTTGTGGTTGCAAAGAGATAAAAATTTGGTCACTGATATGCAGTTTTCTTAGCCTAAAACACAGTGCTCAAAAGGTTGAAAAATCATAGCTGCTTCTTATTGTAATCAGTCAATCTATAAATTTTCAGGCCATATTAGGCCTTTTTTTTTTTTTTTTTAAATTTTTTTTTTTTTTTACACATCAAGGCCTTGGCGGTTTTACCTCTTAAGGGGAGCTAAAAAGATTGAGATTCTCCAAAGAACGATTATTCTCACAGGACCAGAAGCTTAATTTGAAGGATGTCTTATATTTTTCCTTCACCATCATTATCTCATATTTATTGGTTTGATAATAGAATCAGCAGCCACCCATGGAGAGAAAAGGATTGCATGTGACTAAGGGGCATTTCTCTATGGATTGCTTGGATCCTCATGAGTATACAACTTTCTTTGCTTGGGTTCAAAATATACAAAGTCCATGAACCTTAAATTAAAACTGAATTGCAAGCTTCACAATCTATCTTTGAACTAAATAGTAATCTCTACTGATCAGATGTAAACGGTAAGGCCACCAACTAAAGTGTTTATACTCTTTATATTCCAGCTACGCTGTTTGTGTCAGAGGTTTACAGCTTTAGAAAAACCCTCTCTCTCCCACAGACGGCAAATTCTGTTGCCTTTTGATATTTTCAATAACTTTCCCAAATTGTCAATCTCGCTGCAAAGATTGGAGTATGTCAGCTTTGCGGACATGAAAAATTCAGCAGGCTTTGACAACTATTTGCACCACAAATGAGAAAGCACTGCAACATTGCATTCACACTGCAGCCAAGGATCTTCTCAACTATGTCGCAGTTTACTATTCATGTCGTCAGCTTTTATAACTGTGGTAAAAGCAACACTTTTAAACATAACAGCTTTCAGCATTCATGTCCAGTTGTTGGGGGTTTTTTGTGGTTGTTGTGAAGAAAAAAACTCCAGGATCTCTAAATGGTCACTTTCTAGTCAGTGTCAGGGGCCAAGCAGTGAGGCAGCAAGATATACAGGTTCAAAACTTTTTGATAGCTGTTACTTACTTCCAAAACACAATAGTTGCCAAATAAAAAGTTTAGTCAACTAAATGAAATAACCTTAATATAAGTAGACTTAAAAGCCAAACCAAAGGCCCATTTATGTTTGTTGCATAACAAAGATGCAGACAGATGGGTAGTTTTGTCCATTTTCTGCATTAAACACATAATTTGGTTCATTTTTAAGGGGTTTAACTATTTGTGGAAAACTGAGCTATACCCCAGGAATCAGCTGACACGCAACCAGCTAGAAGAACAAAACAAACAAGATGAGGAATAGGTGGGAAGAGAAAAAAGGCGACACTGCCAAATAAAAAGCACCTGAAGTAGACGCAAAGGACGTTTAAAAGAAAATGTACAATATTGGATATGAAAATATATTTAAATATGTATTATTTGTGGGTTATAGATAGATATTATGATATATTAACAACAATAATGATAACAATGACAATAATAGTAATAATTCAATTTTGTGGATATTTCATAATTTTATCATTTTTCATGTAGTTTTTTTCCCCCTTCTACTAGTTACGCTGAAGACAAGTGGAACAAATTGCCAGTGGAGATTGAGCTAACCAAATGCAAACACTCTGTGACAACTTAAAACCAGGTCTAAACATTTTTCTCATGCATCTATCTGTGAAATCTGAACAGTAACTTTTAACTGATCTTGCTTTTAATTATTGCTTTTACAGTGATTTTTGCCATTTGTTTTTTATTCTTCTTCAGACCAAGTGTAATTCTTTGTGTTGTATGTAAAGGACTTTGAATTGTCTTGTTTGTGAAAAGTGTGATACAAATAAACTTGCCTTTCCTTACTACTTCTTTGCACTTTTCACAGTGCAACTGGTGTGAAATTATGGAAGAAACTCAGAACCTAGCACTGCCTCCTAGCGGATGAACTAACAATGGCAACGTTTGAAATTAAGGTAGTCATTCGACTATCAAAAGAAAAACAAAAATGGCCACATTCATTCATTTATTTAGCTCGCATGACAAACGTATGGGTAAACAAAGCTTTGTTCAGATGTTCTGATTTAGACTCTGCTCATATATGCTTCCATAATTTGGCACTTATTCGCAACCTTTATCTAAATTTTATGGCCTATTATCTCTTCAGCATTATCACTGCCACACTTGATCAAAATGACCTGATACAACAGAATTCAAGGAAATGCATGACCGAGCTTTATGTCTGAAAAACCAGCTTTGGGTAAACTAAGACCCAAGTTGTACTCGCACACATTTCGTCAGCCATTTTGATGGTCTGTCTTGGTCTCCCTCTGGTCCTCAGATTTTTCATAATCATCAGTAAAAGGCATCAAAACTCTATGCCTGCCACTGTTACCTCTGATGGCTGGCGCTGATGAACTGCTTCCATGTGGTTTCATAATTTTACCATATTAGGCTTTGGCTACCCAATGTAACCAAACAACTAACCAACCTAACAAATGCACAACCATTGTAGAAACTTGATGCTTGATGCCTGAAGTATAAACTTCAATGGTGATGTTGTGTGCCCTCACTCAATGGTGTCGTGGGACGGGGATAAGTTGAATGATGTCACAAAACATCAAGAGTGGAATGAAGTATAAACTTTATTGGTGATGTTGTGTGCCCTCATTCAATGGTGTTGTGGGAAGAGAATCCTGTTTTGCAGAGCTGCTTGCTTATATCACTGAAGAAGGTAAACTGAGCGTGTGAAACAACAAAAGTTATGGTCTCATGGTGTGTGTGTGTGTGTGGGGATGGTTGGCCACCTCCCTAGCGCTCCCACGTTATGTTGCAGAATGAGGGGTATTAAAGCGGGGAAGCCCCAGACTTCGGTGGAGTCTGCTGCGGGTCTATTCTGATCAGGACGCCCAGCTGGTTTTGGCACTCTCTACCGGGGTTGTGGGCTCCCCAACCTATCCGCGTTACGGTAAGAGCTGGAAACTGAAAAGTGCCTTAACCGATGTGCTTACTCTTGTGCTGCAAGGTTAATAAAACGCTGAGTTAATCATTGGGCAGAGAGTTTGTGTGTTCATTATTTGCCAACTTCCTATGATCCTGCAAAATAAATAAAAGTGTTTCATTACAATGCCAACAGCTAGACAGTCCGTCCTAAATCTTCCACCATCTTCTGTTTTACTCTGTGTTACATACGAGAATACATACATACATACGAGAACATGTATGTATGCGTGTTTCTTGAACTGTTCAAGAAGCTTCATTGCATGACGGCTTACCATTTCTAACTTTTAAATCTATTTCACTTGGAAGGCACTTTGCGTTACGCGAAAGAAAAAGTGCTTTATAAATTAAATTTGATTTGATTAGCATGCCATGCACGGAGTTCTATTAGCACAAAATTACACGAGCATGGCAATGAAATGCATTACGTTTAGATGAGTAGTTATTGTTTTCTTGGCTGAGAAATGGTTTCCTTTTACGGAATAAATACCCAAGTCAATGGAGCACTGAATGAGACATTTCTAAATTAAAATTCATTCCTTCAAACATCAAAAACACAAGTGAAGCCACTTTTCCATTTGACTGATGATGGCAACATGTTTTGTTAATCAATTACCAACAGTGCAAAGTCATTTACATAAAGATTAAAGATCTTTTATTATATCTGGAAGATTCAAACCACATCAATGAAATTGGAATTGGAAACCATTTTGGAGCAATGACTGACAGATGGCATGTTGGAGATACATACTGTACATGTGTGTGTGTGCTGGTTTTTGCAGAGAGAAATGGCGGGGGGGGGGGGTTAAATGGGAGAGTTAATGGGGAGATTGGGGTTAAAGCAAGAAGCTGAGAAACAGGAGAGAGATAGACGAGACCGAAATAGAGCGGAAGAGACTGGCGAGGGAGATGGAAGGATTGCAAGGGCGATGGCAGGGAGAAGAAAAAAGTTACCGGGAGATAAGGGATGGAGACAGTGGAGGGAGGGTGTGCAGAGATGGAGAGAGCGGGAAGGACAGAAAGAGAGAGATAAGGACTGGCGGTTAACAGAGGCAGCCTGCTGATGTGGATAGCCTGGGGGAAAGCATGTCTAAACACAGCAACTCCCCTGCTTGGGGGAATTATTTTTGAAAACCTCTATCAATGGTCACCATATTAAGGGGAAAAAAAAGGTACAATTACGTAGCATTTTGTTTTCTCCATTCTAGCGCCGTCAACACCTCCACTGCTTTTCAACAAGCAGTAAAAACCTTTCACACAGCATCGCTTCCACCCCTGCAATTTCGCATCTAGTCACTGACAGATAAAATGTTATCTTTCTGAAGTGCTCGTCACACAAGCTGACAGATAAATGGGCTTGAACCATCTTGATTACCCCTTTAACCACTGAAATATTGATACAAAAATGACAAAAATGTCAATTTTTTCATTCTTATTGTGATTTTAACATGATTAAATTTTAAAAAATGAGACTATGTTTGTATAGTCAGAGAATTTTCCAGTGATTAAAAATCTTAACACGCACCAAAACATCTGGGGATAAATAAGACAAGAAACTAAACTACTTAGTAGGTAAAGACAAGCTTTCCCTTGATGGCATCTAATTGATTTTTAAACTCGATTTGACTCATTGCCTCTGGGAGCAATGCGTCTTAAACTAAGACTTTTCCTGTTTTCTGTTTGAAGGCAGATAAGTTGATTTCTGTAACAAGTGAATATCTTCACTGATTAACAGACTTTACAAACTAATTCAGTAGCGTGGCGATGATGCGGTGATTAGCAGCATCTCCTGACAATATAAGGATTAATGGTGTCTACTGGGTGCCTTCTGGTGTAGAGCTTCCAACGATAGTCCAAATACATGCTCTGTGATAATTAGGGATTTTAAATTCAGTGTTCCTCTTTGTTAGCCAGGTGAGGGACCAGCCATTTGTCTACCCCACCTCCCACATAATGAACACTGGAAAAGGCTTCAGTCCCTTAGAACATGGACAAGATGAAGCAGGTACAGAACTGAGACAAGTGGAGAATCTACTGCTTTTTAACTTGATTACAGCAAAGATTGGCATCTACATTTAGATAAAAACAGAAAAGTTGTTTCAGTCAATGTAAGTCAATTGTTCAGTCTGTAAGATCAACAGAACAGATTTAATCACAAAGGACTGCTTGAAAAGCAGGAATGATTACTCCCAACGTTGCATTAGCAGAGGCACTGAATGCTTGGCGAGAGGCAGAATGCTTGATAAGGCCACAGCATCAAGGGACACTTTTCTACTTAGTGCACCAATTTTGCTACTCGTAATTGAAAGAAAAGAAAAAAACCTCGACATTGTCCACTTGGAATACGTAACAAAGCAATTAAATATCCACAAGTTGTCTACAAGAGTCAGCTACATGTTGTCAAACAAGTTGTAAAACAGACTCTCTGATTGTACCAATCAGAGTTGATCCAATCTTCAACTTTCAACTAAAATAAGCTAATATAGATAACATTTTAGTTGTGAACCAACTATGTTACTGGATTACTTTTACTGGACCCTTTCTGATGTAACCATCCATCCATCTTCTGCCGCTCATCCGGGGTTGGGTCCCGGGGGCTCAGCCTAAACAGGGAAGCCACATTTGCCGAAATGTGGCTGATCTTGATGTAACAGGATTGTTTTTTCTGCAGTATCTGCTATGATTATAGAATGGCTTTAAAAACAGATTGCATTCATGACTGGTTAGAAGCTACAACCATGACTGTAGCTTGAAATGGTACACATCAGAGATACTCCATCTTGGTCCTCAAGGGCTGGTGTCCTCCAGGTTTTCCAAGTGTCCCCACTGCAACACACTTGGTTCAAATTAATGTGTATTCATCAGACATTTGTAAATCTTGTCTGAGTTAGTTGTGTTCCAGCAAGAACACTTGGAAAACCTGCAGGTCACCAGCCCTCGAGGACCAGGACTGAGGATCCCTGGTATACATCATTCGCACCCGAAGAGTCACAAATGATGTATATCAGGTCTTGAGTACTTGGAAGGGAGACGGTTAAATACACATTTATCATGTGCTGCCCACAGGACATCTGGTGCCAATGGATTTGCAGAAATCAGGCAAAAAAACTTGAAATTCTTTGGACGTTAAATTCACGGAAAAGTTCCACCTTATTCTCGGCCACAAGACTAAAACACAAAACTGTAAAGTTCCCATGAGTCCCTGAAGTACACGAATGGGTATTTGTTTCAACATCATACATCACTGCCTTCACACTTCTACGCATCTTTAACGTTGCCAAAGTTGTGAGGTCAGTTCATCCAGTAGTGGGCAGTGCCAAGTTCAGAGTTTACTTCTGCATTTTGACAGCGGTTTGTAGTGCTAACACCGCTATAAAAGTTGTTTACAACAACCTTCCAAAAACACCCAGATGAAAATGAATAAAAATATTCCCTTTTTATCAACTACTTCTGTGTCTTCTTTGGGTGCTTTTTATTTGGTTACTGCATAATTTTCTTCCCGTTTCTCTGGTTGTGTTTCAGCTATAACTGAACATCAAATCCTGCCATTTCTGCTGGTATTACCCAGATTTCTGCATCAAGTGATGGATAACAGACCAAAATACAGCAGGATAAATGGACACCATTGGTGTGTGCCCAGTGACGCCAGCCTTCTGCAGTTAAAGCAAGTGTCTTATCTTTGGTATCATCCTCATGTTTCCCCATCATACAGCTTCATTCATTTTGCTGGACGATGGACAATACGGAACATGCATGCTCTTAAAGCAACACTATTGAGGATCCTAACCTTAAAACTCTGCTTCTGACACATTTGGATGACATACTTTAGATTTATTATGTACATTCGAGGAGCTGGCATCTGCCCTACAGGTGCCAGGGCTGGGAAAGCCTGGTACATAATGTGTTTTACTTTCCATCTGCCAGTAACTAGATAAGACACACTGGCTGTTTCTTAAACTTATATAATATCCTATTTTTTTTTTTAACTACCATCTACATATATGGCTCTCCATTTTATTGTATTGTTCTGCCAGGTACATAGTTTTTTCTGAACTCCATGTTATATCCGTTGCTTTTCTTTGTGGCCTTACTGTTTAAAGTTCTTATCTCCAGCATTTTTCCTCATGAGGATCCTTCATGCCAGGGGCTGGAACTGCTTAGGCTGCAGGGCTGTTGCCGTGGAGATTATCCCTATCTGGACGGCGACAGTCCTGCGACGCAGCCTTGTGTCTGTAGAGCGGGACCTCTACATGTCCTGATCTGTAACTACCTGATAACTTTCTGACCTCAAAACTCTGGACTTGTTTGATGGCACGGCACGATCCATCCTGCATTTCCAGAGCTGCGGCTATCCAGCAGCATCCCAAAACTGAGAAAGCGACACTATACAACTTTTACATCCGGCTCGCAACGCGACATTGCAGCAGCAGAGAGAATTTGGGTATATTTGGGCATAATAAAATGAACAAGACAAAGATTGCAGCCAGATTTAGTTGCTGTGTGCTGGAAACGTATCCTCCAGGTTTGATGTACTTTGATGCCAGCTGAAGACAACGTACATTAAAGAGAAGCGGTACTAAATCACAAATTTAATCAGATAAAAGGATTTATTATGAAAATGTTCCATTGGGCACATGGTTGCTACAAATCTGTGGCTTCCCCTTTAGAAATCAAGATCAGCTGATTTCAGACCATTAGATAAACTAACTTAATGCATTTTACTTCCAGGAGTTTCATTAAAAACAGAAATACCTGCTCTGTGAGGATATTTTCTGCAGTTTCAGCCACAACCGGTATATTTAGGAAAACAGTAAGCACGGCAAGAGCAGCAAAGGAAAGCACGGGTTAGACAGAAGCATTTATCATGCAGAGGTGCAATCAGGCTTAGCTGCAAAGTGGCACTGATACAAGGGAAAAAAGGCTAATCACTGGGAAAGCTTATTGTCTGTTTATGCTTGTGTCTATTTGCTGTATGTGGGCACACTGCCGTGGAAATCTGTCTCTATAACAGTGTGTTGTGCATCAGGTCGTTACTCCTCTGGATGTGTCGTTACCTGCCTGTTTACTGTTCTTGTCATTTCCCTTGAGTGAAATTTTTCCTTCAAGCCATGACAGATTTTATATTTATGTGGCGTGTGAGACGACAACGGCAACTGCATTAGTGACATCAATAGAAAGTGGTGCAGAAAAGCCAAAGTCAAACCCTGAGATGGAAACAACTACCCTCACTGTGACCGTGCAGTTTCATGCAGCGCAATCTGTTCAATTGAAGCTGACAGGAGAGAAATTGGTACCTTTGCCTGCTCTAAGGACTGACACCAAAGCCTGATGGTTTCACTGCAGATGTGAGAAATAACTTCCACAACATGCTAACAAAAGGCACCGGGGGAGACAGGTAAATCAGCATCAGGTAATGAAGTGTTACTGTAGGAATGGAGAACTGTACTTCCATAAAATAGATGGTGAGAACGGATTCTGACGTTTTAATCTCGTTGACAAGTGATGTGGTGCAGAAAGCTATGGTATCGATCAGCTAAAAACAAGACATTAATGGGCTTCTCATTGATCTTCGTATGTGCTTGTTTGCGAACAGAGTCCCTATCCCTTCTGTGTCCTGTATGTGTATGTTCCAGTCTGGTTTCAGAGAGCTCGTGGATGCAAACAGGGCAACACAACCCGGAAAACCATCTGGGTTTTACAGGTTGTACACCAGCAAAAGGAACGAAGAAGACGCAATGCCTTTAATGGCCACACAGACCGCCGGTTTCTACTGTGCTGCCTTTATGGACGTCATCATGATCTCAACAGCCGTTGTCTGAAACTGATGTTGGAACTCAGGGGAATTCTGGCACACTAACATACGTAAAAGAAGCATAAACGAGTATTTGGTTCAAAACATTGAAGTTTGGGCTTTGTCTTTGTGCTTGTTTCTCATCGCTACATCTTCAAACAGTGGAAAGCTTGATATTAACCATCTCAAGATGCATTACGTTACTTTTTTACCATAAAACTCCACGTCCCAGAAGTGTTTGATGACAGTGACATCTATCGTGTATTTCTAGAGCCGGTGCAACTCAGCAGCGTCCCGAGGCTGATAAAACAGACAACTTTTACATCCGGGATGTGACGTTTCACTTCATGGTATAGTAAGGAACTGGCTGTTTTGAAGACGTGACATCACTGATTTAGCAAAGAAATGCAAAATTTAAAGAGAAAAAGGGACAAAACAAGAATCACTGTAAGATTGTCTTTTGCTGGCTGGAGAGAGCTACTAGGTCAGGTAGGATGCAAAATGGATGGCGAATTAGCCGTCGATAAGGGGCGCCTGACGGGGAAAATGGTAAAAGTGGGGGGAAAAGAATGTTTTCTTTAATCTGAAGTCTTTAGATACAATTTCACATTTCAAAAAAGTTACTGAGTGTGCATATGTACAAGTTCAGGTCTCTTTAGTTGATGAAAGCCGCTAATGCTAAATAGCATCTAAACTCTCCATGTTTTCTCTGCTGGTTGCTCAACAAGGGATGTTGCAGTAGCAACGCCGTGGCCTCTCTTTGCCTGGGCACGACAGATTTAATAAACTGAACAGCGTGGTCACCGAGGAGAGAGCTGGGGATTTAATTCAGAAAAATAAAGTTATTTACCTGAGATGCAGCCATTTTCTGCAGTCAAAACAGTAAATTCACTGGAGCACACAGATTTCCTCTGGAGAATCGTGCACAAGTATGAAATGTGCACATTATCACATGCACATCAAGTGGGAGAAGAGTATACGGGAGCGTAGGAGTGACTCAATGGGAAATAATAATTGGGGGTGGGGTTTAGAGGTCAAACTAAACTGTTCTCCTTGCTCTTGGTGCTAAACTATGCAGATACAGCTTCTTTAATTTGATTCAGTCACACTCCCCGTCCTCTAACACCCCTTCCTCACACAGCGATATGATCCTGGTCTTTACTCACATGTAACTGACTGCATGGTGTCCCACCCCTCCTAAAGATTTGTCCATTTTGGACAGGAATAGCTTTTTTTCTCCTTCACCTTGTTCATGATCGACAACACAAATTTGCAAGAAAACCTTTTGAGTAAATCTGATTAACGAGTGTATTCAAATGAGGGATTTACAGAGAAAATTAGCCAAGTGAACTGATGTTTATAAAACTTCTGACAACAACTGTACCAGTTTATTTAGAGAATTAAAGTGGTTTCAGGGAACTGCTTTCCATGCTAATTCCATGTAAATTTAACAAATCTGAGTTTACAGTGTATGACTACATCTGTATTAAAGTATTTTTTCTGACCAACGAGACATTTGCCACTCGCGAAATAAAAACAATCAGATAATAAACTAATTGATTTTGATATATAACAGAAGCAGTTGATATTTTTCTTTCATAAATAACCAAAACAAACCCACACCCAGTTGAAACAAGCTGAAACTGGTCTACATTCAGTTCATTCATGTGTTCTCGTCCCTATTTCACTTCTTCTTGGCACGTTAGCTTAACGCTACTAATTCCCTGGCAGACAGTGACGTTCCAGCAGCAGAGGAGGTCAGATATAAAAAGTAGTGCCTTTAAGTCTTTATTTTATGGGGGAAGTATCCCCACTTTTAAAAGGAAAAGAGAAATTTAGCAGAGTGGTGAACTGCGTGACATTGCTCCCCCATGTAAACTGCTTTAAATAAATCATGTCTCCTCTGACAGGCTTTGCGGTACTTTCCTAAGCTTTAGCTGGGCACAGAAAGGACGGCTTCTGTCTTTTCTTTGTCCATCTTCATGTACATTATTAGTCCCTGAATCGGTGTCAAACTATTTTATCGACACGTCTTGCAATCACAAGCTCTGGATAATTCCTCTTCCCCCTTTTTCCTTTCCGTCACCCTCCTTCTACATCTCTTTCACTCCCAGAGAGAAGAGAGGTAATCTTTTTATAGAGAAACTGAAGCCAGCTGCCCAAAACATTACAAACACACAAACGTGGTGCACTGAAGTCAGAGTTCACTTAATGGCTGAGCCAGTTTCCATGTTGCTGTTGAAACTTTCATTGCCTCACATTAGTCTGCTGTGTTAAAGAATGTTGTTAAACCGACTGGAAAAAAACAACTTTCAGGTCAGTAATCCACCAAAGACTGGGGATGCTACATGTATGCACAAGCAAAGGTTGTTGTTTTTCTTTTATTTAAACTATTTACATCAGGAGTAAATGCTACCAATGCAGCTTTTGGCTGAAGTTCACTTCCTGCAACACAGCTAGCCCCCTCATGTCCTGTGTTCCTCAACAGCAAGAGTATCAGGTCTGGTCATCCGGTGATTCTTAGTACTGATCTGCTATTCAGACCGGTTGCACCTAGAAAGGTAACGCTTGTTCCGAGAGCTGTACTCTGGGATTGACAGACCTGTCAGAGCAAAAGGTGTCAGGTTAACAGAGTTAAACAATATCGGTAACATAAAATGTGATGGGCCATGAAACATGAAATGTACAATGTTGTAGCTGTTATAGATCAATTCGATCAGCTGTTTTATCAAAACAATCCATTTAATCTGCAACAAGAAAAATGCAGAAGCAGCAACTATCCGCTTCATGCTTTTCTGTGTTAACCACGCCCACCTTAAATGTCCGACCAATCACTCAATACTTCGGAGCCCCGCAAGAACAAACTTCTGCCTGCCTGATGTGTCGAGAACTGTCTTCAAACGCATCCGTGAGAACATAATGACGTCATTTTCTTCTCAGAGCCTCGAGAGCAATAAGGAAGTTCTCGCTTCTCGTGGAGGATGTAACAAGCTTTATATTTCACAAAGAACTGCATAAATTTGGTTGGTGAGCGAAGTCAACTTCTTGTCCTGAAACAATATGTCTAACGTGACGTCGGCTTTATAGAAGTGGGTGCAGCTTTTGACTAATATGCTAAATCTTACTTCTAATGTTTTCAACTTTTCAAAATAAATTAATAAAATTACTGAAAATTACCTTAAAAATTATTCCTCGCCTCGGACTCCATGTTTACAAGTAGTTTTTTTAAAGTCTAAATCAAGAGTAAGTCACTTTCAGCTGAAATGATTAATTTCTGGTGCAACATCGGCCATCTGGTCTGCTTAGAGGACTTAAAGCTGGGGTAGTTAATCTTGCTCAGACTTTTTTTTTTTACTCTGGGTGAAGTGGTTCCTCGTCCTGATAGTAGTCTATACATTTTGTAATCATGAACAATAAGAAATATAGTGAGACCCCTCAGTTTACTGTAAATCTGTAACAACTCTGATCAATCCAAACGTTTGGACCAAAATGAAATTGTTCATTTCTTATATTTAAAAAAGCTTCATCTCTCGGCTCTCCTCCTCCACCTCCCACAGTGCATACCTGATAGCCACACCCTGCATATAAACAGCGTGTTAGGATGAAAATACAAAGTAGTGAAGAAGAAACTCGGAAGGCAAACATGGCTGAGAAAATGCAGGAAGGATTTTCCCGACCCAGCTCGGTTTATTAGCGTCCTCCCACTAAACAGCCGAGAAAGAGAAAATTATTGGTGGATAAAGCTGCGGATTAAAAAACCTTGGATCACGCAAGGAGCAAAACCAGAGGGGGAGGAGCCAAGACAGGGTGCTACTTTCAAATCTTGCTAGCTCCCCAACATTATGTACCCCAGCTTTAAAAAAAAAAAAAAAAAAGGGATTAAAATCCTCCGTCCTCCTTCATGTAGCTGCATTTGCTAACAGCTGATTTGAGCTTAAACTAGCGGTTGCCATCCTGCTTCCCCTGGATAATTTGTTTGCTTTACTGAATTCAGAAAACCTGCAAAATGATTCATTTCTTCAGTTTAATCAATTTGCTCAAAATTATCCAAGTTTTTTTTTTTTTAATGTAAAAAACCATCTGGACCCACAGAAATTGTTCAAATACTGTAGTTTACAGTAGTTTTGTGCCTAAATATAGAAAGAAACCAAAATGTTACACTGTGAAGTAGGTCTTTTTAACATGAGAGTCTATGGGGATTCGCTCCGTTTTGGAGCCCCTAGTGGATGAAGGGGGAACTGCAGTTATGTACTTCCGCATCGGCTTCACTTTTCACAACCAGAGGTTGACGCTTGGTCTCAAGTCATTGGAAAAGCAACGTAAATGTGACTCAGACTTAACTCCCCTTCTTGGAGCAGCAGTGTCTTGAGGACTTTGCCTCGGTTTATAACTGCTCGTACTTCAAGCCATCTTTGCAATAGTTTATTAGCAGATAAATATGTCAATAACCGGAAGAACTCTTTGCTGGAAGAGTGTGCCGACTCTTGTTCCTGCTACCAAACCGACCAGTTTTTAGATAGTTTAGTCAAGGCTGCATCTGACACTTCTCACGCCACATTGCATTATCTGAAGTTGAGAAAAACACATTCCAAGCTGACAACTGCAACACAAACAGAAGACCGGATAACGTTGCAACAACCGGTTTCTCAGACTATTCACAAATTATATCAACATATTTCCTGCTGCCGAGTTATTCATCCAGTAGCTCCTCTGTAGGATGGCACGTCTGCCCCTTTGTATTTTCTTCAACAATTTTCTCTATTTGTTCCCATGAGGAGACACAAAGGCGTCTACATTCAGAGAGAATTGGTGGAGGAGAATTCATTACGATCACATAGCTGTTGGGTTTCCATAGTTTCTGGTCCTAATAGTTTCCAAACTCAGTCCAGACTCGCAGCTCTGTGAACTCTGATTCTGTGTTTTCCTTTAACTTCTTAAGCTAAGCCGGCGTATACCTTCCTGCTCTAAGTGTAGTCCATCAGCAAATGCACCATGTTGTGTCTCAGTAATGGAAGAAGCAGGAATAGCTGAAAGGCCTTCAAATGCTGACTGTGTGTGTGTGTGTGTGTTTTCTGTGCAAGACTTAAGAGTGTAAACTCTGTTTTGTTATTCTATTAAACTATGTCAGAGCACAAGGGGGCTTCTGTGTGTACGTCTAACCAAAAGAAAGGAATTAGAGTAGCAGGGACATACATGTGCAAATGAATACATGTATTTTTGGATTTAGCACGACAGCGTTATGTTTGAAAATAATTACTAAGCCAGCAGTGATGAACGAGGGCAGGAAAGCATGTGTTAATTGCTTATTTTCTGAGGGCTGAGCCACAATGAGAGACTTTTGCCAAGCGTCGCCTGTCTTCCTCGAGTGAAACCTGCTTTAATTGCTCATTCATTTTGGCAGGAAGAAGCATTCAAATCAAAATGGCATTTGAAAACATTTGGAATATGGCACAATGACTGGGTGCACTTCATGTTTTTGTCATATGCTGCTTTGATGCATGGGGAGTGCATTTGCCAATTAATTTAGTTTCCACTCTAAGCCTGCTGACTTTGCTAAAGCTTGTTTTTGTACTTTTTGCAACACTGACCCTGAACATTTCAAAAGACCACCACTTTGGATTTAAATATTGGTTTAAATAGCCAACCATGTATTAATATATTTTGAGGTAAAATCATCATTGGTTTTTATTAGATCCTTTAACTAAATCCAACATTTAATAAACTGGAAAAAGGATTTTAAATGACCTGGCGCTCAGTGAAGGTATCGACTGAATGCTCTGCTCATTTAAGGTGTCATTCTTTGGACTTAAATGTCTTTAATTTCTCCGACTTTTTGTCATTCAAGTACAGATATAAGAATGATGAACATGTTACATTTTACCCATGTTTCATTACCATAAAACCAATATATAGCTAAAAGACGAGTTAAAAACGTATAACGAACAGTTCTTGGTGACAAGGGGCAGCCCTAGTGAAGTCCAGTCCTCACTGGAAACGGATCCAACTAACTGCAGGCAGTGCAAACTGAGAACCTTTGCTGATCATATACAAACCAAATAGGCTTTTATCTGAGGGTCTGCTACTCCAAATCCCTCACGTTCTCCCCACATGAACCCACTACGGATACAGCGGTCTTCTCCAGGTCCACAAAGCAGATTTGCTTTTACAACAAAAAAATAAATAAAATGCAACACTGATGAGATTAGTCTAAAACAGAAAAGTCAGAAGCCAAAAATGTCTAAAATTTTTTAACCAAGTTTAAAGATTTTGATATGAATGCCACCATAGATGACATCATACAGAGTCAACATACATTCCTGTTAGTTTCCTTTTTCTAGTCTTTTTTTATGAACTAATAATGACAAACTATATCTACTTAACTTTCTGTTTTTTTCTGTTTTTCTCTTTTGCTTTTATTGTTACTGATTATCTTAGAGTGATTTTAGTATATGTGTGTGTGCGTGTACTTTTTCATGTTTGTTTCCTTGGTAAAGCACTTTGGTTGGCCATTGGCTTTTAAAATGTGTTATATAAATAAAGCTGACACTGGGTACAGTTGCATGATGTGTTATTTTGGAATTAATATTTCGGAATTGAACGAATGGAGGTTTACGCGAAACACGTCCTTTCTTAATTCCTCTTCAGAGCAGTGGATTGGGAAGGGTTCTGATTGGACAGAGGGTGCATGTGACGTATACCTGAAATAAACAAAGTTGGCTCCCTGCTTCCCGTCTTTTCAGTCATAACTTGTGAAAACTAAATAAGTACAAGTTTCGTCGCTATTTTCATTATAAATTTGAAGTAGCAGCTCAACACGAGCATACTACTTCACTTTTTGCAGCAACTGAGAAGGAGAAGAAAGATAGACCACCGAACACAGGAGGCAAAACAACGCGTGTCATCGCAATTAAGTTTCATTCTGAATAGAAATTAGCATTAAGAATTAAGTGTTTACATGGTTGTTTTTCATCAGTTTAAAGCAGAATTAACTTTTATTCTGAATTAAACAGGAATTAAAACCCCATGTAAACGTAGCAACTGACATTAACAGAGGTTTGATACTCTGCAGTTAGACTTATAGTTCTATATTTTCTATATTTATAGAAAGTGATGCATATTTAGTTTATTAGCAATAAACAAAAAACTATTAAAACAAGTGGATTTTTAGCTCACATGGTCTACAAATCAATGAAAAACTGTTTCCTTTAAGCTCAGCGCTACTTTTAAAATGAAAAGTTGTTTCCTTTCCTTCAAGGTTAAATTCTTCGTGTAGAAACAACCATCTACAGGAGTTGACAGGTTTGAGCTGCCTACAACACCAATGCAGATCACATGTACAGCGCCGAGCTCTCCGACTGTGCTGTGAAGTCATGCGTGCGTGCCCACAGGCTCAACTGCTGAGTAAATAACAGCTAAATAAAAGACTGTTGAGCTGCTGATGATGTGCTTACCCACTTTCTGCTTGGATTGCATCATAAAAACATCAGCTGTTGCATTTCATTTGCCCACCAGATTCCACCATTTGCCACAAGCTGCTGATCCGTAGCCAGTGAGCAACACTGCGTAGAATGGTTGCTGTCAACACTTCAACGCACAGCCCCGATTTCTCTGGGAACTTTAATGGTTTTGTGGAAAAATCTCTTCCTGCAACCAAGAGAAAGGCCAAACCACTGAAAGTTACGCCGAAAATAAAATTAGAACTATTAAAAACTGAGGATCTCCTTTCAGCTTTTACACCAAATTTAAGTTTAAAGAACAAGTACGACACAGATTCAGATGCCAAGGAGGAAAGACATCAGCAACGCTCACAGGCCATTATCACTGCCCATGAATCTGGGAAGGACTATAAGGTCATTTCCATCACCTTGCATTTGGATTATTCTCAAGTTCAGCCAAAGGTCAGACTGTGCAATTCCCAGAAAAACAGAAAAATGCTAAAGATAAATCTCAGACTCTCCAGGCTTCAGTTAGCATGTTACACCTTAAAGTTAATGACAGTTTAATTAGAAAACGACTGAAAACGTACAGCTTGTTTGGAAAGGAAGCCAGAGAAAGTGTCGTCCCTCCAACAAGAACATGGCAACTTAGCTTGAGTCATTTAAAGATCAAATTAATCTAAACAAGCAGGACTTCAAAAATGATTTTTGGAGAAACCATCCCAGAGTGGTGATGCTGGGAGAGAACCAAACCCAGCATATCAACTCGCAACATGTCAAACTATCAGGCGCAGTGGTGAAGGCCTGATCATTTAGGCTTTTGTCTTGTTGCAGACACAAAACCTGAAAAACTTGCAGTCAGCAGCCATGTTTACATGTTCGAACAACCATTTAGACATGAGCAGAACTGTCAGACTTTCCTGAAACAGCAGCAGAAGCAGCGGCTGTGACTTCCAGGGTAAACAAACACCGCTGTGCACCCATATATTGCTGTCTGACAGATTCTAGATTCTCCGCCATTAATAATTTCAGATTCTGTTAAATTATCAAGCAGTGCTCTGGCATGTCTTCCACGTGAAGTGCACAGTTACATCATGTACAGAGGACGTAACAGACATGGACATGACATCATCTCTAAACCAGTGTTTGAAAATGTGTATTCATGCTCACTGCAACAATCTGCAAAACCCACTCGCCTCCACCAAAATGAAATTATGATCCAAATGAGTGTAATCATATCAGAATCTTCTGACTGGAGTTTGCAAAGCCACATAAATGTTGCTGCAGCCCCTTCCAGTTTCATTTCATACCTCAGCAACATGTTTTCATGTAAATCCTGGAAGAAGCCTGGAAAAGAAAAACTCCTCATTTCCACTAACAGAGGCAGACCCCAACCATAGACTGCATACAAAAAAGATGGACGAAGCCTCCGTGATCTCACCCATCAGTTTCTGAAGAGCTAAATTGAAGCTCGGTGGGCGGTTTCTACCATCGCCATCTTGGCAGAGGCATGCGTGTCGTCTCGCCCGGAAAATACAAATATGGGCAAAAAGGTGGAGCTGAGAGCGGGGCTGTGAGCATCACGGTGGATGATTGACATCGAGCGAACTCCTAGCTCCCTGTAGCTAAGAGCTAACCAAGCTAACCCGGAGATAACAGGAGCTAACCAGCTAACAAAGGTAAGCAGGCTAAAGCTAAGTCCCATTGTTAACTGGCTAAGAACCGCGGTTGTTCTGCGTTTTTCTTACTTGTAGGGGGAGATCGGGTACCTGTCAATCAAAAGGACACGCCCCTAAATATGTCAAACTTTGAGATTAAATTACTTTTAAATAGATGAGTTAGAAAAAAATTAGCTGCCCTTCACAGTTGTCATGAAGGTAAACCTGACCTATTAAACCTAAAATGGATTGTTTTAACCTGTAAACATGTTTATTTCTGCTGTGAAGTTGGTCTTTTTAACATGGGAGTCTATGGGGATTCGCTCTGTTTTGCAGCCCCTTGTGGATGAAGGGGGAGCTGCAGTTTTATTAACTTCCACGTCGGCTTCACTTTTAACCACCGGAGGTTGCCGCTTGACCGGGACACATTATTTACATTTCCAAACACGATAACTGGGAAGGTTACCCTAATCTAAACCACTCACTTTTTTGGGGGTACCGATCTAACCAATCTGACCCAAAAGGGTGGAGCTTGACATGATGCAACCTTTTGAGTGCTATAGGAGCGGAACAGAGCTTAAAAAGCATGTTGCAGGTTAGAACCAATCAGTATGTGGAAAAATAGTGTAAGAACCAATGTTGAATTTAAAAGACACAAATACACTAAGGAGACAGCGGTGTGCTGTAAAAAGTACACCTGCTGTGAAAAGCACAGTAAGATTATCTCACCTGTAGATGGCGTGTATTCATTCTTTTCAAGGATAAGAATAAATACACGCCATCTACAGACGAGATGCTGTTACTGCACTTGGGAGATGGTGGTGTGCTGAAAAAAGCCCTCCTGCTGTGAAAAGCACCCTCTTCCTCCGTCACTTCCTGTCTTCCATTTTTAGATGCAGAAGTAAAAATTATTATAGGAACTTGTCCAAAAGCCCAAAATAGTGTATTTATAAATGTGCTTTTATTCAACATCCGTTTCTACAATATTTTTTATACATATTGATTTAAGGGGGGCTCTAACCTGCAACATCTTTAATACAGTTACAGGGGTGCAATTGTACGATTAGTTGGGCTTTCTGTACAACCTGGCATAAAAGAAAAGCAGGAACGATTCCTTGTTTAGAGCAACAGATTTTCTTTTCTCTCTTTTTTTAAAATTGGATCTCTGAAGTTACAAAGCACGGTTCCGTGGACATCCAGGGACGTCCACACTTTCCTTGGATCATTGGGGAAGAAGGCGCCACGCTGAGATGGTGTGATGCTATTAGCTGAGGAACCTATCACAATTTGGCTCATAATCTTCCTTTCAGGTAAGACTGTGACTAGCTGTAGTAACACAATGACATTACAATTAGCCAACCCGCAGCCATTGGTAGAAACGCTACAAGGGAATTTTCTGTGACGTACAAAATCAAAACTAATGGTTCAGAATGGGATTTGATATACAATATGCCATTTCGCAAGGTGATTAAATGAATAAATGGGGTTGAAGGAGCAGAAAATCCAGTAGAAGTTGGAAAATCTGGGAATTATGCATTTATAATCCAAGCAGACTTGTGTTCATGTAAACATCGAATACTGAGTACTTAAGTATTTTAGAGAATAAAAACGTTGCTTAAACTTGGTCCTTAAACTCAACATTGAGCCCAAACAGCATCAAACCACCATCATCCTTATTTTTCCACACAATGTTTCTGAACTTGGGCTTATTTTCACTAAATGACAGTTTAATATTTATCTAATGTTGTATTTGGAGTTTAAGAACAGACAAGAGCATAGCTGCAAACGTTCACATGAATATAAAGTGTAGACGGTGCAGTCAACATGTCATCCTGAGGCTAACTGATTGGGATAGTAAACAGGTGACTGCACTGCTTGTAACATCTGTTTGGAAATAAATTGTTTACAAGTGCAGCTTCAGAGAAAACACACCTAAGCCATGAGTATGTTGACTGACCCGCCACCATCCAGTTATCCTGTTGTTCCTCTCCCTTCCTGCCTGCGCAGAAGGGACGTGTATTGTCAGTTCTTGTCAAAAATAGCACAAGGCCTGTTATATTTTAGCAACCAGGGAGTTAAGGAGAAGGATGCCATTTCTCAGCTCATTACAGAGCAACAGTCTGGCATAGAGGTGTCACACAGCAACACCTTGGAGACCTCACAACCCAAACATCCTCCTCCCCAAACTTATATGCATTTAGACTATATAGTACCCAGAAACAGTAAAAGAAACTTCATGATTCACATAACATTCTTTACCTTTGTCATTGCTCAGGACTTTGTTTTGAGTGGTTTGTTTCTCCTAATGCCTTGTCTTCAGCTTGCAGTTCATTACACCTGCTCTTTCTTGCCAATCAAACCACCTGTGTGGAGAGGGTCTTGGTTGCAGCCTGGAGAATGAGGCTGGGCTGGATATTGGGCGGGATTGGACGTCCAACCTTGTCCCCTCAACTTTTTGATTGGATTAACCCTAACCCTAACTCCACGCCCATTGACATCCAGCCCCACCCATTTGACATTCAACCACTCCTATCGGATGTCCAACCCCGCCCAATATCCACCCCACCCCATTCTCCAGGCTGCAGCTGGGGCTTAACCTGGGTGTACGCTTCCCTTCTTCTTCTCTGCCATTTTTAACAATTGGAAACCAGCTGATGGCAGCATTACTGACACGTAGTGGACACCTCTTCTACCAACCTGTTCCTACATTCACCGCTTGAACTCGACGTGACGTCAATGTTTCGGTCCTGAGTGTTTCATCCTTTGGGGTTGCTCTTTTATCTGTTTTGGTTAGTAGCAGGGGTGGGTAGTTTTATTTTCTAACCCAAACCACATGATGTTATCAACCTACATCCAGGTGTTTGTATGTAACCATGGCAACCAGCAAACTAGCATCTCAGAAAGCAACACTTGTGAGGTTAAAAGAATGCACCATACCCCAAACCAAGGCTAAAATATTGGAATGACTAGGACTTCTACAGAGTTTTAAAGAGAATAAAGCCCTGAATTTACTTTCCTGGTGGCATTTTGTTGTAATAATAACAGAAAAACTTAACTTAAAAGCATAAATCCAACATAATATTTCTTTTAAACAAAAGTTTGGCTAGCTTTTACTACTTCTTTAGACTTAGACTTAGACTTAGACAGACTGTATTCATCCACAAGGGAAATTCTGTTGTCACAGTAGCTCAGAACAGCAATAGAGGAAGAAATAGAACTGTTAGGTTGACATCAGGTTCGGAGAATTCACATGCGGACTCGGCTTGGAATTTCAATAATAATTTATTTGCTTCTTTCTGATTCTTGATTCTTTCCCAGGTGGATGCGGAAACTAGGTTTAGTCGGCAGGCAGACAAGCGGGGAGGAAAACCTAGCGGATAGAGAGGCGGGCAGGCAGGCGGGCAGTCAGGCAGGCAGGCAGGACAGCAATCGGGCAAACAGGCAGGATCTCTGACGGGAAAAAACACACAGGTTATCGACCAGGACTATACACAGGGAAGAATCTTTCAGGCCGAGAGTTGTACCGCAGGAAGTTCAACAATCTGGCGATGAACAGCAGGCCGGGCGGCTGATTGCCAGGATGAGGATCAGGTGTTTAGGATGCCAGGCACGCCCACCAAGGAACAGGATCACAACAAGAACAGCAATAGTAGGTAAGAAAAAAAAAAGTAAATAATAATAATAAAATAGAATAGGTACTATCCATAAAGCAATCTGGAATATGTACACTTTTACAAAGATAAAAGATAAATAAAACTATCTAAAGTAAAATTAGCAATATAGAATATGGAAATTTAGAAATTTACAATATATACAACATGTGACTAAATGCAGTGCCAGTTTACACAGGGGCTTTGAAATGAATTTTAGTTATCTGTCACAAAGTGGGGAGCTATTGTACATCTGTATAGAGAATGGTAAGAATGTGTTCTTGTAGCGCTCACTGTGACAGCGCAGCTGTAAAAGTCTATTGGAGAAGGAGCTCCTTTGCCCCTCTACAGTCCGGTGGAGTGGATGAGCAGGATTGTCCATAATAGAGAGCAGTTTGTCCAGAGTCCCCCTGTCCCTCACTGTCACAAATGTCTCCAGTTGACAGCCAACCACCTGTCCAGCTTTGCGGATCAGTTTGTCAATCCGAGAGATGTCCCTTTTGGATGTACTGCTGCCCCAGCAGGCCACAGCGAAGTACAGGGCGCTGGAGACCACAGACTGGTAAAAGATCTCCAGCAGTTTACTGCACACATTGAAAGACCTGAGCTTCCTCAGGAAGTACAGTCTGCTCATGCCCTTCTTGTAAACAGCATTACAGTTGTCCCTCCAGTCTAGTCTGCTGTTCACATGGACTCCGAGATATTTGTAGCAGTCCACTATCTCCACCTCTGAGCCCTGGATGGTGATGGGCTCCACTGGTGTCCTCTTTCTCCTGAAGTCGATGACCAGCTCCTTTGTCTTGTCCACATTCAGGAGCAGATGGTTAGCCTGGGACCACTTCACAAAGTCTGCAATCAGTGTCCTGTACTCCATCTCCTGTCCATCCCCGATACACCCCACCACCGCAGAGTCATCAGAGAACTTCTGCAGGTGGCAGGACCCGGAGCTGTACTGGAAATCAGAGGTGTACAGAGTGAACAGGAAAGGAGACAGGACAGTGCCCTGCGGAGCTCCTACATTACTGACCACAGTATCAGACAGGGTGTTCCCTACAAACTAACAATGAGTTTTCAGCATTTCATTTTACTGTCAGCATGTGAGAAAGCAAAGAAAGCAGACTGTTATTTCATGGTGTCTTTAAAGTGCAAGACAATTTGCAAAGCTCTGACTAAATGTTAAGGTAACAGCAGTTAAATGCTGTAGGTGTGTCCAGCCTTTTGTATGCCAAGTGTGTGAGGGGCTGTGAATGAAAGTATTTAGACAGCTGAATGAGTCATTCTCACATTTGCAGAATGCTGCGGTCTGAGGACACAGCATGAGATGAGGGGTGAGATGTGTCATATAAGCAGCATGTGGTAAGAAATGAGTATATATCTTGGCTGTCATATCACACACATATCTTACTCATACACACATGCGTCTGAGAAATGAGTGTGTGTGAGTAAGATTGTGTTTTCTGTCCCTACGAGATAAACATAATATTTGCCTTGTGCAGCCATTTTGAGCAGGGTTACTCAGATTTGCTGTAATGGGAACATAAATGTCATTCTACGGCTTGACTCATCACACCAGCTTCGGTATCGGTTTACATAATGGCAAGTTTATTTCTCACATGTCCTGACATTAGGGGCACAATCACATCAGCCTTTATGATTCAAATCTTAGTTTGTTTGCTCGGAAAGTCCGCTTCGTTTGGGGAAATGTGAATCTGCCAAACAAATTCTGATACGGACCAAAGAAGCTTACTTGGTCCGCCAACAAACGCAGGTCTCGGACTGTTTTAAACAGATGGAATATAGGAAGCGGACTACAAAACAAGTCACTTCCTGCATTTGACGTAGCACTGCATTGTGGGTAAATACATAGCGATGCCGTTAAGAGTCCTTTGCATCATCTGTTCTTATACTGTTGGAGTGTATTTCTGCAGGATACTTGCATAAGACAAAGTAAGAAACCGCGATAGTTTCGTCTCCATGTTTAACTCGCAACAGTTTTCTTCTTTACGGGTCTTGTCCTCTCTTTTACTAAATACCAGTGCAGTGCCACCTTTGGTGGGAATGGGGATATATTATTCTATTGGTTTGTCTCGTTTAACCAAAATGCAGCGTGAAGATGATCTGAATGGATACACCCCCCTACAACTGAGCCGAGTCACCAGACGGACGGAGTCTAGCGAACTATCCTGATGTGAATGCATCATTACAGCTTCTAATGACACAGATTTTGAACTCTGGTTTAATAAATTCCTCGGTAGCTTATAAATCTGGTTTTAAAAATATCTTAGCAGATCTATGATGTGTAGAAAACCACAGCAATGCTGCAATTTAACAGAAGCTAATGGGAATTTGTTTCATTTTACTGGTATTTGGTCAAATTGAGTGAATTATTTGGCCTGAAGCAATGTCAAGTTTTTATAGTAATAATAATAAATACATTTTATTATTTATATGATACTTTTAATGAACTCTGGCCCTTTATAAGATAAAAGATAAGAAGAAACTATTACAAATGTAGATTAAAATGATGTCAGAAAACAATAAAAGATACAGCAGATAAACAACACAAATAAGATAACATAAAAAGTTTCAATGATAGAACTGGTGAGTTTCTGTTGGGTTTTACGTGTGCAAGCGTTCCAGCAGGTAGTGGCAGTGACAGAATATGAAAGGACTCTACAATCAGAATAATTTATATAAAACAAAAAAGTACACAAAGGAGAAAAGTTGATGAATAAGTGGCAAATCATAATAAATTAAAATTTACAGTGATAAAAGCAAGCTAGGTATTTACTTTTGTTCCCATGTCAATCAACTTGGCAGGCTCGCAGCTAGAATTAGGGTGGGTCACAGGAGTGGGTCTATATAATTTTAGGGGTTCTCCTGCCCCTGCAACCCCCCCACCACAAAGAAAGAAAAAATAATTCCAACCCAGTCTTTCTCCCAGTTTGCATTATCGCCTAATTATTCAGTCTTCCCAGTTAGTGATCTAACCGCTGAGGAAATGCTCGCCATGGCAACGCTGAACCTGTGACGCTTTCTGTGAAAAAAAAAGAAGTTGTTTCTTCCAATCAAGCTTTAAGTGATTACAGTTTATAATTGCAATTAATCAAATGACTATGTGTAGTAAATTACAATCAATCATAAACTAATCATGATTGTTTTATATGATTTATCTATTTATTTTTTGTAATCTGTTGATATTGACACAAACAATAGACCTTAAATTAAAATAATTTTGTTTAAAGAAGATGGAATTTGTGGCTATATTCTTAAAAGTTTGTTTAGGAACAAACAATAGAAAAGAAACTTAAAAAGAACATTTTAGGGGCAACAAATAATGATACATCTTTATCATATCCAGTTTAATCTAAATGCCCAATTATGCTCCCTTACATGTGTAAATGGGAACTTCTGTTTCAAACGACTTCCACATGTTTGTTATGCTTATTAAGTCAGTTTGTCCACTAGGGGGCAGTGCTGAGTTCAGAGTTCACTTTCGCATTTTAACACCGCTATAAGAATGTTTAGTACTATCCAAAAACACCAGATGAAGTAAAATAAAACAACAAAGCCATTTTTGCTGTTCTCAGCGTCTTCTGCTTCTTTTCCAGGTGTTTTTATTTGATGGTTTCTGCATCGTCTTCTTTCTGTACCTCTTCTTCTCTGGTTGGATAAGATAAGATAAGATAAACTTTATTTATATAGCCCTTTTCACAGACACAAGGTCACAAAGTGCTTCACAACAATAAAAACATTTTTAAAAAATGTGCAAAGTTTGGAAAAACACAAC
Source organism: Telmatherina bonti (assembly GCF_933228915.1). Lineage (NCBI taxonomy): Eukaryota > Metazoa > Chordata > Actinopteri > Atheriniformes > Telmatherinidae > Telmatherina > Telmatherina bonti. The sequence goes on along the minus strand of NC_136633.1, from coordinate 23,714,769 downwards.
AGTATAAATACACAACAGTGTCACTGAGTCTTTTTGGAGCTAAAATGCCTGAACAAATATGTTTTTAAGAGGTTTTTAAAAGCATCTACTGAATCCAGAGAACGCAGATCCTGGGGAGGCTTATTCCAGAGACGGGGAGCGACAGCTTTAAAAGATCGGTCTCCCCAGGTTTTAAAACGGGTTTGTGGGACCATCAACAGGTACTTCCCATTGACCTCAGATTTCGAGCTGGACTGTAGGGTTTAACTAAGTGCTCAATGTAACTAGGGCCCTGTCCATGCACGGCTTGAAAAGTAAGTACCAAGATTTTAAAACGAATACAATATTCAACCAGAAGCCAGTGAGGAGACTTCAGGTGTGATGTGGGCTCTCCTGCTGGTTCTAGTCAAAAGCCTCACTGCTGGGTTTTGCAAAGTCTGAAGATGAGCCAGTGCTTTCGTGTTAAGGCATGTGAATAGGTTGTTGCAGTAGTCTAATCGTGAGGACACAAATGCATGTATAATCATTTCCAGCTCTTGCTTAGACACCGTTGGTCTCAGCTTTGCAATATTACATAGTTGAAAAAACTATTTTTAACCAACTGTCTTGATTGATGGTATAATAACATGCCCTCATCGGTGTCTTTCTTTTTACTATTCAATTCTATTCAATTCGACTTTATTTATATAGCGTCAAATCACAGCAATGCCATCTGAGGATCCTTTACAGACAACTCAACACTAACCCTGTGATTTCTGGTGATATTTGTCCCTTTTTTGTGTCATGTGACAGAGCGCTAAGCCCTTTGAAAATGGACCAAATTACCTGTAAAACCAAAGCAGGAGAACTGTGTATCCGTTTTCCACTGCAAATATAAATGTAGCTAAACTCTTAACTAAGGTGCTTTTGCGTTACAAGGTTTCAGGCTCTAAGTTTAGGAGTTTTTTTTATTGGCTGGCAGTGATTAAATAACTAAACACTGCGTAGCTAAGCTCCAAAATAATAATATCAACCTGTAGATCCAAAATTCATCAACATGCTCATGTTTTAATTAGTGTTGCTCCCAGTGTGCAATCTGTAAAAATTTCCTGCCAAACTTTCAAACAAATTTATGGAACAAGGAAGTGTGTTGGTGAGTGTGAAGCAGTGAAAAGTTATTTATGCCTGCATGTCATGGCTACCATTCCTTCACAATTGCTTGGCTTCTGCAGAACGACTCAGTGACTGTGTCACATGCAGAACATACAGAGTGGAACGTGTTCAGAGAAGAGTGATCATGCCAGTGTGACCCCGCCCCCACAAGCCAAGAGGCAGGCCAGGAGGAATCCCAAGACCCGGGCAAACGGCCGCCACCCCCTGGCACAGACCCCAACCACCCCGCTCCGGAGCCAACCATGCATCCATCCAGAAGGTGGCAGAGGGGGACCCCAGGGAGAGCCCCCAAAGTTGGGGGAACACGCCACAGTGAGACCAGACAGGCAAATGCCGGCCCCACAGGGAACGAAGAGAGGCTAGAACATGGGTGATGTGGGACTGCGAGATGTTTGTTAGCAGTTGGTGTGATGTCAAGGAATGATTGACAGCGATGAGGGAAGTTGCAGTGGTCCAAGCATGACCCTCCCTCTCCCCTAGCAGTTATGCTCCAGCTCCAGTCCCCTTTACAACCATTCATTCAGCTATGAACTATGTAAATGCAACAGAAGGTTAGTAGGACAGGCCAGCTTGGTTTTCCCCAGAAACCTTCGCTGATCCAGTATGAGTTACACGCTCAGACAGCTGAACTGCTGGCACGTTTCTCAGAGACTAAACAGGGACCTTAGAGGTGCTGATCCACATCACGTTCAGCCAGAAAAGTGCTCCAGTGCACATCAGCATTCATGGATCACTAAAGCCAGGACAGTGTCATCAGCAAACAGCAGATATCAGCCTAATGTCAGTAAACTGGAGCATCTCCAGACTCCAGCTGCACCTTTGTATGCTCTGAATGCCACCCACAGAAACAAGGGAAAGGAGAGCCCCACTCTTGTCCACTGCAAATGTGAACTGCATGCACACAAAGGGAACAGAATGCTTTCTTGGGCCTGAATGGACCAAATGGCCTGCAGCAGCAGCCCTGCTGGCTCTAAGTTCCCCCATAGGATGGAAAAGGCTGCAATCACACTAACTTCTGCTGTTTCCCAACTACAGTTACTTCATGCAAGTAAAAACCTGAAAGTTCATCGCTTCCTGTGAGAAATATGGAGAACAGAAGCAAAGCGGTGATAGATTAATGCAGCTTCAATTCACAAATCATTCTAACTGCATCCTTCATGACCCTTAAGCACACAGAGGCTATGACATAGAGGCTGTGAGGTTACAGTTTATTGAGTGAGATTAGATGTGTGTATGTGTGTGAGAGACACAGAAGGAGTATGGCAGGGAGAATCAATATTTCATCTCATCTGGTGTTTATCTGTAGAGCCATGCAGTAAATATCATGATGGATGGGAAGAGGTGTGTCAGGAGAACACACATTACACTAACAGGTCAGGCTATCCTACACACTCATATGTGCAGAGGGAGTAAAAAAAAAGGTGAGAAAAAGCTAAATTAAAGCTAAATCTTCACATCCATTACTCATAAAGACAGACCTATTTGCTTTCCTTGTGTTACTGAATGCTAACCCTCTTCATGCCTTAAAACTATAAGCTCAGTTTCAACATGGATGGGTCTGAAGTCAGCGCAAAGTCCCCACTAAGATATAAAACATGCCTGATATAACAGTAACCCTTGGTAATCCCCCGGTCTTTTCTGCCTCTCCACGCAGCTGTGTCGCTCATGCTTTGTGCTTTTGAGTGTGTGCATATATAGTGTGTGATCCTAGAGGGATTGGAAAGCGTCGTAGCAGACGGTGATGATCACTGACAGATTACTACTTGCCATGTGCGCTCGTGGACACATATAAAGGCTGTAGCAACCCACCGAGTGCATTTACGCTCCAGATATGGAGGGACGCCTCAGACTACCTCAGAAGGTTAAAATTAGTTTTCAGTAATCTGTGGGCAGATTTAAGTGTAATTTTGATGGGTAAATGCTTCTGAAGAGAAGAAAAAAATGTTAAAAAATGGACTCCTTTCATGCTGGGGTGATAAACAACCTGTGTGGAAGGAAAAGTGAGGAAAGGAATGTGGATGGAATAAAAATATCAACCAGCATTGTGCTTATAAGACCGGTGCATTAAAGGCAACCACTGCTAGCATGGAAGCATTCATACAACCATTCAGATCCACATGAATATTCAAATAACCAAGAGGAAATACTAAATAATGTTCCAACAAAACCTGAAAATACATAACATAAAGGTCTTTATCTTTTGCCTTTAGGCTAAATGTGTAGCATTTGGTAAAATTATATAATCATGCACACAAAAGGCTAGTTTTGGAGCTGTTTACTATGATTGATGAGTAAAAATAACCAACTGGAAAAAAAATGTGGACTAACACTTCACAATGTGACTTTTTTAATGCAAAAAGTTTGAATTTTCCAAATAACCCTGTGAAAACCAAATAAAGGTGCAAAATATTTGCACTGCATGACCTAAAAACCAAACCTAGAAGTTATTAGCTTTAGCCTGGATGCTAAAAATGGTCATATGGTATGATATTGATAATATTGCAGTTAATCTTAGATGTTTAAAAAAAATGTGCATTTTAATAATTTCATCAGCCAAGTTTACTTTCAGTCTAGAAATGCACAAAACCTAAATATCGCACTGAAAAACTAACGGAATCAGATACATTTTGAGAAACCTCCATTCAGTGTTTGTGTGTGTGTGTGCATGTTTAGGTATGTGTGTGTGATTGGTTTTTGTGTAAAAAAAAAAAAAAAAAGTGTGACTACTTGTCTTATTTTAACCTCAAAAACTGTTTTTCATGACCATGTGAAGCACTTTGTGTTGCAATCCTGCATGAAAAGTGTCATAAAATAAAGATTAAACTGAACAAAACCTCAGACACGAACCTTGATAAATGGAAAAATTACATAGAAATCAATTTTTTTTTTTTTTACTATTTTTGTCCCTTTTTTTTCGCCAGGGTTAAAAAATATAAATCATTAATTAATTTGGTTTCACATGTTGCTCAGACATTATTTGATAAGAGAGACAAACATAATACAAAGGTGAATTAATATAAAAGATGTCTCTATTTACCGACATCTAATCTGCAAATCTTCACCAGGTCTCAACACACTAAATTTAGGGAAGAATCTTTTCATTTTTAATTAATCTGAAAACAAGTTGTCTCCTTTAGCCAAGTAAACAAATTTATGTCTTGTTTAGGAGATGCAGATTGATCAGACTGTGATTTGTACGTCCTAAATCGCCTCAGACCCCCACCGGGCGTGTTCGCCTTCAGGAAGAGCTGATCCTCGGCTTATCTGTTTAACATCCAACAGTGACACATGTTGATCAATAAACTTGCAAAGCATGGCCTTTTAAGCCTTTTGTCTCATCAGAATTCAGTTAAACACAGTTCATTTTACATCTCAGTGTTATTACTACATTCTGTACAGAAATCATTACATTTTGTGTTTATATTAAACAGTAAATACATGGGTGAAGTTGATAGTTGATTGTAAGTAAATATAAATATATATATATATATATATATATATATATATATACACACATACATACATATATATATTTACATATATATATATATATATATATGTAAATATATATATATATATATATATATATACATATATATATATGTATATATATATATATATATATATATATATATATATATATATATATATATATATATATATATATGTATATACATATATATATATATATATATATATATATATATATATATATGTATATACATATATATATATATATATATATATATATATATATATATATATATATATATATATGTATATATATATATATATATATATATATATATATATATATATATATACATACATATTAAGTTATTATGTATGATAATAATGCATTACCGGTGTTGAGGACAGTAATATACACAAAGCACAAGAAGTAATGTAATTTGTTCCCCTTTAATAATAGCAGTTAGTGCTGCATTATACACGGCTGGAAAACCTTAATATGCGCCTTTGCAACAAGATATAACTTGTAAGTATCATTTATTTGTGGAATGAGCAACACAGCTACACATATGACACATAAAACTTAATAATCATGACATCATGAGATCTGATAGGCTGCCATAATCATGTGACAGAGGAGGAAAAAAGTTCTGCTGGGATTCGTTACCTAAAACTCTCAGAAGTAAAAACAAGTACCATGTTTTGCATCAGCAGTAATATCTTGAGACTCAAAAAAAGTACAGAATCTGGTATTTTGACTGGTAGATATCAAAGTATCGTTACTCCCATCCCTCATGCAAATCCTTCCAGCTGCACAAGCATGGTGACACCATTTATCAGACCCCAAAGACAAAGACCTGTGCTGTCTGTATGAGAAAGGCTCGCTCAGGAACGGCCACTTCTTTTCCCATAATTATGAACATCATATCATATTTCTGCCAGCAGGTCCCCGTAAATCCTGCAGCTGGAGCGCTAATGGAAAAGCAGATTTAATTCTGGATCAGAGTGATGGACAGGAAAAATTTATTATGTTGACCATTCAGCACCTCCTGGTCAATAATTCATTATGTCATCCTTCATTCTAAAAGCCACCCACATTCATTTACAACCAAAGATAGTCTGTACACTAACTTCCACTGTCGAATCGCGCTAATGCTAATGGTATTTAGAGTGGAAAGGGAAAAAAATCAGCAAATATAAGAAGTATAGCTTCCTTCAGATGCAGCCGCAGCCAGAAAGTCAGCCTGCAGAGTACATTTCCATCCAACCAGCAAATCTCTGCAAGACGTCAGGAAATAGATGGTAACTCTGGCTTGAAATGTGGGATTCTGTAAAGATTAAAGGTCTGGAATGGTAGGGGACTCCTGCTGAGATGGGGGAAAAAGTCTGCTGGTGTGCTTTTAGGAACAGCAAAAGACCAGATGAGTGTGTGATACACACAATAAAAAGCATTAGTACACAACTCTATATACATACAACGCAAATTAATAAAACGGAAAGTCTTTAAAAAGTCTTTATGGTCCAACGAGCGAGTCACTGGTGATGCTGTAAAGCTTCCAACTGTGAGCGTGTGAATGTGTGAAAATTCCCCCTGGAGTTACTTCAAGAGCGTGTGAACATGAACGTGTTAATAAGGGTTGAAGAAGAGTTGAAGAAGATGCCGTCTTTGCTCTGTCAGTTGCAGTCGCCACCCCCCCTTTCTCGCGCACACACACACACACACACACACACGTTGGTGGTAAATAGAAAGAATTCAGAGGGTTATATCTAAAGAGGATCGTTCCTCTTTATGTGTGAATCATCTCAAATTTAAGGAGAGCACAGGAAAGAAAAGATGCTGCCGATTGGGATACTGTGGGAGACGGTATAGTGAGGCCTTTCGTAGAAAACCCGAATCATAATCTGTGTCTGAGATTAAAACGGTGCTACAGGGCTTTAATCCTTCTCGGAGCGTACACACATCTGCACACAGTGATGAAGCTTGGCAGCATAAATCCCACTCAGGCAGCTCTGAGGCTGAAGCTTTAATTGAAAGCATTCCACTTGTTAAGAAGGTGGATGTTGTGCTGGAGCCTCCGTTCTGTGATGCAACATTGGAGGTTTATCTAAAACCAGCATGAGATCCAACACTGAGAAACAATGCAGTGGTACATGGCGTGCAACGCACAGATGCACGTCGCTGTGACTTCACCACTTTAGCTCCTGCATGTATTTCCCATCTTGGTAAACTTTTCATAAACACCTTCTGCCTTGCCCGAGGTCACCTCAGCTGCAGCCTTACGGTGCAATGTACCGTTAAGTGCGTCCCTTCACAGGGCCGAGCTCCCCATCATCACCTGACTCCCCAAATCAGATGATAGGGAAATTGAGTGCCAGAGTTAAATCAAGATGGAAGCTGGTTTGGCTCATTTGGAGCTGGGTGACATCTGCCCGAGGCCAGGGAGACGGACACAGCGAGCGACACTCGCTGTATCTTTAATATAAATCAAAGAAGTGCTTTTAGCAGAATAAGACTTCATACGTGGAGGTTGGGAAAATACTGCAGAGGCAGGGCTTTAAATGCCAGGATGCAACCTGGATGTCAGCTCTGTAATAAACAGAGTCGTTGCAAAAGTGTCACACAAACACGTATGCTAATTAGCAGCCAGGGAGGATGTGCAAAAACAACAATAGCACAAACTTTCACACTTGTATCAGCAGTGAACTTAGCAGCGGACTCAAGTGGTAAGCTATTTACAGCCATGAGCTCAAAGAAAGCTTCAACTTTGGTGGAGAAACTGTAAAGTACTGCACTTAATGTTGCAAATACTCAGGAATAGAATTACTTTAATGTCAAATTTTTGGCTTTAAGAAGCTGCAGTGGCTGCTGTTGTTTCCTTTATATGTTGTAAATCTGGGAAATACTTTCATTTGGATTCCCTCTCATGTGAAAAGACTGCAGTAGTATGTATCTATTGGTTTCAGTTCGGACCTACGCTGATGAGAAGACAACACTCAGATACATAGTCATATGTAATGTGGGTGCTGCACTCAGGGCTGCAAGAGTGAGCACAGCTGCCGTTTTCTTTACGGGAGTCCCATGTAGAGACTTTGAAACTGAGAGCAGCTACTTTCAAACGCAGAAGTGAGTCTTTAAGGTTTAAGTATACTTGCTGTTTACCTTGTCTTCATAGACGCACATGGAAGCAGATGCATTGTGAGTAAAACTTCCAGGTGTACTACACTTGTTACCAGATATTCCACACAGTTGTGCAGGGGTGTAACGACTGCAAACATGGTGATAGTAACGGAAACTAGTGTTGTGTTCCTTTTTATATCACAGTGAGAAAAAAGTAATGGCTATTGTGTTGCAGATGGCTTTTTTTTTTTTTTTATTAACAAACAAAAGAGTGACGTGTCGGGCCAACTAGTTAAACCCATAGACTGTATATAAAAAGATGGACGTAGCCTCTGTAACGTCACCCATAGTGTTTCTGAAGAGCTGAACTGAAGCTCGGTGGGCGGTTCCTACCATCGCCATCTTGGCAGAGGCATGTGTGTCGTGTCACCCGGAAAATACAAATATGGGCAAAGAGGTGGAGCTGAGAGGGGGGTTGTGAGATGATTGACATCGAGTGAACTCCGAGCTGCATGTAGCTAAGAGCTAACCGAGCTAACCCTGAGATAACAGGAGATAACAGGAGCTAACCAGCTAACGGAGGTAAGAGGGCTAAAGCTAAGTCACGTTGTTTACCGGCTAAAAACCGCGGTTGTTCTACATTCTTCTGACTTGAAGCGGAAGATCGGGTACCTGTCAATCAAAAGGACACGCCCCTTAATATGCCAAACTTCGAGATTAAATTACTTTTAAACGGGCAAGTTAGAAAAAAATTCACTTCCCCCACAGTTGTGATGAAGGTAAACCTGACCTATTAAACCTAAAATGGATTTTTGAACCAGGCTGTAAACATGTTTATTTGTGCCGTGAAGTTGGTCTTTTTAACATGGAAGTAACATGGGAGTAACATGGGAGATTTGCTCTGTTTTGCAGCCCCTAGTGGATGAAGGGGGAACTACAGTTTTGTGCACTTCCGCATAGGCTTCACTTTTAACTGCCAGAGGTTGCCACTTGGAAAAGCTGAATTGAAGCTTGGTGGGCGGTCCCTACCATCACCATCTTGGCAGGGGCATGCATATCATATCGCCTGGAAAATACAAATATGGGCAAAGGGATGAAGCTAAGAGGGGGGCTGTGAGCGTCATGTTGGATGATTGACATCTAGCGAACTCCGATTTGCGTGTAGCTAAGAGCTAACCGAGATAACCCGGAAATAACAGGTGCTAACTAGCTAAGGGGGGTAAGCGGGCTAAAGCTAAGTCACGTTGTTAACCGGCTAAAAACTGCAGTTCTATGTTCTTCTTACTTGAAAATACATAACACAGTTGTCATGAAGGTAAACCTGACCTATTAATCCTAAAATGGATTTTTTGTACCAGGCTGTAAACATGTTTATTTCTGCTGTGAAGTTGGTCTTTTTAACATGGGAGTCTGTGGGGATTTGCTTTTTTTTGCAGCCCCTAGTGGATGAAGAGGGAACTGCTGTTTTATGCACTTTCAGATAGGCTTCACTTTTAACCGCCGGAGGTCGCAGATTGGTTAAACCAAATATTCAGGGAGGGGGGTAATGTGAGCTCCCAGTTATTGAGAAGAGAAGCCTTTTGGATTTAGACCTTGGACACTCTCGCTCCTAAAGGCCTTAAAGGTCACTTTGATCTTAGACCATTTTTTTTTAGACCGTGACAATGTGCTTGATTTAAACTATTACTTGGAATTTTTTTCATTGCCCTCTATCATTTTACTTTTTTCCAATCAAATTAATCCTGACATTTTCCACTTACAGTTACTCACATGTAGCAAAGATGTTTACAAATGATGCTGCAAACCAGGGGTGTCTGGCTCCGGTCCTTGAGGGCCACAATCCAGCAGGTTTTCTGTGCATGTCTGCTCCAACACACCTGACTTAAATCAGTCAGTCATTATGCAGAACGTCATAGGGCAGTGAATCTGTTTGATCTGAGTCAGGTGTGTTGAATTGGGACACACTGAAAACATGCAGGACAACAGCTCTTGAGTACTGACTTTGGACACCTCTGGTGTAGATGAAACAGGAAAGTGTCAAAAAGCCATCACATGTATTCGGCTGTATTTCAGACGCATCACATAGCGTTGGCTGCTGGCTCTAGTGTAAGTCTGCCATGTTGGAGCAGGGATACATTAAAGACAGCGGCCCTTCAGGACAGACTTTAGACAAACAAAATTTGCTTGGCAGCCATAATAATCACATGTACCAGCATATTTGGCAGCTGATTGTAAAGCCTTATTTATGCTTTATATGAAATCTATATATAAACTGAGCTTTCTGTCCATCTTTTGTGTCCTTTACATGAGTTAAAGCCCGTTCTCAGGCAGCTCGCACCATCACCATGTTTGCTGTTGTTTGAAACTGATGTTGCAACCGAGGAGTGAACTCTAAACTGCCCTCTAGTGGACAGATTGCCTCACAACACACCAACTTAAAGGACACATGGGAGTAAGTGGGCATTGGCATTTTACATGAATGTACATATTTATGTATATCAGGAGAGCATAAATGAGGGTCTAGCTCCATTGCTTGTGCTAGAAGCTGTAATCCAATTAAAAATAACGCAGCCTTGATGTTTCATGCTGGCTTGGCTTCTCTGGTAGTTTTTAGATGTGACTCAGGTTATGTGGATGCTACAGGGATTGATTAAGATTGGCATAACTGAGCAGGTAAACTCACATAAAAATTACATTAAACTCTATTTTTATTCTGAAAATGCCTCAACGCACATGTGAGTCATGTTTTTGCTCCAGGTTTTAGTTTCTAGCATTACTGAATACACTTTTCCTTCCATTGTTAAACTGTTTAACACTCTTTATGCACGGACCTCATGCTGGGACAAAAAAAAAAAAGAATCAAACTTCATGTTCATGTATATATATTGTCCATTAATTATGATATTACATATCAGTTGAAAAGACCAAAGGATGCATACAGAGATTTGGAATACAGGATATTTGAGGTGTTGCAGAGGCTTAACGTAGTGACAGAAATCTGTGTTTAACTTTGTGTTAAACACAAAGTTGCATTCTGTGGTGGCATAAACATGAAGCTCCTCCCACCATTTTACGGTTGATATCGTTTCCATTCAGTGATATCGCGTCATTGACTCCTAGATGCTGATGACACCCTGCTGTTCTTTTCCAACTAAATTAAACTACGCACTTTCAAAACAAGTTAAGCGATAGATGGTAATAAACTGCCCTTGTTTTGATAGAGTAAAGTCCCAGATAATAAATAATGTTTTTATTTCCTATTTAAATTTTTATTCAGTTTTACTGCCAAGTTTCATATTGACTCGTTCCTACCAACATAAACCTCATTATTCTAAATTATCCCTCACTCATGGTCTTTTCAGACATTAACAAGAATAACTATTTCCAATTAAATGAGAAAAACAAAACACTGATATAAATAAAACTATTATTTATATATATATATATATATATATATATATATATATATATATATATATATATATATATATATAGATATATATATATATAAAAATATATATATATATATATTTTTTTTTTTTTTTTAAAGTTTGACTTTAAAATTTTTATTGCTTTGGAAAGTAAAGCAGAAAAATCCCAGACTTATGTTATATATAATTTAAAATGATAATAAAATCTTCATATCTTTGCATGCCAATCTTTTATTCGCCGCAGTTTGTCCGTTTGCTCTCTTCCATTCATTGATTTCCCAAATAATTGCTGAAAAATTAGAAATATTCTCTCAGTCTGTCTATCAATCAGATTTTTGAAGCTTTTTAAAACATTTTCTCAAAGACATCACTAAATTATCATTTATTGTTATTTGTTGTTATGTAGTTTTTCAAACATCTGCTGGACACCGGACAGTATCCCCTCATGGTGTTTACCTGCTGCAACAGTATATGTGAAAAGCCACAGTGGAGGACAGACATCATTTCAATGTGCAGACCTGATTACCTGATGAAATCTTATCATCCACAGGCAAAACTGTTCATTCTTAAACAAACTGGTGGAACCAGCAGCTCTGCACCTCAGTATCTGAATGACTGGGATGGATTTCTTCCCAAACTGCTGGTGTGACAGAAAATCATTCCAGTAAGGAAATGAAAGCTGTTTATTGGTTATTTGACATTTCTTTATAAAGTCATATAGATAAATACAATAAGAAAATAGCTCTGGTGCATCTTAAAGCCTCATTTTTGCTACTTTTACGTACATTAATGTTCCAAACGTTGTCAAACATCCCTGCTCACGTGTCCTTTACATGGTCGATAGGGAGTATATCTACTTTGGCTACTGGGAACCTCCTGGTCCTGAAGGGCCGATGTCCTGCAGGTTTTCCAAGTGACCCTGCTGGAAAATGCATGACTCAGACATCAGACAAGCTCTGCACAAGTCTGCTAAATACAAATGGATTTGAATCAGTTTTCCTGGAGGAAACCAGCCCTCTAGCACCTGGATTGAGGATCCCTGTTGCAAGTATATCATTGCAATTCACAATCTGCACTACTAACCAGTAGAGAAAGTGTAGGAACCACGTAGCCGGTTGTTGTCATGAACACATTAAAACCTAACTTGTTTTTAGCCTAAAAGTACTCTTAAGGTGAACTAATGTGTGATTGGCTGAAAGAGTCTGAGTGCTATCTCCTGTTTGTTTGTTTTTTTTAAGAAATAGCACTAAAAGTCAAATACTTTTATTTTTCTGTGTTGCAGCGCCTTTCATTTTGTGAAGACACACTGTCAAACAATTAAACAGACCGCACAGACAATTTGTGCTCCATTAACTCTGATTTGTGGCAGTTTGATGGCTGGAAATATTTGATTTTACTGCTGAAACTCAAAATGAGGAATGATGATTAAATTGCTTTGCTAACTGTAAAATTAATTCCAGAAATATGAAGAAAAATCCTTCCAGGGTCTGAGCTGAAACTTTCCAAAGCCAAAATATATTTCTCCCAGGAATAAATCTAGCCAGAAAAACACAGTTCACCAAATGCACTGTGATCTCCAATCACAGCAGAATACCCAGAGCACGGCAGGACCCACGGATTTGGAGGCATTTTGCAAAAAAAAAAAAAAAAAAAGGCAAATAAAGCAGAGTTGCCATGTGGAGGGAAAAAAAAAGTACAGATGGCAAAGGATCAACGTAGCACCAAGCGAACAAACAAGATGCCTGAACTGACAAGAGTTTATTTTTCACATCATTTCAAGATTCAATGACCGTCACTGCTGGAAGGGACTCACTGGCCTTGTATGTTCATTATAATGCTGAGTGAATGAATAATTGAATTATAACTTGTGTCTGTTTTACATAGATTTGATGAGCACATTAGCATTTCAATTGTAAAAGCCTTATTTTATGAATATTCACAATATTCTCTATATTGTATGGGAGTCCTGCGATGGACTGGCGAGCTGTCCAGGGTGTACCCTGCCTGTCGCCCAAAGCCAGCTGGGATGGGCTCCAGCTTCCCTGCGACTCTGAACTGGAATAAGCGGTTTGGAAAATGAATGAATGAATGAATGTATGGGAGTCTTAGTATTGGCCATATAGGTGGCTATGTAAAGCACCGAACACTGGAGGGAGGGTGCACAAGGAAAATAAAACTAAAGAGTCCTGACTGGTGACTTTTCCTCAACTTTTTTCTTGAAAATAAAAAGGTGAATAAATACAGAGGAACATTAACAATACCCCCAATCCTTCCTTGTCTTGCATTGTTTGGTTGATATGACCAGAACTTGTCATGCTCTCTGCACTATGAGAGGAATTCTGGTGGGATAGATCTCAGGTAGACGTTAATACTGACAGATGTCAACAACTCGTCCGAGTGGTTTTCAGAAAGTTTAGAGAAGAGGAAGAAAAGAAGATTTATCTGACATTAAAAACGCCTTTGAACTTTTCCTTTTGCATATGCTACAGCTAAGCTGAAATAAAGCAGAGTTTCCACATATGGATGCTGTAGATCAGGGGTTCAGTCCATCCTGCGACTTTTAGATGCATCCCTTCTCCAGCATAGCTGAATGAAATGAACGGCTCATTACCAGGCCTCTGCAGAGCTGAATGACGTGGAGGACACAATTCAGCCATTTGGTGTGTTGGAGAAGAGATTGTAAAAATTGTAGGTTAGTAGATCTAGAGAACTGCTGCAGTAGACCATGGGTCTCTAAGTCGCGGATAAATTTCATGGCCCCTTGCTCAACATTATCAACATTATCAATGTCCATGTGGAGTGCCCATGTGGAGTCACCTCGAGAACAACTGAAAAGTTCATGTTTAGGAGGCAGACACTCATTCTACCTTCAAGATTAAGCTTTAGATCTTCCTTTGTGATTGACCTTATCGTTGGGGGGTGGGGGGAGTTCTAGCCATTCCTTATGTATGCTGCCATAGGCTTAGACTGCTGAGGGGCGTCCTATGATGCACTAAGCTTTTCCTTTCCATCTCTCTTCTCCTTATCTTTAATGTAGATACATTCGGCAGTACTGGCATCATTACGTTTTTCTCCTCTTTCTGAGTGTCTTCCTGGATAAAAGTTGTGGTTCATGTTGGTCTCTCTTTCCTGTCCTCTCCACCCCAGCCAGTCAAGGCAAATGGCTGCCCTCTCTGAGGTTTTTCCTTCCCATTAAAAGGGTGTTTTTTCCATCCCACTGTCGCCTTTTGCATGCTCCGGATGGGGGAATGTATCAAAGTCCAGATTCGATGCAGTCAATTGGTTTTCCTTATTTAGTCTATTTATTATAAACTGACTCGCATTGACCTGTCCGCAAAGTGCCCTTTGTTTTGAAGTGGCCCTACACAAATAAAGCTGGAATGAATTTCATCACAAACAGCTTTGATTTTGAGGACAAAAAAGTTTCTTTTGCGTCCATTGTTTTGAACATTTCATTGATTGATCAGCAAACCACACATTCAGGTTTAACAATACTCAACTTGCGAAATTCTAAATCAGGGAGACTCACTCCTGGTCCTGCAGGCTTTAGAAGTTTACCTACCTGATTCTCACTCATAACTCGTGCGGACCTTGACAACAAGCTTCGATCCAACAGGGAAACTTCTAAAACCACCAGAACGCTGGCCCTTTAAGCATCAGGTTGAAGATCCCTGTTCTAGATGTATGAAATTTGCAGCATTGAAAAGGAAAGATCCTGTGGCTTGCGGGGTGTGTTGATACTCTGTTGGGCTGGCATTTAGGATGTTGGGGACTGGAACAATTCACTAAATTGTCACTGGTTTTAATATATTCTATTCTATTCTACAGTCATTTAGAAAGTGACTAACATACATGCTCATACCACAATAGGCATATTGGGGGGCAACTTAAGGTTCAGTGTCTTGCCCAAGGCCGATGTGAATCCTACATCTGCAACAGTTGTGAAAAACAAAGATCTGTATGAACTAAAACAGAGTTTAATCAAAAGAATTCTCCTAATCATCAGAAATGTTTATCTATATAGTGTTCTCTAATTGCATGCAATGAATTATAAGAGGACCGGGCAGGATAAACAGACTGAAATAGATGTTGGGCAATCTCTAATTGGAGGGACATCAATGGGCACGCATGTTTATTTTGAGCTTCAAGAGAATTTTACAAAATTTCTGTTATCCTGCTGCACACCTGACTTTGAAGCTGAAAAAAACAAC
This sequence comes from Telmatherina bonti, assembly GCF_933228915.1. Lineage (NCBI taxonomy): Eukaryota > Metazoa > Chordata > Actinopteri > Atheriniformes > Telmatherinidae > Telmatherina > Telmatherina bonti. The sequence continues at coordinate 23,699,407 of NC_136633.1, read as the reverse complement.
AACAGCACGTCTGAAACATTAAAACGGTTTTTCTGTTTTGTTGTGTTGGCCAGGTGTCCCTGAAAAGAAGTCCAATCTCAACAGAATCACATTCCACACGAGCAAATCAAATAAATATGAAAATGAGTATGTTAAAACAGTAAGTAATGCAGCAGATGCTCACTGGGAATAGCCCTGGCTACAATGGGCTCCTCTTTCTCAGTAATTGGACAAGTAGCTTCGAGCCTGTAAAGCTTACCTCAGTATGTTTGTGCTGTGGTTACTAAGCTAATTAGTGGTAAACAAGCAGCTGGTAACCACTTCTCAGATTCTCTTTCAGGTTGTTTTGTGCCTTAAATAAAAAGGAGCTCTCCTCACAGTTCCCTGGCATTTCTAAGTGCTCGAAGCAATTTTCCCCTCTGAGCGCTTCACCAGAGCGATGTGAGTCCCAAAGCGATGGCGACTCTCCTGGGTGTCATTGAGAACATGACTGACTATTCAAGTCGCACGTGGAACAATGTACGCCTTTGACTTTACTTACTGGAGGTGGGCTTTAATTGGAAGAATTCAAACGATCTTCAGACCACTTAGGGTTTCTAATTATCTTACAATGGCCCTGAAAGCAGTGCTTTCACAGTGTGTGAGGTAGGGAATTATTTCTTTAAGCTGTCCCTTTGAAAGGATGAAGTCGGCCAGTGGTGCAGGTATTGTTCCAGGATCGGTTGGTTCAAGACTGTTATAACCCTAATTACAGCAATTATCAAGGTTTTACAGTAAAGTTGCCATGATATTTCACTAATGCATGGCTGTTTGTTTTCTGGGCTATTACAGGATCAGTGTGTGCTTGTAAAAGGTTTTATCAAGCCTGTTCAGGGTTGTGAGGGCGCAAACTTGTCCAGCTGACATAAACGTTCTTTCTATTATAGTTTTTCACAAAAAAGGCCATTTTTAAAAATTTTCTACAATTGCAGGTGTTTTTGTTGAATGGTGTTTCACATTTAAGCCACAATTCTAGTGAAATATCGTCCCATGAGAGTCCACTTTGAGGAGGAGGAGATACAAATAGATACAAAGCTATTTTGTTTCAGGGTTGTGGAGGATTTGCCATGGCTTTCCGAAGCCGCCTTCCTCGTTTCTCTATCTAATTCTTTGTAAAACTTTTCATTTCGGTGTTGTTTGCCATCAGGGAGGCAGTTATATTTTTCCATCCATCCATCCATCCATCCATCCATCCATCTTCTTAACCACTTGTTCCAATTAAGGGTCATGGGGAAGCTGGAGCCTATCTTGGCAATCACTGGATAAGAAGTTGGCAACAGACCATCACATGGCCAAGAGAGAGAGAGACAAACAACCATTTATGCTCACACTCAATCAATCCCTGGTAGGGTTGCCACCCATCCCATTAAATATGAAATCATCCTTTAATTGACATAAATTGAACAGATTGAACCAATACGGGACGGACTTTGTTCCATATGTTGATAAATTTCCAACAGCCTACATATGTTTTTCAGACAAATCAACACTACAACTAAAGATAATAAACACAATAAAATACAGAAAATACAACAGCCCAGTAAAAATGTCTTTTCAAGCAGGATCTTCAGGTCCCGGCCTCCTCCCTTCTGAGCCTGCAGTCACCGTTGCCTAGAGACAGACTTTACTCATCCACGCTCCACATAAGTCCCGCGCCTTTTAAAATGTCTGCTGTACCTGGTACTCAACATCCTCAACATCGGAAGCACTTGCAAAACAGACGTGAGTGGGAAGAGACGCATCCTTGGTTGGTCAGTGTCAGTGAAGATGTTGACAAGGCAAACTGTAAAATGAGTCAGCGACTGTTCAGTCGCGCACGGTGGACTGTCCGACATCTAATCCTATCAGGAGAGCAACATGCACTAGAACACAGAAGACCCAAACATCAGTGTCCCAGTTCTTCCCACCAGGATCATCTCCTGGGACTGATATGATATAAGATATGATGTCATGACTGATTTCCCATGTGGTTATAGTCTTACCAGAAGATGTCAGAGAGCTTGTGTGTATATCCTGATATACATTTTAGTAATCTACACTATTGGTCTGATTGATTGTGGAGGATGTTGAGTCAAATGAATGATCATTTCTTTATTTGCTGTATTAGCAAGTAAATAAATAAATACACATGAATAAATGTATGGGGAAATGGTCATTTTTTTAAAGATATGCATTTTATACATTAAAATATTTAGGGCTTTATGTTACTTTTTAAATACCTTTGTGTTAAGTGATTATTCAATAAATTATTTGATCAGTGATGACATGACTTCCTTTTAAGTCATGACACAGGCAGGAAACAAATACTGTTCAACACGTAATGATTAAACAACGAGGATTTCACGGTTTTAATGCATGACGTTGAGTCTAGAACACCACGACGCGCAGCGACCCATCAGGATGCTACGCATTCCACCGCGGTCTACACAGTAAACATTTTTTAACAAACATTTTTTTGTGACAAAACTTGCTAAATAAGCTAAAGTATAGGAACTATTTTATGTTGGACTTTATGTACTTTTTATGCTAAAAAACCATTGTCAAGCTTTGCATTGTCAAAAGCCAGCTGACAAAAACCAGTTAAATAATGCGTTGTTATGGTGACGCCCGTACTGGAGTGATATAACAGTAAAAAACTTGCCAATCTATGTGTGTATATATACGTAATTATGCCATGGTGAGAATTTCAATGCCAACTGGCTGCATTATTTTCGTATATACACACCCGCAGTTTGTTCACAATACCATCTCAGGACACTTTACAGGCACATCAATTTGAGCTAATTTCGAAAAAACAACCTAGTTAAGGAAAAGTAACACATTGTATTAAATCTTGACTTTGATCCAATCCCCGTCTGAAGCATTCACAAGGCGACAGCGGAAAGGAATATATTCTCGTTTAAAGGCACATTATGTAACTTTCTGACCTTAAAACTCTGCTTTCCGGACTTGTTCGATAACATAGTGGCATCTATCATGTGTATTTCTGGAGTCGCTGCTGCCCAGCAGCGTCCCAAGGCTGAAAAACCAACACAATGCAACAACAAACAGGACACTGCATGATGTTGCAGCAGTTTCGCTTCACACTAGAAAACACAAGAGATTCAAAGAGAAAGAGGAACAAAAATGTAATTATAAGGTCATTTTTTGCTTGCTGGAGAGAGCCAACATGTCAGGTAGGATGCAAGATGGATGCTAAATTAGTCGTTGATTGGGGCTGCGTCATGGGAAAATGGCAAAAGTTCTTTAGTTTGTCTTTAACAGGAAGGAAAATCCTCCAGTAGAGCCCAGCTCAGGCAGTCATCTGCCTCCAGCGGTTGGGGTTATGAGAGCCAGGAGTCGGTGTTTGGCAGGGGAAAGCCAAAGAAGTGGTGCTCAGGCAGGCTCAACTAGCACTGGAACCATCCCAGTGGTTGTCTAAGGGACTCAGTGTGTGGCAAGAAAATACCCCCCTAACCATTACACCAACAGACTGGAGAGTTTGCACACACACTCCAGCTTCCAGTAACCCTGAATTGGACTAAGCATTTAAGAAAATGGATAGATCTATATACTATTATTATTCAAACATACATGACTCTTCAAGTGCTTCATCTCATACATTTGTAGCTTGTGAACGTATCTTACCTGTGGATTACATCAGCTGTCTAGTGTAGTCATCAGAGGTGATTTCGACCTCACAGCAGTGCTTCACAGATGTGTATCATTTCAGAAATCATTTCAGAAGTGGCTCTTAACTCCTCTAAAAGTATGTAACTGCTCTGTTTTCCAATTCAGGTTGCATTTGTTTTCATCAAGCAGAAAAACCATGCAGGAGGCCAGAAACAGATTCCAAGTCAACATAACCAAATAACAATGAAGAAATCAAAGAGGTTTCAATAAGAATGACAAAATGTTCACTGTAAACAAGGTTGTCAAATTCCAGTCATCGGGGGACGGGATCCAGCAGGTCTTTGTATTTTTCTTCTACCAACACAGCTGATTCAAATCAAATGGATCCAACAGCTTCTTGTCAAACTATTTATGAATTTTGGTCAGGTGTGTTGGAGCACGGAAACAAAAATCTGTAGAATACCGAATCTTGAGGACTGGAGTTTGACACCTGTGTCGTAAAGGGATGATTTGTAGAGAATTTGATAGTAGAGGAGGTGCAACCTGAAAAGGCTTATGAAAATAAAAAGTATCCACTTGTTAAATGCTTCATGTCTTTGCAAAGAACTCAACTAAGTTGCTGATGAGAAGCTGGAAACATGACTTTCACATAAAGTCACTATGAGGTTTGACCTTCTAAACAGAAAACTGACGTCAAAACACCACCATAGCCCAGACGTGTCAAACTCCGGTCCCTGACGGCTGCTTTCCTGACGGTTTTTGTTGTTTCCCTGCTCCAACGCACTTGTTTCAAATCAAATGGATCCAACAGCTTGGTGTCAACTTCTTCAAAACAATTCATAAATTTCAGTTCAAACAACAAACACCTGCAGGATAGCAACCCTCGAGGACTTAAGTTTGACATTTATGTTGTAACCGTCAAACTACTTGAAGTCCATGTGACAGTAGGGGATGTTAATGAGAAAATACAACCACTTCTCTGCAGATAAAAAAAACGTAAAGAAAATCATTGATCAAGGTTTTTTTGGACTTTCTTTGGTTTTAAAGAGTTGGACAGATACCCACAGATGAACCTGCTCACACACTCATCTCAGGTTCTCTACCTGTTCATTAAATATCCCACAGAAAACTGGCACACAAAGTCTGTTTTCACCAAGGAGTCCAGGTTGTAAAGGGGCGAATTGGTTCAGTAAACCTGAACTAATCTCTGTTGTGTTTCCACAGCGACTGTACCCTCAGCTGGTAGGTTGGGTAAAAGTCGGATAGAAGTAGACGCATCGCTATTCAATGAATAATAAGACACAAGGCGTGTTTCCATTACACCTAGAATTGCGCAAATACTAAATATTAAAATGAAAAAAAACCTAATGGAAACACCCACATTTTGAAAAAAGTTTCAAATATCACTGAAATGTTTTTACGCTCTCATGAGGGGGTTTTTCAGTGGTTTCGATACAGAAACATATCGCAAACGTGTAATGGACACACTTTTTTGCATTTACGTGTCCCTGGACATGATGTGGGGGGGGTCGTGACCAGTTGCTTTCCAGTAAAGATGACGTGATGTGGACAATCAACAGCAAATTTCAGAGTTTTAGAAAGGAAAACTCAGGGAAAAACGCTTTAAAAAGCCGAAGCAAATTTTCCACAGCAACTAAAAATCTACAAAATAATGCTACGTGGTTACCTTGCGTAAGATGCAATTTTCATAAAATTTCATCACATAAACTAGACTTTAACCTTACTCAGGCTTACATGTTTAATAAAAACACCCGCAAATCGCAATTGTTTTTTGTCGTTACTTAAAAACAAACATCGCTTTTATTTTGTAAAAAAAATTTAATGAAAACGCGGCGTCAGAAACAAAGAACACATTCAGCAGTTTGTCGTCTTTCTTCATGACGTGGTTTAAAACAGCAAAAGAATTTACAACATGCTGATCCATTCAGCTGCTTCTGCCTTGTTTTCATAGCCGATTCACACAGGAAGTGACTATTCTTTCATCCAATCAATGGACTGCAGTGTTTCCAGCTTCAGCCTTTACAACCGGATCAGTAAGACTGAGACCCCAAAAGAAGCTCGAAGAAAGTAGGATCAGATACTCAGGGGCCCTCCCCCCATACTGAGCCAAACCCCTAGGTAGAAGCCGAGTTAAAGCCACCGGTGACTTTAGTTTTCCCACCCTGCTGCTTGAGGTAGAGAATAAACCGTACGGCTCTGACTAAGTTGCTCCCATTCTCCCTGATATTTCCCTGAACTGAACAAAACCGCGAGCAAGAATGAAGCTGAGGAAAGAAGTGTCTCATGCAGGATGTGAGAAGGAGTGAGATTTGATGGTCATAAATAAGACATATTACACCTCTGAATGTAAAATATTTATGCATTTATGCAAGAAGCTCCTCCATCTGACAGAAGAACTACGTTTGACCCCTCTAATCACCGCCGAAGCCTCATCCCTGTAATATTCATACTATAGAAAATTATCCATAGTTTATATATTTCTTCAATTAATAATGAATTATATTAATAATGAAACTGAATATATATAAAAAAGAAGACAAATATATATATATTTTTTTAAACCTAATGGCATATTTATTGTTTTATTCTTTTCTATTGTACAAACATTTCATTGTTTTGTTGTATTGCATTTCCTTTATTTACCTGCTTCGGGACTACAGATGCCAATTAGCTTGTTAGATGATGTTTTCATCTTTTGCTCAAGATGTTTATCAATACGCACTGTCACTTTCAAACACACTAATTTAAATGAAAATTGAGATTTTTTGCCATAAAGGTCTCCAGATGGAGCATCTGAAACTCCATCAAAAAAGTTTCTTTCAAAAATTTTGACATATGAATCTGATGACCATGAAAGACCGATCCCTGCACAGAAGCATAGAGCGATCACCAAAATTAAAAAGTAAATAATAAAAAAAAAATTAAAAGTTAAAACTGGGTACCTGTAACGTTATAATGTAATATGTTTCTTACAAAATGTTAATCGTAACATGCTATAATGTGTTACATTGGTTGTAAGAACATGAATTCTATATGCAGATATTGCAACCTTGAAATATTAGAGTAAAATACACTATCATATTATAACGTAAGTTTCACAAGTTTATAATAAAACTTGTCAAGTTGTAAAGCAATATGTTTCACTCCTTCACAATAAAACCATCACAATAAAACGTAATACGGTACACAACTTCACAATAAACTATCACATTATAACGTCATAATTTTTGCTATTTTACTGTAAACTATTACTAAATGTAAAAATGTTTTACAATTTTACTGTAAAACGATCATGTAATAATATTATATGTTTAATATTTTTATAATAAATTATAAGTACGAATGTTCAATATTTTACTGATATCGATTTTCCAATTTTATCCAACTCTTAATATACTATACTGATATCAACCAATACTTTTTGAGTGAGTTGTGCCAAACAAGCAGAACTATCTGGAAAACTACACGACATATCCTAGATTTTTGCATTTTGAGTTAGAGGAGATGTACCTGAAAAGTTTGACATATAACGTGTTACGTTAAAGTTATGTCATTAAAAATTAAAAATACGATACCAATATTTTCCGAAATTGCATTTTAATGTTATCAGACAATAACATCTTTATGAAGATAGTCTTGGACATCTCTTAATATAGCATAATATGTTTCGCAATCTTACAATAAACTATTTTATCATATAACACAACTTGTGTTTTTACAATAAAAATGAAGTTATAACCTGATAAGTCCTTTTTTTTTTTTCTTTTTACTCGGGCGGCAGATTTACGTTTCCATACCTCTGATAATTATCATGTAAAAAATGATTTAGTTGTTGTTATTTTAATTAATAAAGCAGTAATTAGCAGATTAATTAAAGAGTTGAAGGCCTCAAAATGTTTGGTATTTTAGAGTATGTCTAAAGTTTTAACGATTTATAGAAAGCAAAGCAGAAACGATATTGATGTTTGATGATTTTGTAGCAGCTTTTGTTCAGGGATATGTTTAGGCATGAAGGTCACAAAAGAGCGCAAAATACATCAAAACAAAACAGACGGGACAAAAAAATCTAGTAAAAATAACAGGGAAAAAGACTGCGCCGCTGCAACACGACTGAAATCATTAAAAAAAAAAAATCGAAAATTCCTGAGGACAGAAGAAAGGTTTGCAAAAATGAACATTGCAGACATGCTCACAGGAATACCTGCAGATGTGAAGCGAGGAGAGTCGAAAACAAGGTACAGCAACACAAACCCTCAAGCAGCAGTGATTTGGGTCTTAACCTCAACAACTTGTAAAGCTGCAGCTAAAGAAAAAAATGCACTAAGCTATAAAATAACTCCACAATCCCTCCATGTGAAACTGATGAAGATGCACAGCAGATATCAAGAAGTGAAGAAGTGCTTTATTGAGTCTTTCTTATCTCTGACCATGTGGGGCAGAATAATAAATGTTTAGACGTTTTAACTGAACAGAAAGACGACGTAAAAATCATTTTCTGACTGTGAAAAACAGCCTGAAAGCTGCTGGATCTGTCGCATTTCTCCTATCAGTCTCTGATTCCTGTTTAACTCCAGTGCCAGAAACACTCAAGCTAAGGTAAAGGCCTTCCCCGACTCTGTAAAGTTATAGGGCTGCATGGTGGCGCAGTGGTTAGCACTGTGGCCTCACAGCAAGAAGGTCGCTGGTTCAATCCTTGGCTGGTTTGGTCAGTGGCCTTTCTGTGTGGAGTTTGCATGTTCTCTCCGGGTACTCCGGCTTCCTCCCACCATCCAAAAACATGCATGTTAGGTTAATTGGTCACTCTAAATTGCCCCTAGGAGTGAGTGTGAGCATGAGTGTGGTTGTTCGTCTCTCTGTGTGGCCCTGTGATGGACTGGCGAGCTGTCCAGGGTGTACCCTGCCTGTCACCCAAAGCCGGCTGGGATAGGCTCCAGCTTCCCCGCGACCCTGAATTGGAATAAGCGGTTCGGAAAATGAATGAATGAATGAGTAAAGTTATATATATGGCTATATATAACTATATAAATAAATATATTGCTGGTAATTTTTAGTATCAGCATGTTGTCAAAATCTAATGCAATTATTCAATAAAATGAAATAACATAAATAAATAAATAAATAAAAAACAGCTAAAATCTTAACTTGTTATATCAATATTTAAAAATTTTCATTTTTAGCCAATGTTATGAAGGTCAAAGAGCCAGTTGCAGCTCTGAAGCACCAGGTTGCAATCTTCTGAAGCCTGAACTGGGCTCCACCTGAAGTCAGACTGGTCATGCAGAACCCTCCTTCTTGATAAAAGTTCTGTTTGTAGATAAATAACATATCACATATGAAACTGAGCCAAAAATCCAGAAACAGAAGGCAACAAAAGGTCATCACTCAAAAGCATGTAGAAGCACCTTCTGTTAAAGATGCACTGCTGCATTTAGGTTTGTTATTCTGCTGTACGATCCAGTTTCAGCTGTTAGATGGCATAAAGTTTGTAAGGAGAACACGTTAGTTAGGTTTATTCGTTCATTTTCTGTACCACTTAGTCCATTTCAGGGTCTCATCATGGTGGAGTCCATGATCAACTCAATGCAAGGTATCCAGATCCCACAGCTGCAGGACAAGCCCAGATCAGCAGCCCTCCACCACCATGCTTCACAGTTGGTATGAGGTAGTTCAGCTGATAAACTGTACAATCCTGCAAGTTTTTTATGCATCCCTGTTCCAACACAGCTGACTCAACTTGGATCCATTTTATGGAAGCCAGGTGTGCTGGAACAGGGATACACTGGAAACCAGGGGGACAGCAGCCTACACAGTCTAACTTACTGGGATGTCCACACCTGGGAAGACTGGCATTTTTCTTGAATATTGTCCACATGTGAATAATATTTGTGTAAAATGAAGTCGAAGTTGTTTGGAAATGAACTTAGAGCTCTTCCCAGACTGACGTGCAGCAACAATTTGCTTCTCTAACATCAATGCAAATGTCTTTCCTCCTTAGCCTTTTATTGTAATTTTCCTCAAAAATTAAAAATAAATAAGTAAATTAATTAATAAAGAAATAAAAACTGCTGCTTTCACAGATGTGCCCATGCTAATGATTATTAATAAAGATGTATGGAAGCAGTCAAGGTGTGTTTAGTTTGTCATGCTCTGCTTCTGCATTTTATATCCATGTAGTTAGATAAATGCTAACAGCATAAAACATCATGTTGTTCTTCATCACATTTACCTACATGATTTTTTTTTTCCTGGTCAGTGAGACTTTAGAACTGAATCTTTGTTCCTGTCATGACAAACTTCAATGTTGGGATTGTTTCAAGTTACTTTTAAGCAGAAACCAATTGATCTCCTCCATTTCTCAAGGCTACGAACAACATTTTGAAGTAGTAATAGTAGAAAATATTTCAAAATGTGTTCGTCTTTGGTATTTTCTGTTCATTTTGCAGTCAGGAGGTTTGGTCAGAAATCAGCAGCAGAGACAAAAAAAAACTCAAAAACCCTGCAGTCGCACCAAACAGATGTATTATATTTGGCAATCCACTTTGCTTGATGATACATCAAATCTAGTGCATTAACAATGTAAACAAGCCTGTTGATGTTTGTTAAGTCTCTAAGAGTTAAATCAGACCAAAAGAGAATAGCTCTAGATTAGCCTACGTGGTAAAAATGGACCATATTTTTATGGTCCATTATCCCTTATTAACAAGTCCAAAGGAAAGGTTCAAGGGTTTTGAACGAAAACACGGCAGGGTAAAGTAAAAAGGAAGGAAGGATTTAGTACAAGAAGGAAAAGATAAAAAGATTGAAATGATATTTAAAGGAGAGGCAATTACCAACAGGAGTCATGCATGTTTTTCCTTCTCATCCAAAACAACCAGAGCCTAAGTGTACAAAATATAAACCGGCACCTTTGCAGAAAAAAAAAGCACGCTCAGGAGCAGCGTATAATTTTGTAAAGGGTATTTAAAAAGAAGGAATAAAAAACATTTACGCTCTAAATCAAAGTCTGGCATTTTGAAAGAAAAAAAAAAAAGAAAAATGACTTTCACACCTTTACAATAAGTGTGCAAAAATGAGAAAGACTAAATGGCCATTTTCCAGCTATGCTGCACTCTCGGATTGAGTTATGATTCCTGCTCCTTCCCATGATGGCAAAAATCACTTTAGGTATGATGACTGGGAGGTGGCAGAGGCAATTTAAGTCATGGAGCAATCAACCGATACAACGACAGCAGTTTAAACACAATGTCGACCAGTTTGGACCATTTTGCACCATTAAAAACTATTGCATCTGTTTTGATTGGCCTCAAAATGAGTATTATGAGTCACATTATTCCAGTCTATTCAATAGGAGTAAAATGGAAGTTTTTTCAGACTGGACAGGAAACAGATCTTTGATCTGCAAACCAGACGTTTAGAAAGAAAGACCAAAGTGGATATGTTTGGTCATAATTCACAGCAATATGTTTGGAAAAAAACCCAAGCAGCCCATACCAGTTGGGATGCACGGTGGGGGGAGATCTGGTGATGTAGGCTTGTTTTGCATTCACTGAGTGGATCATGAACTCCTGTAGAGTCAAATGTGAGGCCATCAGTTCGATAGAAACAAGACAACGATCCCAAACACAGCAGCAGATCTACAACAGAGTGACTGAAGAAGAAAAGAATCAATATGTTGAGACATTCCAGTCACACACAAAGTCCACATCACAGCCTGACTGGGACACCATCTTGGGTCTATAGAATGATGCTTTTGACACATAAACATCCTAAAGGCATTCAGTTACTATAAGGATTCAATATATACTGCTTACTGTTATTATTCAATATATACTCATGGCTGGGGGACATGAATGGAGATGGGAGGGAAGGGGACAGGGTTGGCTGGGTATCATGGTCTCTAGAGGGCTTGGCCAGGGACATAAGGCCAAGCACTAGCCCATAATGGGTGGTTGTCTGGGATATCCCGGCCCTGCCAGGTGTTTTATGCGAGGCTTCTGTCAGGCGGCTGGGTGGCTCTCAAACTCATGGGGGTCCTGCACTCAGTTCATGCTCACGCTCAAGGAGCTGGCCCATGATCGCCTCTGCCCCCCCCAGGGCCTGTGTGACCACTGATTGTGACCTTTCTCTGCCTCATTTTCGATTAGCGAGTTGTACCTCCATTGGACTGGTCTGATTCTATGGTCTACGGTGGCACCTGGTTGGCCAGTGCAGCTAAATGCACAACCTTTAGTGTTAAGAGATGGGTATGATCCTCAACAGAACGCTATCTATCATTCCAATCTCAGATCGATAGCACAACCCAGTGTGCGAACTTCCCTCCATGAAATCATACTGCCTCTATCCTCATCCACAGCTTTGTTACATCCCCTACTGACCATTGTAACGCTCTCCTCCTACCCTCCCAAAAAAGTCTCTGACTGGTTCGGAGCTCTGCTGCTCGTATCATCCCAGCGCCCCCATCCTTCAGCAACTCCACTGGCTCCTGGTTAAGCAGGAAATTTAACTCACACTCCTCTATACCTTCAAGGGTATTCATAACCTTGCCTTTTCCTATCTATCTGACCTCCCTCAAATCTCCACACCACCTCCCTCTGTCAGATTCGTCCTCTTCCAAACACCTTGCTGTGCCCCCTGCCCATCTCTGCACCACGGGAGGCTGAGCCTTCAGCCAGACATCCGAAACACTGATACTCTCCCCGTTTTCCAGTCCAAATTCAAAGCACAGCTTTTGCCTTTGCACATGAAAATACACTGTTGTTAATACTTTACTGTATCGTGATTTTATTTATCTGAGTTTTTCCTTGATTGTTGCTAGCAAGTATCCTTTGGGGTCTTGAAAGCTGCTTACAAATTAGATTTATTATTATCAGTGTGTTTTTGTCCACCTGTTGCCGGCGCAGTGGTTGATCTTGTCTCTGTTTGTCTTTCGACAGACGCTTCCAGATGCTGCTGCTGCTGGAGCTTTGACAAGGATTACGAGACATCTTTATACTGGGCCGTGAATACGTGATATGTTCAGAGAATAAAAACTATGCAAAGCTCTTAGATCCAAAGACCCGGGTCAACTAGTCCAGACCAGAGTCCAGACTTATCATGGAGAAGCAGCATTTAGCTGTTAGGCTGCAAATGAGTGGAACAAACTGCCAGAGGAGATTAAAGTCTCACCAAATGTAGAAACTTTTACATCCGGGTTATGAAATCTGCATGCTAACATTTAGCTTATCTTGCTTTAAATAATTTTAATTTATTGTGTGATTTGATTGTTATTGCTGCTGCCTTTTACCACATTTAAAGCTTTATTTACATGATTAGTAATGCTGTAAATGTTTTATGTACAGTACTGTACAGATAAACTTGCCTTACCTTTCCCTTCAGTCAGAGGCTTCTTCAGGTAGCTACAAGACAGAAACATACAGGAAGTCTGTGGCTCAACAATCATTAAATCTATCAGATTTAAATCAGATCTACGATGGAGTGTGACGATAAGCTTTTGTCCCAATTCGATTCAATTCCGATTTTTTTGGGTGCCGATTCGATTTAAATTGCGATTCACACAATTCTTCAATATTGCTGATTTTTGTAGATTAAAAACAAAAAAAATGTATAAAACTTTCCGCTGCCCAAGAAAATAAGTTAAAAGATCAATAAAAACAATTTTTTAAAAATTACAGTTTTATAGTGGATTAATTTTAATTTTATTTGTTTGAAAACAAAAAAAAGTAGATTTTTTTTAACAAAAAAATTTTGATTTTAAAATTATGAAACAAAAGAAAATCCCGATTCAATTTTCCCACGCCTAGTGTTTCGGCCACAATGAGAGAAAAAAAAAGTCTAGGATGTTTTGTCTTATTTTAGAGTCGAAATTCGGAGAATAAAGTCCAAATGAGAGAAAAAAAACATCTTTACATCCTGTTGATGTGAAAGCGAGTTCATGACACAATTTTTTAAAAAGCCCGTCATTGTGTT